>NC_045769.1:96056233-96368326 GCF_008692025.1 Phocoena sinus
TAAATTAGGGGATGCTTAGAAGAAGCTTCTTTGTGGAAAATAATTTAGAATGGGGATGATAAGACCCAGGCTTTATTCATGTGAACCACAGGCCTTTAAACCTGCAGTTGACCAGGGACCGAACTTCCAACCTTCTCTCCTTTGGATGTGAGAGTGTCTGCCGACAGGTTTTGCCCTTACAACTTCAGAGGCAAAAATTAATGCTGACTGCAAGGTGATTCATATTTTCACGATGCTGAACACTGGGAGAACTTGGCAGTCTTTCAGAGAAGAAAAAAAATGTGCTAGTGGTGTTAACCATTTCTTTGGATTCTACTAGTCTTCTTTTAAATATTAAATGTGTCTTTGGCAAGACTAATACTACCATGGTTCTCACACTTCAGTGAGCATCAGAAGGACTTATTAAAACAGATTGCTGGGTCCCATCTGCAGAGCTTCTGATTCAGTGTGTCTGGGGTGGCCTCTGACATTTCCCTTTCTAACAAGTTCCCAGGTGATGTGGACATTGCTAGTCCATGTACCACACTTTGACAACCACTGGTCCTGTGGGAATTTAAATGCAGCTTCAGTCTGGGTTGGTTGGGAGATTGTGTTGAAAGGGGGCTGTAGTTCATTTGCCTCTTTCTTTTTTTTAAATTAAATTTTATGTTTTTTCAATTTTGTTTGAGTATAATGTAGTTGATTTACAATGTTGTGTTAGTTTCAGGTGTACAGCAAAGTAAATGAGTTGTACATATACGTACATCCACTCTTTTTTTAGATTTCTTTCCCATATAGGCCATTACAGAGTATTGAGTAGAGTTCCCTGTGCTATACAGTAGGTCCCTATTAGTTATCTATTATCTTTTTTTCTTTCTTTCTTTCTTTTTTTTTTTTTTTTTGGCTGTGTTGGGTGTTTGTTGCTACACTCAAGCTTTCTCTAGTTGTGGCGAGCCGGGGCTACTCTTCGTTGCGGTGCACGGGCTTCTCATTGCAGTGGCTTCTTTTGTTGGGGAGCACGAGCTCTAGGCACGTGGGCTTCCATAGTTGCAGCACGTGGGCTCAGTAGTTGTGGCTCGTGGGCTCTAGAGCGCAGGCTCAGTAGTTGTGGTGCACAGGCTTAGTTGCTCCAAGGCATGTGGGATCTTCCCGGACCAGGGCTCGAACCCGTGTCCCCTGCATTGGCAGGTGGATTCTTAACCACTACGCCACCAGGGAAGCCTTAGTTTTCTATTTTATATATAGTAGTGTGTATATGTCAATCCCAATCTCCCAATTTATCCCTCCTCCCAAAGTTGTTTTTTTTTTAACTGAAGTATAGTTGAATTACAATACTGTGTTAGTTTCAGGTGTACAGCATAGTGAATTGGGTTGGGGTTTTTTTTGGTAGATTTTATCCCATTAAAGGTTATTACAAGATATTGGGCATAATTCCCTGTGCTATACAGTAAATCCTTGCTGTTTATCTATTTTACATATAGTCGTTTGTATCTAGGAAAGGGAAAATCACAGTAGGAAAGGCAAATATATGGTAAGGATTGGAGATCTCTTAAATAAGCCAGGGCGTGGATTAAAAAAACAATCCAAGAAACAGGTTGTAAAAGCCATCACTTGCCTCTTTCTAAATCAGTGTCTTCCTGCTGTGGGATTTGGCCTGGCGGGAGGAGGAGTCTGCCTTCACTGCGGTGACCTGGCTCTGCGGGCACACTGCCCTCTATATGTGCCAGACTAGCCTCTCCAGGTGAAGGCCAAGGTGCGCTGATGGAACAATTCCCCTCCCCCGCCCTACCCCCGCCCCCCCGTCCATCTCCCCCCAAACCAGGAAAGAACCCACACTTGCCGATTCAGAAGCCGCCATATTTGCAGTATTTGCTCCTGACCCAAATCTTCCCTGCATCCTGGAGACGACTGCAGCCCCAGGGCAGTGGTGGGGTGGGGATGTCACGTGAATGGCCACAGCCTTAGGGTGGCTGACCACAGGGAGGGCGTCAGGAGACCTGGCTTTTCTTTCTGGGTGGACTTCAAACTCCTGCGGTGACTTTGGACAAGCCTCCCAAATCCTCGACTTTCCCATTTCGACTCCTTGTGTTTACGAAGCACAACTCTCGCCACCCCCCAGCTCCCAGTCCATAAAATAACAGAAGAAAAACCCAGGTCTGGTGAGTGGCCACCGGAGCTGATGTGCAGAACTTCTGAGCACCTGAGGAGAAATCTGCTGTGTAAACACAATATAGTATTAATAACACGTTAAAAAATAGCATCACACCCTCTGCTCATAACAGCTGCTTTTCAGCCCTGGGGGAGCTCTGACACACCGGCTTCCAGCAGTGTTGATGGAAGGGTGACTGGGCTTTTGAATTTGCAACACATTTAAAAGAAGATGAAGGGCTTCCCTGGTGGCGCAGTGGTTGAGAGTCCGCCTGCCGATGCAACGGAACACGGGTTCGTGCCCCGGTCCGGGAGGATCCCACATGCCGCGGAGCGGCTGGGCCCGTGAGCCATGGCCGCTGAGCCTGCGCATCCGGAGCCTGTGCTCCGCAACGGGAGAGGCCCCAACAGTGAGAGGCCCGCGTAACGCAAAACAATAAAATAAAAAATAAAATAAAAGAAGATGAAGATAGGTTTTTGAAACATATTGAGCATATTCATAGGTATATTTGTGAAGAAAATATGACGACAGATCTGTAAAATTGAACGCGAGTAAACCAAACCACCCATTTCTTTGGATTTTTTCATTACATTTCAGAGTTGTCTTACATTGTGGGCTATTCCATAGGCATTTTGGCTCAAGTGTTAGGAGTCCCTTTGCTCTTCCCAACCCCTCTGGTACGCGATTGATGCCTCTTTAAACTCTAGGGGGGGAAACTTACAAGTCAGCTAGTGATTACGTAATCAGTTAATGATTACATCCACTCTACAGATGCATGAAGGGGCAGCTGTTGCTTGCTGCTCTAGATACTGAGAAATAAAAACATAGTTCTCGCCCTTAAGGGATTGGTAGGTAGTTTTGGTTAAAAATGTATAAGCAAGATATTATGTAAGGAGACCACTGCATTCCTGTCTCCTTAACAAAATCCAACAAAATCCAAACCCACATTTTGTGCATCATCAAGGTATGCCTGCAGTGATCAGGAGAAACATAGACTCCTGCAGCATCACTGTTCCCTGTCAGGAAGCAGCTCAGACATTTGTTCCTGTCCCCCTAAGAGGATTATGGAGATGGAGGCTTCTTGGGGATGTTGTGATACATTGTAGAAGGTCTAGCACCCAAGTGGTGGCTGCCTTATTCATGTCTCAGGGAGAAAGGGCTGATCAAGTAACAGATATACTGCAAGTCTCTCAGGGACCATTAGACCCTTCCTTCCTCAGCACCTGGGCTAACTGCTTCCTTCTGTCCAGAGAGTGATGGATTTTTACCTCACAGTGGAAGCTCCCTAAAGACATGGCCTCCCCTGGGTCTAGTCCTGGGTGAGAGATTCTTCAGGGAATTGCCTGGGGAGCTTTTACTTTTTTTTAATTGAAGTATAGTTGATTTATAATGTTGTGTTAGTTTCAGGTGTACAGCTAAGAGATTCAGATATACACACACACACACACACACACACATATGCATATATACAATATTCTTTTTCAGATTCTTTTCCCTTATAGGTTGTTGCAAAATATTGAGTATAGTTCCCTGTACCATATAGTAGGTCCTTGCTGGTTATCTATTTTACATATAATAGTGTGTATATGTTGATTCTAAACTCCTAATTTATCCCTCCCCATCCCTTTCCCCTTTGGTAACCGTAAGTTTGTTTCCTATGTCTGTGGGTCTAGTTCTGTTTCTGGGGAGCTTTTAAACAAATACAGATGCCTGGGTTCACCCCCAGAGATTCTGATGAAATTGACCCAAGGAGCAATCCGTTGGCCAAATTCCCCAGGGGAGTGTAAGTTGCCGTCAGGGCTGAGAAGGTAAGTTGGGGGTTGAATTTATCTGAAGGGATGAATCAGTGAGCGTCTCTGCTTGTCACTCAGGAGCTTTCGGAACGGAGGCCTGACTCTCAGGCTCTTTTCCTGAAGTGGCACCTCTCACAGTCCCGTTGGATTGAAGAAATGGTTGCTTCACGTGCCAGGCACAGGAGTCCGTAGCCGTCTTCCCTGCAGCCCAGCTGGGCCTCGGGCCACTTGCTTTGGGAGCTTTGATTCCCACAAGCCCAGGAATCCCTGGACCTGCCCCAGTATCTCGTCACTTAAAGGGCCCTCCAGGGCTTCCCTGGTGGCGCAGTGGCTGAGAGTCCGCCTGCCGACGCAGGGGACACGGGTTCGTGCCCCGGTCTGGGAAGATCCCACATGCCGCGGAGCGGCTGGGCCCGTGAGCCATGGCCGCTGAGCCTGCGCATCCGGATCCTGTGCTCCGCAACGGGAGAGGCCATAACAGTGAGAGGCCCGTGTAGTGTTTAAAAAAAAAAAAAAAGGGCCCTCCAGTAAGCCACCTCATCCTGCATGACTGTCCTCTCAGCTGTGGCCCCTCTGCCCTGAGCACCCTCCCAGGACTGTGGTGACCAGGCCCGGCACATTGCCTACGTTAGCCTTCTTCACTCCTGCTGCTGCATCCCTGTGTGCTTTTGGCCTGCGTTATCTTTTTCCCCCTTCAGTGCATGTTCTTCCCCTGGCTCCTCATGGGGGTGTGTGGCACCCAGGGCAGATTATCCTTTTGGTTTACAGGGCCAGGTTTTCCTTTTGCTCAAGCCTGTACCAAGAGCCCCAGCCTGTTCGTTACTTTTCCCACATCTCTATGTTCTTTTGTGTTTCACCCCAGCCCTCAACGATCCTCTCTTTCCGTCTGTGTTTTTGAAAGAATAAAACCTACAACTAAGGTGTTAATTAGAAACCTACTGAGTGGACTCCAAGCAGCCTGTTTACATACTTATTTCTGACTTTTAGGTTTGGGGGAACACGTCTGTCTATAGGTTGGCTAGGATTCTAAGTAGGTGCCACTTTGGGCAATTCTGTTAGTGCAGAGAAGGGAATCCAAGGTGGGTAATGAAAAATGATTTTATCTGATAGCTGGGGAAGAGGGCTGAGAAGGCTGCCAAATGATGGTGACCTCATGTTGGGACAGCTAGGGTTGACTGCAGTCATTCTTGTATTTCTCTTTCCTCTCTTCATTTTCGTTTGGTATTTTGACCCTTGTATTACTGTCATCATTTCCTCAGGTGTACTTTCATTTTCTGTCTGTCTTTCTCCTGTGAGTTGTCGTGTCTGGGTTGCCAGAGACAGCTGATGCATCCCGAGCCTGTAGACATCCTCCCAGCTCCCACCCCCAACCCTTGTCTGAGTGTCCTCGGCCTTTTCCCTTGGCCTCATCCCTAACTCACTCCTTCCTCCCCCTGTGCTGGGTGTCTTGGCTGACCTCATCCTTCCTTCTCTCCTCTCATTTCTTTTAAAAGAATTGCTCCATCCTGCCATGAATACTCTTCTTTTGTCATTACCAAATTGTTCCTTCTTTTTATCTTTGGGAAAATCCAAAGGTGTCTATCCTGTCATATCATCAAGAGACATCCAGGGTGGGCTTTTCAGTTACTTTGTTTAAGCTAGCATTAATGGGTAACTTTTTTTTTTTTAACATCTTTATTGGAGTATAATTGCTTTACAGTGGTGTGTTACTTTCTGCTTTATAACAAAGTGAATCAGTTATACATGTACATATGTTCCCATACCTCTTCCCTCAAAAATATGGAACAGTTCACGAATTTGTGTGTCATCCTTGCGCAGGGGCCATGCTAATCTTCTCTGTATCATTCCAATTTTAGTATATGTGCTGCCGAAGCGAGCACAGTGGGTAACTTTTTTGTGCTCTGTGCAATTATCTCATTGCATCTTCAGGTAGGAAATAGTATTCCCATTTGACAGGTGAGGAAAATGAGGCTAAAAGAAGTTTGGTAGCGTGACCGAGATCAACCAACAGGTTAAATGGTAGCGCTTGGGATGTCTCGTGCCAGAGCCTCCACTCTCTTTTTTTAAAATTTATTTTACTGAAGTATAGTTGATTTTCAATGTTGTTAATATCTGTCATGCAGCAAAGTAATTCAGTTATATAATTTTTCTTATTTCCATTATGGATTATCTCAGGATATTGAATATGGTTCCGTGTGCTATACAGTAGGACCTTGTTGTTTATCCATTCTGTATTATAATAGTTTGCATCTGCTAATCCCACACTCCTAATCCATCCCTCCCCCACCCCCTCCAAAGCCTCCACTCTTTGCTATTAAACCCTGCACCTTCCTGCTGGAGAAGTGAAAGGTTGTGTTGCCAGGCAAGGGGGAAGGATTTTATGGCCTCGAAGACCCTCCCACACCAGCATTCATGGGTTGCTGTGAGGTCATGTACCATGGTGAGCCCCTTTCCCACGGGATTGATTTGGTGATCCATCTCTGAATTGTATTCTTCTGGAGATGATTCTGTATCAGTTCTGAGACTAGGGGTGGCCATGGTGGGAGTGTGGCAAATTACGGTGGATCCCAGTGCCTCAGGCTGTGTCACTGTCACTGTCATTGTGTAAATCAGCAGGGTGGAATTCTCCCAGTAAAGAGTCCCAATGTTCTGTTTCTTTGCAGAGCCTGTGTCATCTTGGGGGTGATATTCCTTCTGTCATCCGTATGCATAGTGGTCAAAGCCATCCATGACCTCTCGACTAAGCTGCTTCCGGAAGTGGTAAGGTTCTTCTTTTGTCTTAAGAGTCTTTCCTGATGGTACCAGCCTCCTGTGTTACCTCTCACCCCAGATGTACTGGGGGAAGTTGGGCAGGTGGAGAGAAAACATACAATATTTAGGAGTCCAGAAGAACTCACTGTAGAATGTGAATGACTTGGTGGAGACAAGCAGTGGGCAAGATAAAAAGGTAGTTGAGCTGGTACTGGGTTCTGTGTCCCTCTTCTTAGATCTTTTGACTACTTTTAAAGTCTTTTATGTTAAGAGAAATGGAGTGATTTTTATATAGCAGAGCGATCCGCTCTGTGTTGTTCGCATCTGTTTTTCTGTGTCCATTCAATCACTGTTATAATAAGAATTATTTTTTTCCTTTGTACCTCAATTCAGTATATAAATCTGTTCACATTAGGCTTTCTGAAACAACTGACATTCAGATGCAAAAACTGGAGGACACAATTTCATATTAAAGTGTGTCTTCGACTGCCTTGTTTTCTGGGTGAGAGGCACCCAGATTCTTTTTTTTTTTTTGGCACTCTGATTCTTTATTTTCCCCCCGCCCCTTCTGAATGCTGTGATAAGGAATATTTTTACACTCTCCCATCAGGCTATCTTCATGTTAGAAGGCAGCTGATATATGTACCAGGAGAGTAAGGTGCTGCCGTTGCAGTGCTTCACTGTACAGACATACCTGAGAGATATCGCGGGTTCGGGGCCAGATCACCACAGTACAGCAAATAATGCAATAAAGCAAATCCCACAAAATTTTTGGTTTCCCGGTGCCCGTAGCAGTTATGTTTACTATGCTGTAGTCTATTAAGTACTCAATAGCATTATGTCTAAAAAAAAAAAGGACATACCTTGATTAAAAAAAACTTTGTTGCAATAAACATGAACTATCACCTGAGCCTTCAGCAAGTCTTAACCTCTTTGCAATAGTAACAAAGATCACTCATTATAGATCACCATAGCAAGTATAACAATCATGAAAACGTTTGAAATATTGCGAGAACTAACAAAGTGTGACACAGGGACAGGAAGTGAGGAAATGCTGTTGGAAAAATGGTGCCGATAGACTTGTTCAGTACAGGGTTGCCACAAACTTTCAATTTGTAAAAAAAAAAAAAAAAAGCAGTGAAATGAAGTGTACCTGTATGTAAGTTGCATAGTGATTTAATACAAAATTATGGGCTGTTCTTTTAGGACGTGATTTGGTTTGAGCTTGGCTATGTGCACCATCTTATAAAAGGCCTAAATTATGAGACCTTTAATTTCACTTTTAGAAAAATACATGTTCATCTTTTGGGGGTAACGTATTGCATTTGTGTGTGTGTATAGGGAAGATGAAAATGAAGCGGGGCGTTAACTGCATTTAGTAGAGCTGTTAAGGTGGCTGCTCTAAGTTGTACTGTGTGCTCACCCCCGCCAACTTGAAACAGACATTAGAGCCATTCCTTTAGTAACTCCCGAGGACGTTAACCGTCATTTATCATCGCAGCTGGCAAGGAGCATGTTCTCTAATATCTCCATGACATGGAGGAAAGATGGAGAGCAGGGTAGGAGTGTACCCACCTATGGATCTGGTCTTTTTCAGCAGAGCTCGCTCAAACAAATAATCCCATGGCTTATACTCCGTGTGCTTCCTCTCACATTGTGCTTGTCTCACCTTGATCTTCCTGGTTGCCTGGGATCCTGGACTTTTCCATCCTTTTCCTCCATCAGATTGGCTATCCTGTGTTCCATTCCATCAGAATCTGAAGCTTAGGTAGGACGTAGACATAAAAGTATTAAGCGTGATGGATTAAGATGTCAGTCAGATAACATCTTTGCATTTTATAAGGGATGGAAATCTGACTCCACTCTAAGAAATGTTTATTGGTGCGAATTTTCAGCCCTGGGCTAGTTGATGCATTCATTTATTTAGACATTAAAAATTAATGTGTAGCACGGCTCACTTAATATGGAATAGATAGCTGTGCTCATGGACCCTTGTTCGTGGCCCCCCTTGTTCTTGTCTTGAAAGCGGAACCATTTTTAACCGGGAACAGTATTACATCTTACAGTGCATATAGTCTTAAAGAGAAGAAGCTCACCAAGTTAAATTCCACATCAAGGTATGATGTCTGATGCCCACATTGGTTGGGATGGGAGAGGGTGAAGAGCTCCACGATGGTACCAAGACTGGCCCCATTCTGGGAGGGCTCACACCCACTGCATCTTTTATCAGTCCTGGTGTGGGATTTAAAAATCACACCTGTTTATGGTCATCTCATCAGAACTCTAAGGAAAGATGTAAGGTGGTTTGTTGTTTTGTTTTGTTTTGTTTGTTAAGCCTTCAGAGTTACCGAAAGGTAACAAAGGCATGTGATCTCCTGTTTCCAGCGGGGAGGGCTTCTGATCAGCTGAGTGGCACGCGGGCACCAGGTAGATGCTGCCAGGTGTTATCTGACAGCATTTCAATCCCGAGTCTTTGGGTTCCTACTCTCTGCTCTAGAAGTTTGGGGAGCCCAACCCCCTGGCCTGCAGTCATTCAAGATGAGCGTCCATCCACAGTGTCTCCTGTGAATTCGCAGCCACAAACTCAGATGCTCACAGACGCCAGTCCCGAAAACAGGAGAAACTGCCTGGGTCTGTGGCATCCAGACAGTGTGTGCGCAGAGGAAGGGTCGGCCCCTTAGCGGAATTGCCATGGAAACCTATCTTTAATGGGAAATAAGTGGGCAACTAATTAAATTTTGGGAACCCTGGTTGGGAATCAGTTTCCCGCAGGCCAAATACAGCCTTTGCCTCTTTGCTGCTGCTGGCCTGTGGCGGTAGAAACCAGGGAGACTGGTGTTTATGGCCTTGATGTTCTGGATTTCAGGTGTAAGTTACAGATTCACTCTTGCCCTCATCTGCAGAATTGCCTTTTGATGTATGATTTCCATCAAGCTGTTACTGTGGGTTTGTCTGAAGCAGTGTTTTCCCTGCCCCAGGTCCATCCTGCTCCCACCCCTCGCCCCGGCGGCTTTCTTTTTCTTTTTTTTTTAAAGGTTTTATTATATTTTATTTTTGGCTGCATCGGGTCTTTTCTACTGTGCACAGGCTTTCTCTACTTGTGGCGAGTGAGGGCTACCCCTCGTTGTGGTGCGCGGACTTCTCATTGCGGTGGCTTCTCTTGTTGCGGAGCACGGGCTGTAGGCGCACGGGCTTCAGTAGTTGTGGCATGTGGGCTCAGTAGTTGTGGCGCACGGGCTTAGCTGCTCGGCGGCATGTGGGGTCTTCCCGGACCAGGGCTCGAACCCGTGTCCCCTGCATTGGCAGGCGGATTCTTAACCACCGTGCCACCAGGGAAGTGTCCTCGGCAGCTTTCTTTTTAATGTCACCTGCACAATTCTCAGAGTGTGAGTAATTGTAAGAATGGGTGAGTTTTGAATAAGAAAGCTATGCCCGTAGGAATTTCCCACCTGTGAAGTCAGCTGGCTCTGAGCCGTGATGTCGCCTGCCCCTCAGTGGCCTCATGCTGGAGGAGTCTGGCCAGCTATGCTCTCAGGGGACCCCCCAGACGAGAGTCTGCAGCGTCTGCTGTGAGTGCTTCATGAACAAATGGCTTAAATCTGCACCCTCGCGACCTGCACGGGGTCACGTAGGATCATCGATGAAACAGATTCCAAAAGAACCTTCTCAGAAACTCTGCATGAACTACGGTTCTAGAAGCTGGGGAGCATGGGTGGTGCCAAAGATGTGGTGGTGATAGTCTGGCCTTATGTCTTGGGCTGCTTTGAAAGGAGTATTATCGTCTTGCTGTTTTTACACCTGCCACAGCCCGCTTTGGTAGGTGGGGAAAGGTGGCATGCTTCTCTGTAATGGTGGCATATGGGGGCTCTGAAAGCTGAGGCGATCTTCCCGAGGTCATCAGCTGGCTAGTGGCAGTACCTGGATTTGAACCCTTGTCTCCCCATCTGGGGCTGTCTTGGCTCCTGGTAACTGTGAGCTTACACGCTCCTGCTGTTCATTGGCTTTTCGGGTCCAGGTCTTCTGCCTTATTTCTTCTTCTTCTTCTTTTTTAATTTTATTTTATTTTTTTTTTTTTGCGGTACGCGGGCCTCTCACTGTTGCGGCCTCTCCCGTCGCGGAGCACAGGCTCCGGACGCGCAGGCTCAGCGGCCATGGCTCACGGGCCCAGCCGCTCCGCGGCATGTGGGATCTTCCCGGACCAGGACACGAACCCGTGTCCCCTGCATCGGCAGGCGGACTCTCGACCACTGCGCCACCGGCGAAGCCCTTTAATTTGTTTTTTGTTTTGTTTTTCCTTTTCTGTCCGCCCAGACCCCCAGCTGGTCCCATCCCTGGCTTTTCTGGCTTCCACTGCTGCCCTCACCATGCGGGCCCCCTGCCCGCTGTGCCGCTGACCAGGGTGTGCTCCCCTTGCTTTGTCTGTTGAAAAACCTGCAGGCAGGTGAACCAAGAAGCAATGGAGAAGTAGGCCAAGTGTGAATCGAGGGGACTCAGGGGTTACACGGCATCACGACGAAGAAGGTGCTTTAGGGAGGCTGCTTAGCTTGTGGGAGGGATGCGGGCGTTGGGGCGGGGGGGGGGCTGAGCTGTCGGAGGTGTGACGCCCCGCCTACCCACGTGACCGCTGCAGACAAGTCGCTCCATCTCCCTGCCCTGGGCTTCCTAATTCGCACAATGGGGACGGTACTTCCATCAGAGGTTTATGGTATGGATCAGGTGAGCCGTTTATTTAAGATAATTGTCATGAGAAGACAGTGCTACTATGGCGGCTGCTTTTCCTTAACCGTCTGATGTTTAATGTTTCTGAACTGCTCATCAAAGTTCCAACTTGTGGCCTGAGTTCATTTCAGACGGGCCCCTCCATCCCTCTTTCCTGCCCCCTGGTCCCCCTTCCCTCCGGCTGGATGGAACTGGTGCTGTTCTCTCTCTGGCTTCAGGTTGCAGTAGCCAACTCTGGGCCACTGCATTTCGGGGAAACGGCGTGCTGTCGGAAGGCTTGTCCTCCAAGCCTAACTCACCGCTCATTGGCTGTGTGGCTTCCAGCAGATTGTGTTTCCTCTTTGTAAATGGGCGCCATGCCCCCTAGCGCACAACAAAGTTGTGAGAATTAAATGATGTGATGAATGTGCAAAGGCTCTATCAACCGTCGTGTACTTTACAAAGAAGAAAGTATTGTTTCTGATCCCGTTGCCCGAGAGGTCCCATCCTTTCCCACGCGCTTTCTCTCTGTGTCCTGTTGTGTTAGACCCCCTCATTAGCTCCTCTGTTGGTAGACTGACTTGTTTACCTTGAGCTCTGGCCCAGTGTCTGGGTCTAACCTCCTTAAGTCAGGTGCACTAATAGTGATAACAATTAAAATAAAAATCATGCGTGGTTCCCGATTGGCAATGAATAACATATGGTCCCGTGCTGATAATAATAACAGTTGCGACCATGTGAATGCCTCCTGATCCCAGGACCCCCTGTCTAGGCACCGGGGATTCAAAGTCAACTAGCACTAATGCCTAAGGTTTTCCATTTCTCTGCAAAGTCCTTGACTTCTCATAGGAGCTGGCTTTTGCTCCCAGGGATGTCACAGCTGGGGAGAGACCCAGAAACCGATACATTTGGTTCGGGTGATGAGGGTCATGGTAGAGACAATCGCATGAGAACACAGAAGACTTCCTTATCAAGCCTGGCATGGGGGAGGCGTGTTGGGGCCTTCCTGGAGGAGCGCTCCCTCCACGTGACATCCGAAGGACAAGTGGGCATGGGGCAGGGGGTGGGGGTGGGACCCGGGGAGGAGGGGGCTCTCGACGGCAGAGGAGCTACAGGAGCCATGGGGTCCATGTGAGCCTGTTTTCTGTTTCTCGTGCCCTTTGTCCTCTGCTGACACCAGCATGTCTGGGTAAGAGGGAGGAATAGAGAGAGAAAAACGTAAGGGAGAAGGGGGCAAAAGGAAGAAGGAAAAATAACTCTGTGTTGTGGGTCAGGAGTGATGGCTCAGCATCGTTTTTATTCTTCTTCCTTGAGGAGCGAGGTTGCCTTCAGACTTCCCCTTGTCTCTCTCCCTGCTAAGTTCTTCCCTGAGATTCCATCCCACCCACCAGAACCAAGGGGCTTGCACCAATAAAAGGGAGCCCCTCACAGTTGCTCATTTTCTTGCAGGCCGCCAGTCATAAGCTCTGTTTCATTTCCAGTCCTCGTGGGACGTGAAGGTGGCTTCTGGCGGGGTGGCTGCCTGCTTTCATGGGTGCGTGTCTTCACGCCGTGTTGCTGCGAGCCTCCTGCGCTCCAGGGTGGGCTGACTCTGCAGAGCTGGGGGAGGTCAGTGGTGTTCCAGCAAGAGCCTCCGATGAGATCCCACTCTTAGGAGCAAAGCTAGAGAGAAAACTCTTGTAACGGATATTTTAGGGTGATACTCACAAGTCCACAGCCGAGAACTTTCCCTCGATCTTCCTACGGAAGTGACCATGATTCTTGGATTTGTAGGCTTTTGTGTTTGCGAAGTGTTGAGCGTTCAGTCTCTGTTGTGGGTGGGTAGGAGTTACTTATGTTCTTTAGCTGCTTCTCATCTGGCCCTTGGTGCGTCTTTACCTTGTGGAGAAGATGGAGATGGCCCAGCCTGCCCCATCCCCACACCCCTGTTCTCAGTACAGGGGACCATTTGCCCCCTCCCTTTCATCCTTCCCTCTCACTCAGGGCCTCTCCTTCCCACAGTTAACTCTCTGAGCCCCCTCCTTGCCCACCTCCTTGGAAATCTCGCCTCTACCCTCATTCCTTCTCTTTCTGGTACCTTCCGTCACTCCCTGCCTGCCACCTCCTCCTCTGGCATTTCCCTTCAAGTCCTTCCTTGCCCCCCCTTCAGTCTCTGCTGCTCTCAAAGATGCTTATCCCTTCCTTCCCGTTCCTCTTGTCACCCCTCAGCCTGCCCCGGTGGTCTTTCAGGTCCATTCTGTATGGCATCCCTTTGGAGGTAGGAGCTGGTTAACAGGAGGACCTGGGGGAGGATGGTGGGGCAGCAGTGAAGGTTTGGGGCTGGGGGAGCAGTTTCACCGAGATGCTACCCAGCCAGGCAGCTTGTCAGCCTCAGATATTCTGAGGCCAGTGCCTCATCCACGGGAGCGAGTTTCTCAAGGCTGTTGTACTGAGTGCTCTGAGGCAGTATCACCGTGTGGTTAAAGACGTTGCAGCTGAAGTCAGGGAGACAGTGCCCAACTCCTACCCCTTCCTAACTAGAGGAAGCTAGAGCATGTGACTCAGCCTTCTCTGCCTCAGTCTCCTTGTTTGTAAAATGGAAATAATAATAGCGGTCATCTCTGTAAGATTGTTAGGAAACAGAATAAAAAGATGCGGGTGACGTGCTTAGCACATAACTGTTGAATGAATGCTGGCTAATACTATTGTTGTTGAACCAGAGAAGAGATTTCTAAGGAAGTTGGTGGACCTTCTGATGCCTTTAGTTCTGGAAGCTTAGGCTGTATTGAACCGTCCAGGAAATGCCTTCAAGGATCCTATTTTCAGCTCAGGTTGGGTAATGCTGTGGACACCTTCTTGTGCAGTAACCTCTAATTCCTGGATCCGCCATCAGCGATAGATTCATCTTCCCACATGACATGCTCTCAAGCATAACTTTAAATTTGATTTGGGAGTTGCATTGACAAATACTTTAAAAACAAACAGTTTGCACACAGTCAAGGTGCTCACCATCCATCCACCCTGCCAACACCTCCCAGCACTGCGCAAAGAAAGGCAGAAATTCCTGCTGTTAGACCATCAGTGGTGTCCCACTCTTGTTGCTTTAGACAGAATAATTCCATCACTGCAGCAAGACTGACCTCTTCATTAATCTAATGCCACAGGCCTACCGGCTTCTAAACAGAAGAGAGCTGAGCACGGATCAAAGTGGGTTATTATTGGCTCAAGTGAGCTCAAGGAGAATAGAGCCCAGAAATAGATGCATACGTATCTGGTCAACTGGCTTTCAACGAAGGCGCCAGGGCAGTTCAATGGAGGAAAGAAAAGTCTCTTTTCCACAAATGGTGCTGGAGCAACTGGAAAGCTTTATGGACAAAAATGGATATTCACCTTTATATAAAAAGTACTTCAAAATGGATCAAAAATCTCAATGTAAAATCTAAACCCCTAAAACTTCTAAAGGAAAACAAAAGAGAAAATCTTTGCAATGTTGGGATAGGTGAAGTGTCTTAGATATGGCACTAAAAGCTTGAACCATAACAAAAAAAAAAAAAAAAGAAAATTGGACTTCATTGAAGTGAAAAACCTTTGCTCTTCCAAGACTCCAATAAGAAAATGACAAGACTGCACAGACAACACACACGGATCAGACAAAAGACTTGCCTCCAGAATGTATAAAGAACAGTTTAATAAGAAGACAAACGATCCAATAAGAGAACAGGCATAAGATTTACCAGACAATTCCCAAAAGAAGAGATAAATGAATAGCCAATAAGCATGCAAAAAAATGCTCAACATTGTTAGTCACCAAGGAATTACAAATTAAAACCACCATAAGATATCACTGCATACCCATTTGAATGTCTAAAATTGAAAAAACAAAAGTACATGGAACGTCTAGGGCTCACATACATTGATGATGAGAGAGTAAAATGGTTCAATCTACTTTAGAAAAGAGTTCAGAGGTTCGTTAAAAAGTTAAACATCTGTCTACCATATGACCTAGCCATTCCACGACCAGGTAATTTACCCAAGAGAAATGAACATATACATATGTACAAAGACCCTTACACAAATGTTTATTGCATTTTTATTTATATTATCAAAAACTGGACAGAATCCAAATGTCTATGAATAGGTGAAATTGTGGTATATCCATACAATGGAATACTACTCGGCCATAAAAAAAGCATCACTGACTCACTGCAACAACATGGATGAAACTCAGAATAATGAAGGTGGGTTCCAGACGCAAAAGCAAAATGAAACATATGCCAGGGACTTCCCTGGTGGCGCAGTGGTTAAAAATCCGCCTGCCAGTTGCAGGGGATGCCAGTTCAAGCCCTGGTCCGGTTGGATCCCACATGCTGTGGAGCAGCTAAGCCCGTGTGCCACAACCACTGAGCCGGAGCTCTAGAGCCCACGAGCCACAACTACTGAGCCTGCACGCCTAGAGCTGGTGTTCCACAACAAGAGAAGCCACTGCAAAGAGAAGCCTGTGCACCGCAGCGAAGAGTAGCCCCCGTTCTCCACAACTACAGAAAGCCCGCGCGCAGCAACGAAGACCCAACACAGCCAAAAATAAATTAATTAATTAAAAAAACAAAAAAAGCTATGTGCAAGCACATAGCTTTAAAAAAAAAAAGGAAATATATAATATGCGGGTATATCTTGGAGATGTTGTGGATTTGGCTCCCGACCATCACAATATAGCGAATATCTCAATAAAGCGAGTCATGTAAATTTGTAGGTTTCCTAATACATAGAAAAGTTACATTTATACTATACTGTAGTCTACTAAGTGTGCAGTAACATTGTATCTATAAAAGCAATGTATATGCCTTAATTTATAAAAATACTTTATTGCTGAAAATACTAACCATCATCTTGAGTCTTCATCGAATTGTGGGTAACATCAAAGATCACTGGTCACAGATCACCACAGCAAATGTGATTATAACGAAAAAGTTTGAAATAGAGTGAGAATTACCGAAATGTGACAGGGAGACACAGAGTGAGCAAATGCTGTTGGAAAATGGCACTGAACGACCTGCTCGATGCAGGGTTGCCACCAAACCTTCAATTTATAGAAAAATACGATATCTGCGAAGCACAGTAAAAGGAGGTATGCCTGTATCATTCCACTTACATAAAAATTTTAGGTGCAATCTAATTCTCTAGTGAAAGAAGGCAGACAGTGGTTGCAGAGGATGTGGTGTTAGAGGCGGGGAGGGATTATTAAAGAGTCACAAGGAAACTAGTGAGGGTGATGGAAATATCCTCTTGCTTTTGGTGGTGATTTCATAGGCATAAAAAAAAGTCAACACTGAGACTTCCCTGTGGTCCAGTAGGTAAGGCTCCATGATCCCAATGCAGTGGGCCCAGGTTCAATCCCCGGTTGGGGAAACTAGATCCTGCCATGCATGCCACAACTAAGAGTCTGCATGCCGTGACTAAGAAAGGATCCAACGTGCTGCAACTAAGACCTGGAGGAGCCTAAAGAAATAAATAGTTAAGAAAAAAAAAATGTTAATGCTGATTAAGCTGTCTATTTTAAATATGTACGGTTCAAGTATCAATACATCCAGATGCTATGCTTGGCCACAAATGACCTCACAGTAGCTACACCAGATAGAAATCCTGCTCAGATCTATTATAATAGGATAAATATTTTAAGATGCCTGTGAAGCGAGGGTTTAGTTTGCTCAGTGTAACCCACACGTTGAGTACCTGGGATGTGGACAGCACTGCTAAAAGTTAGACTGTAGTCAATAACATGAAGAAAAAGTGTATGATGAGAGGGGAAAGTGTAAAGAGTAGGCTAAGTATGACAGCTGTCATCAGAGGTACATGGTAAGAGGAGCTTCCTGCTCAAATATGACTGATCTCATGCAGTTGCCAGAAACTCCCCTGAAGTGCCTGCTGGTGGCTCTGCCTCTTGAGAGTATTAACCGTTTTAAACCGGAAAGTGTGGGTAGTCTGTCCTTTCAGTTCCTTGCATACAGTATGATTTGTTTGTCAGTTCAGGTGTTACCTGGGAAATTGCTCTGAAGGGGCTCTGATTGGTTCTCTTTTCCTTGCTGTGTAAGCCTAGGATTTTAATCAGAATATGATATGTCCGTGATCGGTCTGCCATGCTGCTCTTATTTCTATTATGCCTCTTTGCGTTTTCTGCTTCAAAAAAGGGCTTTTTAGCTTGAGGCTCATTAGGCCTTCGCAGTATTTCCGAAGTAGGCAGAGACATCAGACCCACTGCCATTTTATAACAAGGAAACAAAACCTCAGATAGAAAAATAAAGTAACTGTATAAGATCCACTGTCAGAGACACCCATGGCAAATGGAACCAGGTCCTTGACTGGTCAGGAGGGCTCCTTCTTTTTCCATGGATTGTCTCCTGAAGTACCCCAGGGTTCGAGACCCAAAAGTCAGCTTTTAAGAAAAGCTAATACAACTGGTTCCGTTTCCCAGTTGAGAAAATATAGCCCAGAGACTTATTCTCACTGAAGATTCTGAATTAAACTCCACATCTAGCATTTCCCACACTCAACTCAATGGGAGTGAACTCCTCTGCCCACCCCTGATATCTTCCCTGTGGCCTTGAAGATTCCAGCATGACACCTGCTACCAGAAACCTGTCTTAGGGGGCTGCTGGGTTATGGTACCAAAACTGGAGAAGAGAAGGGAAGGCAGGGAGAGAGGGAAACACGCTCATTCCTCTCCATGTCCTAGGAACGTCTGTGTATTTAAAGATACGGGTGTTTATCAAAGCTGGGCATTGCTGGGTCAAGGTCGAATATGCTGCTATTCAAATGTGTCTATTCTTGACCTTGGGAAACTTATTTAATCTCTTGCTATGAGAATGAGAGAATTTATCACTCTAACTTAGCAATTTTTTCTCTCTGTGAGGTTTTGAGAGCATGGTTATCTTTGGAAGGAAGAAAAATATATTTTTTTTTCAAAAGGTGTTTGTTTAACATTTTAAGGTAATTACTTTTTCATTCACTTCCCTAAGTATAACACGGACAACAGAGTCCTCATAACATTTCTGTTCTTGTGTTTATGGTTTAGCTAATGGACAGGATCATACTGAATGCCTTTTTATTTCTCAAGCGTTGACTGAAATACACCTGTGTATCTGGTGCGCACAATACATCCTAGTACAGCAGAGCATTTCGGACTAAGTTGCAGTGCTGGTACTTTGGAATAGTCTGCCTGTGTCTAGAATGTGAGTATTCGGTGACAAAGCCATACGTGTTACTGGATTGTTAGGGAAGCAGTTGATACTGGGAAATAGTTGGGGGCGCACTGGGTAAAAATTCTTATTTCCTGAGTAATCCTATGAAAGTGGGCTCTCTTATCATCCGAGCCCCCATGGACTCAATATAGGATCTTTACCCTAAAGAACTTTCCGAACAGAGGTAAAACACGGGAACTAGGCTGACTGTGGGCACTCGTGAAGGTCAGCTGCTTTAGGAGGGACCCTGGACTTTCTCCTTTGTTTTCTGTGTGGTGGCTTTTCAAAGTGGGGGGGTGTATGTGGAGAGGGTTGTAAGAGGAAACAGCTGAGTTAAAGCTCTCACTATTGAGAGCTGTGGCTGTCCACATTTCCCCCCTTCTGCTAGTGAGAAGCAGCATTGGTGAAAGTTAGCGTTGCACAAGGTCTGCCTGCTGTCCTCCTATTTTAACTAACCCCCTCATCCCCACCCGAATCCCATTTAGAATTGCCCAAAAGCCACCCAGCCCCAATATAGGTGCCCATCCTCTGTGCTCCCATGGCATCTCCTGCTGACTGCTGGTCACACTGCAGTGTAATTTCCTGTCTACTCGCCTCCCTGAGTAGACTGTAGACTGAGGATTTAGCCTTGCTGTTCTCCCAGCACCTGATAGGGTTTGCCATGTAGCAGAAACTCAGTAAATGTGTTGCATGCATGAGGCCTTTGGCCCTACCAGGTGACAGGCTAGAACCACACTTAGGAAAAGATTGTAACCAAGAGCAGCTCATCTTTCAAGGAACTGCAAACAGAGATTGCCTGGGACCTCGCCATGGACGTTCTTCACCCCTGTGGGAGAAGCATCACTTGCAAGGAGGGCTTATTCCAAATGCACCCACCCCCCCCCCCCTTCCCATTTATAGTCTAGAGTCCTCTCTTTGTGCTGTGGTGCTAGTGATGTATGTGAATAGGTGATGCACAGGTGAGGCAGCCCATATATATGGCTCCTTTGACCATCACCCTAAATTTTTGTGATACATATTTGTATCCATAGGAAATCCAATATTGTACATGTTATTACATCGATGGATATTGTATATATCACACTGCAACTTTTAAAATCAACATGTTGTTTAAATCTAGACTATTTATGATGTTAATTGCCCATCATATAAATTCATGTACCTTTAACCCCTCTCCTGTTGATGGACATTGGGTTGTTTCCAGCTTTTTCACTATATCAAAACTGTTAGAATGAACCTTGTTGTACTATCATGGTAATATATAGTGTGGGCAGATGGTGTTTCCAGAGGGTAACGTCTTGGAGAGGAATTTTTGGATAGTAGAGGGTGCACGTATTTTAATAAATACTGCCAATTTGCCCTTCACTGTGGCTGTACCAGTTTACGTTCTCCGAATGTCACCATATTTGATATCTTGCAACTTATCACAGTTTTTCAGTCTAATGGGTGAGAAATGGTATTTCATTTTAGTTTGCTTTCCCTTGATTTTGGTGAAGTTGATTATACTTAAAAAAATCATTTATTTTGTCGTTTGTGTTTCCTCTTTTAAAGCTGCTACTTTGCCATTTCTCTGTTGTCCTTTTCTTATTGGTTCTTAGGAGTTGATTTATATGTTCTGAGTATAAGTCTTGTCATATACAAGTTGCAAATAATTTTAGAAAGTAACCCCTTGCCCCAGCCTTCCATTTTGGTGTAATGAAATTTATCAATCCTTTCCGTTAAGGGGTTGTGGTGGGTTGTGTTTCCTGGAGAAGTAGGGGGGTTAAGGAGTGCTTTTACTCCTGTGAATTAGGATATGATAGTACATGAATGCGAATAAATGAGTGGATGAATGAATAAATAAGTAAATCCATCCATCCACCCATCCACCCATACCATCCATCCATCCATCCACCCATCCACCCATTCATCCATCCACCCATCCACCCATCCACCCATCCATCCATCATCCATCCATCCATCCATCCATCCACCCATCCACCCATCCACCCATCCATCCACCCATCCACCCACCCACCCACCCACCCATCCACCCACCACCCACCCACCCACCCATCCACCCATCCACCCATCCACCCACCCACCCACCCACCCACCCCCCACCCTCCACCACCCACCCACCCACCCATCCACCCACCCACCCATCCACCCACCCACCCATCCACCCACCCCATCCACCCACCCACCCACCCACCCACCCACCCATCCACCCAACCATCCACCCACCCCCCACCCACCCACCCACCCATCCACCCATCCACCCATCCACCCATCCACCCACCCATCCACCCATCCACCCACCCACCCACCCATCCACCCACCCACCCACCCACCCATCCACCCATCCACCCACCCATCCACCCACCCACCCACCCACCCACCCATCCACCCATCCACCCACCACCCACCCAACCCCGCCACCCAACCACACCATCCACCCACCCACCCACCCACCACACCACCCACCCAGCCACCCATCCACCCAGCCACCCATCCACCCATCCACACCCCATCCACCCACCCACCCACCCACCCACCCACCCATCCACCCATCCACCCACCACCAGCCCCACCCACAACCCACCCACCCATCCACCCACCCATCTACCCATCCACCCATCCATCCACCCATCCACCCATCCACCCATCCACCCATCCACCCAGCCATCCACCCACCCACCCACCCACCCACCCATTCCATCCATCCATCCACCCATCCACCCATACCACCCATCCATCCACCCACCCATCCATCCATCCACCCATCCACCCATCCACCCATCCACCCATCCACCCATCCATCCATCCACCCATCCATCCATCCACCCACCCATCCACCCATCCATCCATCCACCCATCCACCCATCCACCCATCCACCCATCCACCCATCCACCCATCCATCCATCCACACCCATCCATCCATCCACCCATCACCCATCCAGCCATCCACCCATCCGTATGTTGGTTTATGCATAATCCTCCAGTAACACAAACTGAGAGTCTGCATTAGGTTTTTTTTTAGGATAAATGGTTTATTTCTCATTCCTGCTATTTCCTTTCATATGAAAGAATCATCTATTAAAAATTATCTTGGCCTGTCTCTGCCCTTTCTTTCACTCTTCCCCAGGAAAGAAGTTGCTTTCTTATCTGATTGATGTATTGGGGAGAAGGGCCTCTCTCTATCTCTCTTTGAGATCTGTCTGTCTGCAGAGAGCACAAGTTCTCTTAACCTTTGCTCATTTGATACAAATGCTCTTCCTCCCCTGGGAAGACCTGTGCTTTTCCTGTCGGTCTCTTTATGGAGATCAGATCTGGAAATCAGTTTTGCAGCACATCTAAGCCATATTCTCCAGACATCAACTTTAATGGTAATAAAACTTACATTTTGGCTTAAGAAAAAAAAAAAAAGAATACCTTACCAACCCTGATGCCATAAAGATACATGCCTTTATCTTCTTACTTTCTTTTCATGCATGTAAGAAAATTAGACTTTAAAATTAGACCTTTAGTTCATCTAGAATTTATTTTTGTGTTTGGTATAAGGTAGACATCCAATTTTGTTGATTTTTTTTTTTCCCACCCCTCAGGTGATTATACTACTTTCCCATCACCATTTCAAAGGCTACAAACCATCATATGCCAAATTCCCATGGGTGTGTGGCTGCCTTTGTACTTGAGGTTCTGTTCCGTGGATCTTTTGGTTCATTCCGTTCTAGTGTCATACTTTAGAATTTCTGTATTACAGTAAGTCTTAACGTTTGTCACCCTCTTTTCTAGGGTTTTCAAAGTGGTTTTGGACTAATGTTGCATTTCTAGTACTTCTTATGAATTTCAAAGTCAGCTTGACAAGTGTAATGAAAATTCCTCTTGAAGTATTGTGGTGAGTTGCTTTCAGTTCATTAATTTTGAGAGAACTGGCTTTTTAGCTATTTAATCCTCCCCTCCATTTCATCTTTCTCCATTCGGGTTTTCCTTTATGTCCTGTAACGAAGTTTTATCATCTTCTCCATACGGACCTTAGACATTCTTGTTAGGGCTATTCCTGTGTAGTTTCTGAATTCTGTTGCTTTATATATATTTCATTTTCTAAGTTATTACTGCATAAAAGAGGTGATGATATTTGAATATAGATTTTGTTAGCCTGTAACCTTGCCGACTTGTAAAAATTAGTTTTGTTTTTCAGTTGATTATTTTGGAGATATATTATATAATGACAGTTTCTCCCTTCCAATTGTAACACTTTTCATTTTTTCTTGTCTTGTCTTGTTGCTTAGCCAAGATCTTTAGTGTACGATATTGAACGGTTTGCTGCTGATTTTGGAGTGATGGCTCCATTTCTGTTTTGCTAGGAGGGTTTTTTTTTTTTAATCACAAATATGTATGGAATTTTGAGTAATTTTTCTGTGTACTCTGAGATATTTCTTTCTTTAACATGTTCATATTTTAATTAATCAGTAGTCTAATATTAAGTCATCCTTGCATTTTCAAATAACCCCGCTTGGCCAGATAGTAATTATTATATTATTCCATTGCTGGTTTCCACTTACTATTCATTTAGGATTTTTGCATCTATGCTCATAAAGTGACATGGGTCTAAAGCCCCTGTCCTTGTGTATCACATGTAATGGGTTATGTAAGCTTTCTTCTTTTTCTGTGCTTTGGAGTACTGGTTATAATGTAGGAATTACTTGTTCATTTAAGTTTTAATAGAAACTCAAACTTGGGGCTGCTGCCCTTTGGAGAGACTGACGGATGTTGTCTGTTAAATAGTGAACTCTGGGGGCCAGACCGCCTGCATGAATTAGGCTGTCGCACTGGGACCATTTACTTTCCTCTTTGGTTCCAGTTTTCCTCATGTGTAAAATAAACATAACATTAGTGCCCTCGCTCATAGAGCTGTAACGCTTAACTCAGTGCACATAAAAGCAGTTTAAAAAGTGTCCAACACTTAGTCCTACAATAGATGTTTGCTGCTTCTATTATTATGATCATTATTATTATTATTGAGGCTTTTTCTCACCATCTCAAATATTTTATAGTTTATGTTTTTGGAACATTTTTCAAAATTTTGTTTTCTAGAAAATTGCCCATTTTATTTAGGCTTTCAAATTTATTGCATTAAAGTTGCTCATATTACTCTCATATGATTTAAAAATCTCTAATTCATCAGTACTTAGGTACCCTCTTTTATTACTAGTGTTTATTGATGGTCTTTTTGTCTCTGAAGCTAGCTTGCCAAAGTATTCTATTTATTTTTTTTTAAAAACCTGCTTCTGATTCTGTAGATCAAGTTGATTTTCTTTCTAGTTCATTAAGCTCTCATCTTATTTTGTTCACACTCAGTTTTAGGGGGCGGGTAAGTGGAGTTTCCATGTTTGTTTAGCTTTCCTTTTAGTTTTTGCTTTTGGCATATCATTTTTCTTTTTCTGTTTTGGTTCTCAAACTATGAAAGAGACAAAATATTCATTTATGTGAGGACCTAGCAAAGTCAGTTTGCTCGGAAGGGTGCTATGTGTGGCATTTTCCACATTGTCTCTTTTAGTGTCAAGAAGCTTTCAGATTCTGGCATTAAACCACACTCTCCTGTGTAACTGTGTCAGTAACAACCTCTGCTGTAGCCCCGGTATTTATAAGTGTGAGGAACAATTCAGGTTCTTTAGTGGTTGCCCACCAATGAATGCTCTTAGGGTAACCATCTGATGGACCTGGTCCGGAGCGTGAATGTGTTACCTAGTGTGATGGTCAATTTCATGTGTCAGCTGAAACATGAAAGCTGTAGTCCCCAGTCGTTCATCAAACACTCATGTAGGGTGTTGCTGTGAAAGAATTTTGTGGATGCGATTAACACCTATTATCAGTTGACTTTAAGGGGATTATCCCTTGATAATCTGGGTGGGTTTGATCCAGTCAGTTGAAAGGCATTAAGAGCAATTAATGGGATGGGGACTTCTTCCCTGGTGGTCCAGTGGTTAAGACTTCGCCTTCCAATGCAGGGGGTGTGGGTTTGGATCTTTGGTCAGGGAGCTAAGATCCCACATGCCTTGCGGCCAAAACACCAAAACGTTAAACGAAGCAATATTGTAGCAAATTCAATAAAGACTTTAAAAATAGTCCACCTCAAAAAAAAATCATTAAAAAAAAGAGCAATGCTGAGGCTTCCCTGAGGAAGAAGAAATTCTGCCTTAGAGTCCCAGCCTGCCCTTCTGCTTGGCCCTGTGGATCTGGGACTTGCCTAGCCAGCCCTGTAATCACATAAGCCAATTCCTTGCAATACATCTCTTTCTTTTTTTAAATTCCAAACTTCCTATTTATCTCTCCTCCTGCCCCCATCCTTTCCCCTTTGGTAACCAAAAGTTTGTTTTCTGTCTGTGAGTCTGTTTCTGTTTGTAAGTAAATTCATTTGTATTATTTTTTTAGATTCCACATAATAATTGATAATATATAATATTTGTCTTTCTCTGTCTGACTTACTCCACTTAGTATGGTAATCTGTAGGTCCATCCACTTTGCTGCAAATGGCATTATTTCATTCCTTTTTATTGCTGAGTAATATTCCTGTGTGTGTGTGTGTGTGTGTGTGTGTGTGTGTGTGTGTGTGTGTGTGTACGTACATACACATGCTACATCTTCCTTATCCATTCATCTCTCGATGGATACTTTGGTTGCTTCCATGTCTTGACTATTGTAAAATAGTGCTGCTGTAAACATTGGGGTGCATGTGTCTTTTCAAATTAGAGTTTTTGTCTTTTCTGGATAGATCCAGGAGTGGGATTGCTGGATCATATGGCAATTCTATTTTTAGTTTTTGAGTAACCTCCATACTGTTTTTCCACAGTGGCTGCACCAATTTACCAGCAGTGTAGGAAGGTTCCCTTTTCTCTACTTCCTCCCCAGCATTTATTATTTGTAGACTTTGATGATGGCCATTCTGACCGGGTGTGAAGTGATATCTCATTGTAGCTTTGGCAATACATCTCTTAATATCTATGTCCTACTAGTTCTCTTTCTCTGGCTAATACACTCAGAAATTACTGCTCCGAAATACTTTCTTTACGTTGAGTTTTAATTTTTATCCAAGCTGTATGTGTTTATAACCTAAATAGTCAATTATTCTATAAGACTCATAAAAAATAACTCCCTTCCCAGAGGCCAACCATTTATAACTCCTTTCAACTTCCACATCTCTAACGTACATATGTTGCTCCTTCTTGCTTTCTCAGTTATAGTCATGATTTCTTGACTTCCCACGCTGGGTGTCCCTTTAACCGTCGCCATTGCCCAATAACTACCCGGTATATTTACATTGTTATTTTTGTTGGATCGATATTCAACATTGTTATTATGATGGTAAATGTTAATTAGTAGCTGAGCCCTATAGTCTTGAGTGATTTGTTTTTCCCTTTAGTGCATTACATTTTGTGTTCCTTGATACTAATAAATGAATATGTAATATAAATTACACACACACACACACACACATGCACACTCTGGGTCCACTCCACAGTTGCCATCTTGGGATCCATTTATTGTAATCCTGGAGATTCATTTTATTTTTCTCTTGGGTCGTATCTTATTGAATCCCATGTTGTCATCTTTCATGGTTTACTCCATTGTTTTGGAGGAGCACATCCTGCGGTAGCTTCCTGAGAACAGATACAGGGAAGGCAGTTTTTAATTTTTTTTTTAGACTTTGAATGTCTGAAAATGTTGGTATTCTATCCTCACGACTTTATTCGGTAGTTGTCCTGAGTTTACTCTTTGAATTTTGAAGGCACGAATCCACTGTCTTTTAATTTCTAAATGTTGCTTTTGAGAAGTTTACCACTCTTCTAATAACAAATTATCCAACCCCCCTTTTTTCCCACAGCACTGTTTTTCCTCTCAGTAAGCTTGTAAGATCTTCTGTTTGTCCTCAGTGTTCTGAAAGTTTACAGTTAGTTATTAGCCTTGGTGAGGATTTTTTTTTTTTCATGTATTGTGCTAGGCCCTCAGACCCTTTAATTCTGTAACTCATCCTTCAGTCCTGGGAAATTTTTTAAAATTATTTTATTATTAATGATTTTTGGTTTTTTGCTATTGTTTTCTCTATTCTGTATTTTTAGGCTTTCTATTACTTCAAATGTTGGACTTGTTTTCTAATTTTCTTTTTCTTTGTCTCCTATATTTTATTTTTATTTTGTTTTTGTTCTACTTCCTGAGAGATTCCCTCAACCTTATCTTCTGATGCTTTTGTTAAGTTGTTAATTTCTGTTATACTTTTAAGTTCTAAGAAGTTTTAAATTTGTATGTTCTTTTCAAAACATCTTTTTCTTGTATGACAGGTGCAGTGTCTCCTATCTCTGATGACAGTTACGATAATTTTTAACAGTTTTCTTCTGTTCACAAATGGCTTCCCCAAATTCTAGTGATTATTGGCTGTCTGATTATACTTAAGAAGCGTATACTCATGATTGTGTGTGGGTGAGTTTTGTCATATGTGATTTTTTTTTTTTTTTTTTTTTTGTTTTATTTGCGGTACGCGGGCCTCTCACTGTTTGTGGCCCTCTCCCGTTGTGGAGCACAGGCTCCAGATGCGCAGGCCTCAGCGGCCATGGCTCACGGGCCCAGGCGCTCCGCGGCATGTGGGATCTTCCCGGACCGGGGCACGTACCCGCGTCCCCTGCATTGGCAGGTGGACCCTCAACCACTGTGCCACCAGGGAAGCCCCAATCATATGTGATTTTAATTCAAGGACTGGGGTTTATAACCTGGTATTTGAATCCATGGATGGAATTTAGGGGATTCATGAACTTTAATTAGAAAGAAGTTGTGTTTTTATTTTGATCTAACCGCTATCTGAAATTTAGCAATTTTCTTCCATCATAAAATTAGGCAACAAGCCACAGTTGTCATATTAGCGTCGTTGTGACTTTGTCACCAATAAAAATCAGATTTGCTTTTTATCTAAGATTGGTGTTGGCAGATATTTTAAAATATCTTTTGTGCTTATCACAACTTAAAATCACTGTACTTATTAGATCTGCTACTAAATACATTAATTTAGAAGCACTTATATTATTAAAGCACAGTGTTTGTTTTATATCTTAGTAAGTGTCTGCTAATATAATTGGTTTCCGTGGGATGGCTCCTCTTAGATTCCGTGGCCATGTCCAGAGATGAGAGTGCTAGTGCCCCAATGAGCCTTGCGCTCCTATCTTGTATGAAAACAGAGCAGTCAGACGGATGCTTCACTTAGAAGCCAGGCTGTGTCTGGGAGTGGCAGCCAAGCACTTCAAAGTCCCTTCTTGTCACCGAGGCAGTCGTAGTGCCTCAGCTGATGCTGCCTGTCCCTCCTCTCCTTCATCCCGTGATTCTGCCTACCTCAGCATCCTGGTGCCTGTGGAGCCGGGCATCTGCTTCCTTCACAAGACTTTGCAGGGACTCCACGGTCAGGTTGGCCTGTGTGGCCAAGAACCGCTAGGGACTAGGGCTCCCAGTCTGTCTGTAAGTCCTGCCAGTGACCCCCATGTCCACCAGCTGCAGAACCTCCTGGCTACTAAACCTGATTATCTAAACACCAACTCTTGACCCTCCCAACATCAGAATGGTTCGATGCTAATTTAAAAATTGTGAAGTCACTTAATGTGACTCCATGGCAATTTGTCAGTATAATTTAATAACCAGGGGAAATTGCGGGCTCCTGCTCGGTGTCATTTCCTCCACATCTGCCAGCTTTTCTCATCTGTGGGGGTGGGGCAGGGAAGGGGGTGATGAAAAGATCTGAGGCTGAGAGTGACTTTTCATTTCACCTGGGGTCATAAATCAATCCACATTTCTTATTAAGCCAGCATTCGTATTTCCCTGGGTAATTCTATAACATGTAGTGTCAGAATGGTTTAGAATTTGTCCTCATTAGGAAAGCAAAGGACGCCTTTTAAAAAATTTTTTTGCAGACATAGCGAGTGAGCGAGCCTCCACATTCCCCCACAAGCTGTCACACAGCTTATGAAAAGGGAGAGTGTTGGTCTCTGGGGGAATGGGCAAGTTGTATGTTCAGACATGACCTCTGGCTGGTGTTAGTGGCCACAGCTCCCTGGGACCTGGAATTGCCACCAGTAGTGTCACCTATGATAAGGAATAAGCTTAGTATAGGAGGTGACAAGTGGCACTGCAGAAAAGTCAGTGCTACCAGAGATTTTTTCTGTGAGCAGCGCTGTGAGTCAGAATGCTTTGAGATGAGGCTGTATGGGGAAACGGGGGTGTTGGCAGGGGGCACCGAGAAACTCAGTGTTGCAATGTTAGAAACTGCTGCTGGCAGTTGGCCTTCCAGAAACAGGGATCGTCAGAAGATGAGTTGGATTTACAGGTGTTAATTCACACCCCCCACTTCTATTTTGATGTACAGGGTATTGGTGGAAGAGATGGTGGAGGTGCCTTAGTCCTTTCTAGCTGCTGTAACAAAATATCATAGACTCAGTGACTTTAAGAGCAAACATCTGTTTCTCACAATTCTGGAGGCTGGAGAGTCTGAGAACAAGGTGTCAGCAGATTTGGTGTTTGGCAAGAGCTCTCTTCCTGGCTCACAGAGGGCCGCCCTTCTTGCGGTGTCCTCACGTGGCAAAGAAAGAGATCCTTTCTCTTCTCTCTGTCCTTACAAGGGCACTAATCCCGTCATGAGGGCCCCACCCTCGTGACCTAATTACCTCCCAAAGGCCCCACCTCTAAACACCATCACACTGGGGATTAGTGCTTCAAATAGGACGTTCTGGGGAACACAAACATGCAAGGAGAGTGGGTGAGGTTCTGTTTTAGCCCAGCCACTTGTGAAGGGGTTGGAAAGTTGCATTGGGACATCCTGGCAGCCATGATCTTGGTCAGTGGTGGGACTGGCCTTTTTGGAGGCTGCTCTCAGATGCTGATGGAAGAGATGGTTCTAGTAGTTCTCCACCTGAGTTCATGCCACCCTGATATTTTGACCCAAAGGTTCAGCTCTCATGGTGGCAGGTGGTTTCCTATGTAAGGGGAGAGGGTCAGACCCCATCAGACTCCTTCCTGTGTCTTTGCTTGTTCCTTGTGTCAACAACTGTCTATCTTCATTGGGAACCTAAAGAAAAACGCCTGGTGTCAACAGGGAGCATATAGATTGAATTATTAAAAAAACCTTTTATGTGAAAATAATCACCGGAATAAGACTCAACAATGCAGAACGCACTGTTGATACCTACAACAACAGGGATGAGTCTCAAAAACATGTTGACAAAAGAAGCAGAGAAGACAACACATACTATAGATTCCATTTATATAAAATAGAAGAATAGACTAAATCTCTGATGACTGAAGTCAGAAAGTGGTTGCAGGAGGTGGAGAAAGGGACATGAAGGAACTTTCTAGGGTCCTGGAAATGTCCCTAGACGTTTTGTTTGGGGCAGTGTTTAAATGGGTGTTACCATTGACAGAATTCATCAAATTGAATGTCTAAACTTGCACATTTTATCATGTTAATTCCACCTCAATAAAAAGTATATAACAATTAAGTCAAAATTGAATCCCTAGGTGCCTTTTGGAGACAGGGAGTCAATTGTGATAAACTGTAGCCCTATGATGGCTGAACTCGAGGTATGGTCTCCTTGGCTACTTTTTGACCATTTGCCAGGTCATAATCTCTATTTGCTCCTTGTCTAGACCGTTTGCTAGCCACTTACTACTTTATTCCAGTTCAGTTCAGTTCAACCTGTTTCTAAATCAGCACTGTCCAACAAAACTTTCTGTGGTGCTGGAAGTGTTCTAAATCTGCACTCTCCAGTATGACAGCCAACAGCCATGTGTGGCTTTTGAGCACTTGGAATATGGCTAGTCAAATGAGTTTTCAGTTTCATTTCAGTAAGTCCCCTACATACGAACGAGTTCCATTCCAAGAGGGTGTTCGCAAGTCCAATTTGTTCGTAAGTCCAACAAAGTTAGCCTAGGTACCCAACTAACACAATTGGCTATATATAGTAGTGTACTGAAAAGGTTTATAATACTTTTCACACAAATAATACATAAAAAGCAAACACAAAAAATAAAACATTTTAATCTTACAGTCTTGAAAAGTACAGCAGTACCGTACAACAGCTAGTATCCAGGGGCTGGCATCGAGTGAACAGGCGAGAAGAGTTACTGACTGGAGGAGGGAGAGGAGGTGGGAGATGGTAGAGCTGAAGGATCGTCAGCAACAGGAGACGGAGGGCAAGCTGCAATTTCACTCACGCCTGACGTTGATGGCACGGGTTCTGGCTCCTTGCTGGATTCAATACTATCTACCCTCTTGAAAAAACGATCCAGTGATGTCTGGGCAGTAGCTCTTTTCTTCTCATCATAGATGACACACTAACACTGGATTGCATTCTGAACGGCTGCTGCAACCTTCCTGTACCATTCTACGTTCAGGTCCTGAGCCTCAGAAACTAACAGTGCTTCCTCAAATAAAGAAAATTCCCTTGCCGTTTCCTACATCATGTATCTCTCTGGTTCTTCAGTTACTTCTTCTTCTTCCTGTCTCTCTTCATCCTTTCTCTGGGCCTCCAGGGCCATCAGGTCTTCATTAGGAAGCTCCACGTTTGCATCTTTGAAAGTTTTGAGACTTGAAGGTTTGTATATAGGAGACTTACTGTAATTTTCAATTTAAAGAGCCAATAGGTGTTTGAATGTGAAAAGCGCTATTAAAAAAAAATAACAATCAGACTATAGGGGAAGGATTATTAGTCAGGGACCGTCTCACTGAGAAGGTGATATTTGAGCAGTGATATGACAGAGGTAAGGGAGTGAGTAGAAACAGCATGTGCAAAGGCCCTGAGGCAGGAACATGCTCAACGTGTTTGAGGAGCAGGGAGGAGGCTGGGGTGGCTGGAGCCGAGTGAGTGAAGGGGAGAGTGGTGAGGTGAGGGCAGAGGGGTCAGCTTCATCCAGTGAGTTTAGTTGGGTTTGGCTTCACTGAGTGGAGCTGGAAAAGGTCGTCATCTTATGACCTTATGTGACCATCAGGTCACAGTTACCCTCATCTGCCAGGTCACCAGACTGTGTGCGGGGCAGTGCAGGGGCCCTACATCCTCCTGGGAAAAAGCTGAGCGAGGCCCGGATCTGGCTGACCGAGGTCTCCTGAGCTAGTGTATAAGAACCAATGTCCCATGTCAGTACAGGGATCCTCCCTGGATCCGGTTTTATCAGCTCTGCCCTGATTGCCAGATTTGGGGGGGCTGGTGGTGGTGATGCTGGGGGCCGGGGGAGGGGGCATGTCTCCAGGACCTGATCTCTTAGGTGACACAGGACTAGTCTTGGCACAGACCAGAGAATTTGGGGTGGAGAGCTTTTTATACCCCGGGGGTCTATCAGGTTCCTGGAATTTCTCTCTAAGTGATTTATTCCACTGAGTAAAGGTGCTGCTTCTCACATTTGGGGATCAACAAAGTTAAAACATTACAGAGTTAAGGCATTACTGGCTCTTGGAAAAGACGTGCGACTTAGATGGACTGACCTTTGGCCTCCATCCTATGCTGTGTGGAAGGGAGAGGCCGTGTTGAGAGCAGGCTGAGGGGCCTTCTCCTCAGCTGTCCTGAAGTTTGGGTTGGGGGTCACGGGCTATTGCCCAGAAGGACAGGAGGTGCTCAGCAGCCCTGGAGATGGGAATGGGGAAGGCGGGCACAGTCGAGCCCTCGTGTCCCACAGCCCTGGCTGCAGGGAGCAGAGGGGTGTGTTCAGACCCAGCTCGTGTGTGGCATCCTGGAGCGTGAGTGTGGCCGTAAGGATCTGTCAACCCAGGATCCTCCTGGCGCCGCAGAATATCGGCCCTGCTACACTGATGTCCTGCTTCCGTCCAGAAGTCCAGGGACACAGCTGGTGCTCAAGAACTGTCTCTGGGGTAGTGTTTCTTCCCACTCCAGGGTACATTCCAGCATCCCATTTGATCATGGGAAAACCAGCCAGCTTAACCCTCTACCCTCCCCTCTCCCACCACCCTAGGAATGCATTTACCCAGTTAGATTTTTAACCTTAAGCTCCCTACTTCCACAGAGGGTCAAGGTGACGGACAGCTGTGTGGATAAACATTTCTGCAGCATCCATTAAAACTGCCTGTGAAAGACTTTGCTGATTATGATTTTGGCGTCTCTCTGTGCAGTGTAGCATTCCGTTTCACAGATTTTTTTTTTTTTTATTGCATTGGGCATAGTGGATGAGAAAGGACCTCTCCTCTCAGTGAGCTCACAGGAGAGGGAGACAGTGAAGGAAGGGCAGGTGTCAGAACCAGAAGAAAGAACATGGTTCAGGGGGACATGGAGTGGAAGCGTTGTCAAGAAATGCTTAAAAGAAGAGGAAACACTCGAGATGGGTCTATTAAAGGAAGTGTTCATCCACCCAGACAGTGGAAATACAGCAGTAGAGAAAATTCATGAGACTCGAAGGCAGCCCACCTGGGTCCATGTTCCACCACTGACCTGTCAAGCCTCTGATCTAATATTTATAATGACCACGCTGTGATCTCTGTCCTCTGCCTCACAGTATGACAAGGGACATTAAGTCCCTTGTAATAATGTGCGTAAGCTGAGTTATGTAAATATTAGGGGTCATCACCTGGGGGTTCCCTGAGATAAACTGATTTTTTTAAAAAGTTAGCTTTGGCACTTCCCTGACGGTCCAGTGGTTTAAGATTTCGCCTTCCAGTGCAGGGGGTGCGGATTCGATTCCCTGGTCGGGGAGCTAAGATCCCACGTGCCTTGTGGCCAAAAAACCAAAAACATAAAACAGAAGCAATATTGTAACAAATTCAATAAAGACTTTAAAAAATTTAAAAAATAAAATAAATTTAAAAATTAGCTTTATTAAGATGTTAATGGACATGCAGTAAAATTCCACCCATACAATTTGATGGGTTTTGATAGATGTTTATACAGAACTACCACCCCATTGAAGATAGAGAATGTTTCTGTCTCTCCAAAAAAGTTCCATCATGCACTTTTGCAGTCATCAATGACCTCTTCTCCCCAACGGCTGATCTGCTTTCTGTCAGCATGGTTTTCCTTTCTAGAATGTAACAGAAATGAAATCACGAACTGTTGAGTCTCTTGCGTCTGCTTTCTTTCACTTGATGCTTTTCAAGTGCAGCCATGTTCTTGCTGAATGCAGCACTAGTTCACTCTTTTTCGTTGCTGAGTAGAATTCCATCGCATGGCTGTTTCACAGTTCATCTATCCACCACTTGTTGGACATTTAGACTGTTTCCAGTTTTTCGATGCTATGAAAATGGTAGGTAAGAACAGTGGTGTGCAGGGTTTTGTGTGGACTTATGCTTTTGTTTCTCTTGGATAAATAGCAAGAAGTAGAATTTCTGGGTCCTATGGTAAGTCCATATTTAACTTTCTAAGGACTGGCCAGTCTCTTTTACAAAGTGGCTGTACCATTTTATATTCATTTCCCCAGTACAGGAGAATTCCAGTTGTTCCAAATCCTTACCGTAATCTGTATTCTCTCTTTAGTTTTACTGATTCTAATGGGTATGTAGCAATATCTCATAGTGGTTTTAGTTTACATTTCCCTGTTGACTAATGATGTTGTCTATCTTTTCATGTGCTTATTTGCTAGTCATGTATCTTCTTTGGTGAAGTGTTTGTTCAGATCTTTTGCTCATTAAAGAAAAAATTGAGTCATCTTTTTTCTTCTTATTGAGTTGTAGAAATTCTTAATATATTTTGGATAGAAATCCTTTAACAAATGTGTTTGCAAATTTTTTTCCCCCGGTCTGTGACTTTCCTTCATTACTTGGATGGTGTCTTTCAAGGAGTGAAAGTTTTTAATACTTTTGGTGTGAGGAAAATGGTATCTTGGTGTCATTTTTTTTTTTAATAAATTTATTTATTTTTGACCATGTTGGGTCTTTGTTGCTGCGCACGGGCTTTCTCTAGTTGCGGTGAGCGGGGGCTACTCTTCATTGCAGTGCACGGGCTTCTTATGGCGGTGGCTTCTCTTGTTGCGGAGCACGGGCTCTAGGCACTCGGGCTTAGTAGTAGTGGCTTGCAGGCTCTAGAACACAGGCTCAGTAGTTGTGGCACAACGGGCTTAGTTGATCCGCATGTGGGATCTTCCCAGACCAGGGCTCGAACTTGTGTCCCCTACATTGTCAGGCGGATTCTTAACCACTGCGCCACCAGGGAAGTCCCTCTTGGTGTAGTTTTGGTTTTTGTTTCTTTTATGAGTGTGCTTAAGTATCTTTCATACGTTTAAAATCTCTTTTATTTTTGCCCATGTCCCTTGCCCATTTTCTATTAGTTTTTTAATCTTTTTCTTTTGGATTTCTAAGAGCTCTCTGTATTAGGGAGACTGACCCTTTGTGATAACATTTTTCCTAGTTTGTATTTGTATATAACCTATACTCTGCATATGTTTTAGTTTTCCATGTAGTGAAATATATCAGTCTTTATGGCTTTGTGATGGTTATAAAGGCCTTCACCACTACAGGGTCATAAAGAAGCTTGCCAGAATGGATGTGATTTACGTAAGCATTTACCTTTAATATGCAGTTTAATATGCAGTTATCCTGGGCTTCTGAGTGAGTGGCTAGTTGTCTTAACCTTTTTGCCCTGATCTTCTATCCATTCAATAAAGATCCAGCTGTGAGAAATCACAGGGGCCCAGCATAGGTAACAGTGGAAACAAAATACCTAAGGAGGAAATGTCTGTCCCTCTGTTTTTATAGGGTTCACATTCAGCAATGTTAGAGCTGTTTAGGAGGCCATGGTTGAGGCATCCTGGTACAGATTACAGCTGGGAAAAAATCTAGGTCCTGCCATTAGCTGAGTGACCCTGGGCAAGTCATTTAACCTCTGTGCATCTGTTTCTCCACCTTTCAGATGCCTGCTTGACTGGGCTGTGAGGATTATGTGGGACGTGACAGGTGTAGCTGCTCTTTGAGAGACGCTACCCGTGGTGCATACCTACTGGGGTTGCAATTTCTCATCCTCAGCCAGGTCTGCTCTGTCTTCCTGAGTCTTGGGAAGGAATCCTCTCAGAAACTCCTTGTATTACACTGAGGACTGTCTTAGTTCAGGATGTGATAACAAAATACCATAGACTGGGTGGCTTTTATTTGTCATGTTTCTGGAGACCGCAACTCCAAGATCAAGGTGCCAGCAGAGTCAGTGTCCGGTGAGGGATCTGTCCTTGGGTCAGACAGCTGCTTTCTCACCGTGACCTCACCTGACCTTTCATCAATGTGTGTAGGTGGAGAGAGAGAGAGAGAGAGAGAGAGAGAGAGAAATCTGTTCCTCTCATTAGAAGGGCACAGATACCACCATGAGGGCCCCCTCCCTCATCTCCATCTCCAAATACCATCACAGTGAGGGTTAGGAACTCCACATAATGCGTTTGGGTAGAACACAAACAGTCCATAGCAAGGACTGACGTCTTCAGCAGGCTGATGACTACTTCTCTGTGACCTTATGCTCATGCTAGCAGTAGATGTGGTGGCTGTGTGGAGAGAGGGGAGCCAGGTGGGCTCTGGGTGGGAAAATCACAGCAGAGTTCTAGGATGTTGAAAGCTGTTTTTGGGCAAGGGCATTGGCTGGTCCTCCGTGGGTCCTTCTTCAGGGTTTATTTTTTCGGAAGCAGATCAGCACGGCAATGGTGAGCAAAGCCTGGATGAGGCTTCAAGGCGGCCACAGTCTCTGTTTTTCCAGACTTGGGGAAGGCAAATGTCCCTTCAGAGCTGATGCTGGGAGCAGACTGGTTGCTGGGAATAATCCACAGATAGGAAAAACCTGAGTTTTGCATGTTGGCTTCTGCGTATTTGAATATATCATTTACTCTGTGCCAGGCACCGTTGGAGCACTTTGGAACATCCTTATGGAGGAGTATGTGAGGCTCAAGCAGCGTAGCGGAACCTCTCTAAGTGGTCAGGACAGGGCTTTGTTGCAGGGGTGGGGCCGTGCAGGATGACGGGAGCTGCTGCTCCGGAATCTGGGCCGGAACTCAGCAGGGCTGCCTGGCGGGAGGGAAGCACTGCAGGAAAACTTGGGACCCTGAAAGTGGCCTGAATCCACATCTGACCCTCACGGTCTCAGCCTCGGTGACACGGGTGACCTGCGGAGGAAGCCTGTGTCGTGAAGCTGCACACATGGCTGGCTCAGGACTCAGAGAAGCTGGAGGAGGGGATCCAGTGGGAGCTGGCAAAGCTGAGGACCTGGCTTCTACCCCACCCCCAGGCTGACCCAGTGGATCAACAACACGTGCACCACAGCACCTGGTGCCCTGTACCTGCCTTCAGGGACGAGGGGCCGCCACTTCACCTCCACCTTCTGAATCTCACACAGGTGTCTCTGGTGGCCGAGTGTGACTTGGAAACACCTAGCAAGGGAATTCCAGGAAACACAGTTCCTGCTGATCCCTGTGGATACACCACACAGCTACCAGGGGTGGCAGGTCTCTTCTTTTTTTGCATTTTACAGATCCGTGAACGGAGTGGGGGGGTGGTTCTGTGACTTGCCCAGAGTCACACAGTTACTAAGTGAGGCTTCTGCTCCGGTGCCTTTACCTATCATACAATGCTTCTGTTATACTTGATTACATCAGAAACCCCATCTCCCGTTCCTCCGGGATTCCAGTCTGTGGGAGGCTTCTCTAAGGTGAAGGATGGGTTCCAAACACCCCTTCGCCCTTGATAAGCCGCTGTGGACCTCAATCATAGTTTCTCCTACGTTTTTTTACATTGCACCACGTGTGCTTCTTTCTAGGTAGTAAATCCCCTATGGTTTCTTTTATAGCGGTGCTCACCGTACTTTGGGGCTCACCATTAGCACCTAGCGTGGCTGTTTGGTGGAATAAGTGAGTGTGTGGGTGATGCGTTTGGGGCCTTTAATAACAGTTGCTACATCTTATTGCACATCAAGCTGCCTGCTGGAGGCTATGGGTATCACACTGCTCTTGACGGAAGAGAGAATTGAGATTTGAGAGCTTGGGTTTGTTTCCCCAGTAAGCAATGTAGTCTAGATTTGAGCAAAGATCTGCTGGCGGATCACTGCCCTTTGTCAGCCAAGCCCCCGTTCAGCAGTTTGCTCCCCGGGTTAGCAGACCCAGGGGAGGACCAGCAAGGCCATGCTGGCTCTTCTCAGGGTGCATCTGGGGCTGGGAGCGGAACCTCAACCCCCAGCTCCCTGGGACCTGGATGGGGGTGAACACAGCCTTTCTCTGTCTCTGAACATGTAGGGATGAGGGCTTTGCCAACAGATCGGGTGAAGCCAGAGGGGCTTTAGGCATGGGGTGAGCAAAGTGAGAATTCACCTTCTCAATCTGGGGCCTCACAGTATTTAATGGACTGCCTCAGTCTCCCAACTTAGGCTTTTTATTTTTAAAAACATTCGTTAGTTAATTTGGTTGCACCAGTTCTTAGTTGTTGCAGGCAGACTCCTAAGTTGCGGCATGCATGTGGGATCTAGTTCCCTGACCAGGGATGGAACCCAGGCCCCCTGCATTGGGAGCGTGGAATCTTAGCCACTGTGCTACCAGGGAAGTGCCACCAACTCAGGCTTTTTGAATCTTATCTGCATCTGGGTCTGTGTCGGTACTTGATTCCTTAATCATGTTTGCCTTTTCTTCGTATGGGCACCCTCTCCCATAATTAGACTGAGTTTCTGCAGGAAGAGAGCTTGGATTTGGGGGTCCTTCCCCACCGCCCGCCCCCGTGGCCCCTGGTGCATTAACTTCATGCACCGCCAGGGACTGGGGATCCGTCCAGAGGCCAGGTCTGGCGCAGTCCTTACTGGTCATTTGAGGAAGTGAAACTTCAGCGAGGTGATTGTTTCTGAAAACTTCAAAATTTGAAATAATTTCAGGTTTATACACCCGTTACAAAGACACTACAGAGGGGCCCCATAGTCCCTTCCTCCAGCCTCCCCTAAGGTTAACGTCTCACGCAGATAACCAGGGTACCATTACCTAAACTAGGGAATGACAACAGTATTAACACAACTCCAGCCCCTGCGCTGATGTCTCCGGCTTTCCCATGTTTCTGTGGCATTTCGTCCTCACACCTCCTTAGCCTCCAATCTGTGACAATTTCTCGGTGGTTCCTTTCACGACCTTGAAATTCCATGACCTTGACACGGATGAGAAGTAGTGCTCAGGTGTTCTGTAGGCTGTCCTCAGCATGGGTTTGTGTGATGGTTTTGCAGGAGTCAACTGAGGTTATGGGTTCGGGGTGGAACACGCAGAGGCCGCCTTCTTCTTCCCGTCCCATGCCGTCTGCAGGCACACGATAGCAGCATCACTTACGCACGGTCATGCTCATCTTGATCACTTACTGGGTTTCCCGCCTGTAAAGTCACTACTTTCCTCTTCTCTGTATTCTGTTTGTTAGCTACGAGGCATGAGTCCAGTCACGCTCGGTGGAGGAGGGAATTAAGCTGCGCCTTTCTGGGGAGGGAGTAGCACAGGATTTGCGGACATCTGTTAAAACCAACCACCGTTGATCAGTGCTGTGCAGGAGGTGCTTTTTGTTTCTGTTTTTTTGCTGCACCGTGTGGCATGTGGGATCTTAGTTCCCTTGGGGTAGATGCTTTGATGTTGTGCAGGATACCCTGTTTCCAGCAAGGTGATTTTTCAGATCACCTTGCTGAGTGTTGAACCCGGGGGAACAGGCTGTCTTCCCTCTTACCAGCGTTCTGTTATTCGATCAATAAACAGCGTAAGGAATCCTATTTCTTTGAGTATATGTGATGCTTCATGAGATTTTTGCTGGCAGTGGCATTGTAATATTGGGGACTCTGGAGGCTGTGTTTCATGGGAGTGATGCCTGGGAACCCGAAGCTGAGAGGCCCTATGGGATAAGGCTACTCGCTTTTGCATATGAGACTCATATGACTCATGCATTTGCTTGCAAAGGTAAGCTAACAACTTAGAGGAAGTGCTAAGATAACATCAATAGCAGACTTTATTTTTAGATACCTTTTCCCACCTTGAAGGCTATATATGAACTTCCAGTTGCTTGTGCGAGGTTAAGGAAAAAATATGGTTATAAGTAGCTCCAGCCATGATGGACCCCATGGCAAGTTCAGGTGGCTCTGTTCTTAGGCCAGTGGTGTACTTACACGTTCCGGGCTTCGCAGTCAGCTGCTTTTTGACTTCTCCATGGAAAACTCTACATAGAAGTCACTGTTTTTAGCGTTTGACCGACTCCGTTGATCAGTGATTGCCAACCATTTTGGCAGAATAGCGGGAAGGGGAATCTCCTACAGGAAAGGAAGTATGTAATCGGTTTCTAAGGAAATATAAGTCTGGATTATTCGTTTTCGATCATCTTTTTCGATTCCCAGTGACACAGGTAACTGAGGTATAAAAACAAGCAATATACCCCACCTGGTGGCAGCGTACTCCCCTGATGACTTGTTCTGGGAACAAAGGCCAGTGGCTGGCAATCTGCTCTCACCTGAGCTGAACTGTTGAAATCTGGAACTTTCTCTTCTAGGATGATTTCCTGTTCAGCGTCTCCATTTTAAGTGGGATCCTTTGCAGCATCCTGGCTGTGCTGAAGTTTATGCTGGGGAAGGTTCTGACCAGCAGAGCCCTCATAACCGATGGTGAGTAAGGCCAGTGTGTCTAGGGGCTGAGCTCACAGTGAGGGGAGGTGCTGTTTGGGTCACGTTTCGCTGCTCGTCTCGCAGAAGAGCTCAACAATTCGGAATCTGTTCCTCACTGCCCTCCCCTCCATCCAGGCCGTTTAGTGATTCTCAGGGTTTCCTGTCAGGGCAGATGTCTTGTGCCCTAGGAATTGAATACACTCTTCCTGAATCACCTCCACCGGCACCTCCTACCAGGGTGGCTCAGGGCTCCCCAGGCTCTTAATCATGGAGCCCAAAGGGCTTCCCAGAGCCTTGCATTTGATGTGCATTGCTCCAAATAAAAAGTAAATGTCTTCCCTGGGTTCTGTGCAGGTTTCCTTGGTGAACGCTCCACGCCCATTTCCCCCTCCAGCTAGTGAAACGCTTACCTGGGAGTTCAAGTTGCAGTGACCAGGGCTTCGCCAGGGAAATGAGCCATGTGTTCTCTGCTCAAGACCCAAACCAGGAGGAGATGTCCCTCTGCGTCCTGTGGGCCAGGAGGAGCTTCCCGCGTGGCCTCTGGGCTGACAGAGAAGGATGTGTGAAAGTAGAAAAAGCACGTTTCCGTTTTTTGCAAACTAGTGCTGGCATGTAAACTAGAAACATGATGGACACTACTGCCTGCCTGTCTTCTTTTTCTTTATCCTGGAGCGTGTGAAGTTTCTGGGGGTTGTGGGAGTAGCGACCCGAGCCCCTGTGCCCTGGGGTGGGAGGTCCAAGGGTAAAAGCTGGTGGGCTGGTGGATATGCTTGCACAAAGTAGAGCAGAGATCGTTAGGTTTTTCTTTCCCTCCCTCCCTCCCTCCCTCCCTTCCGTTTTCTTTCTTCTTTTTCTTCCCCCCCAACCCCCCGCTGCACTGCACAGCCTGTGAAATCTTACTTCCCAAACTAGGGATTGAACCCGGGCCCCAGCAGTGGAAGTGCTGCATCCTAAGCACGGGACCGCCAGGGAATTCCCATGGTTCCTTTTTGAAGGAGAGCACCGCTCCCTCCTCCTCAGATCCTCGGGGTTCTCTCCTATGTGCAATACGTGGGCGCAGTCACGTGTGGGCAGCTGTTATCCGTTGAGGACGGGGCGGGCGGCGGTCAGAGGCCCTTCCCTCCCAAGTGACGAGCATGGTGACACGGTGTGGACTTGGACTCCTGATCCTGTGCCGATGCACTGCCGTGTGTGGAGCTGGACTTCTGCACGGTGGGGCAGGCAGGAGGTCAAAGTGATGCTTCCAGGACTGGGGGAGAAGTGTTCGCTCCGTGTCATTTTTGTGGTCTGGTGTTTTTTAAGCTGGAAAAGAAAACGCCTCCTTTGGCTGTGGAATCCTCCTTTTTTTAGGAATGAGAGCACAGGCGGCCTTGTGCTGAGAGCAGTAACCAGGAGTTTGGGTGTGGGTTCTCCAGGCCACCTTCCAGGTTCTTTTCTGTTGCTCTGAGGGGCGCAGCTCTGCCTGCACCCTTTAGGCCTGAACAGAGCAGAGGTCTGGCTGGACCTTGAATCTCCAGCGACGTGTACTGTTCCTTCCTTTCGAAGCCTCTTTACCCTTGCACACGAGGGACGGGAAGGCCGGCCTGGGGGAAGCTGTACCAGTCAGCACAGTTTTCGGGGCTCCGGGTGGTGAGTACCCAGCAGACGCTCCTCTCTCTGCCCTGAGTTGATCCCATAAGTCAGAGAGCCCCTCTGACTTACAGATATCAGCACTTTCTGTATTCAGATGACTGCAGCCGAGACACTGGGCCGGGAGCCTGAATGTGGACCCAGCAGTCACGCCTTCCTCCCAGGCCGCCAGGCAGGGGGCCCTGTCCCCTCTCTACCCATGACCACGGGGCTTGAGCCCCTTCTTCTCAGAACAGTGGGTGCCCCTCCCTCGACCGGTGACTTCACCTAACGCCTTATAGGCTTCACTCGTTCTAACGTCCCGCCATTTTGTGTGGTGTAAGAGAAGCCCCTGATGAGAAGTATGTGTTTTCTAATGAAATAACTCCTGATGTCATCATTTTCAAATACAAAACCATCCACCTGCATAAGCAGTACTTCCGTCCTACTCTTGACCCAGGGAGAGGGGTCATTACAAAGAGAAGTGGGTGGTTTAAGTGAAAATTGTTCCACCGACAGGCGGAAAAGGGAGCCTGGGGCATCTCCGGGGGGAAGAGTTAGGAAGGGAGGATATGAGGGGCCCCGACGCGTGGGCGAGGGCGGACCATTCAGCACGTTAGGTCAAGGGTGGGATTTTGGATGTTTTGCTAAATGTTTAAACAGACGAGGTGACATGATGGATGTTTTTAAAAGAGACTTGTGGCCATCAAGGTAGAGAACGGAGCGGAGAGGCCTCAGGGAGGGGAGCTCTGGGGGTGGTGGCCTGGGTCGGGGAGGGGGAGATATGGGGGAATGGAGGAAGGGTCGGCGATATTTATAACATGGGCAGGGCTTGGGGATGAATTGGCTGTGGAGGTTGAGGAGAGACAGACCGGCAGAGCAAGACAGAGAGGGCCCTATTGCAAAGAGCTGAGGCAGCACCCCGGTCCCATTGGCTGTCACCCGTGAGGGCCCCCTCCCCGCCATCAGGGGGCATGGTTGTCGCACTCTGCAGTCCCCCGCTTGGTGGGAGTGTCAGCTAAATAGGCGGCAGTAATTACAGCCTCCTGCGAATTGCCTCGTCTGGGATCCCGATTTTCCTCATTCATTGATGAGCAGAAGTAGGGAACCACCTGTAAGTATCTGCTCTCTGTTCTTCCCTCACGTGGGGAGGTCGGGGGCCGCCTGGGCTTCGGGAGCCATGCCTGCCGTTACTGTTGGTCTGGCCCAGGGCAGGGGGCCAGGCTAGTTAATACTGCAAATCAGACAGAGGAAGATTGTGGAAAGGTACCTGGGGCGAGTTCTGAACGAGGGGCCAGCAGCCGGGCTCCAGCGCTGCCCGCAGGACAGCCGGAAACCCGAGTTGAGGGGCCTGGGTTGGCTGTTCTAAAGTATCAAGAGTCTGGTGGATTTCAAGTACATGAACGACTTTGAATCAGAATTTCCTGCATACAATTAATAGGGGCTTCATTACACAGATTCTTGTCTAGTCATCAACACCAGAAGAGCCTCTAATCAAGATCGCCTGAGACATTGTTTTGTTTTCTAAGATGATGACGGCGTTTATTTTTGGCAAGAGCCCTGGCTTTAACAGGCAGATCGAGCAAGCATGTGGGCCTGGGTGGGGTGCGGACAGCGGCCCAGAGGTGAGTGACCGATGGGGCCTTGTGTGCCTCGTTAGGAAGGTGGGTGGCCTGTGGGCTCAGTGTCCTTCCTGGGGAGTAGCTGCCGCTAGGAAGCCTCTAAAATTCTGAAGGAGGCCGCGGGGTGGGTACGGAGTCGTCCCCCAGTCCGGGTGTGCCGTTTCCAGTGTCCCCGCACAGGCTCATAAGAGGTGCAGCTGAAATGAGTCAGGCTCCGTCACAACCACAGGTGGGCAGAGCGGAGCAGGTCAGAGACTCCTGGAAGGTGTGGGTGAACAGGGTGAAAGTTTCCACCAGCTGTGAACCATCCGGAGTCTGCATGGGGTGGGTGGGTCCCCCCACTGTGGAAAGGAGAGGCTGGTGGGTCCTGGGCTGGCAGAGCCCGGTGACTTGGTGGAGTGAGTGGACGTCTAGTGGCTGTCTGGGGGAACCTCCCACCCTCTGCAGCCTTTCTGAGCTCCTCCGGGCTTCTCTGGGGGCCGCGGGGGCCCACGGGTACCCACGGCAAAGACGGAGAAAGAAGAATGAAGGATTCCAGTCTGCCCTGGGGCAGCAGCCATCTCCAGCTCGTCTCTGCCTTTTTCCTGTAGCCACCCCCCAAAACAGAATTCCCCCAAATTGAGGCCTGAGAGGTAAACTCCAGCCCAGGTAGCCCCTTGGCTACAGGTAGTGGTCTCTGAGGACGCTTTTGGTGGCCTTCTGAGAAAAGGCGTGGGCTACAGAGACTTCTTTTAAGAGGACTGGTCTGATTCCACTTGTTGAAAAGGACAGGGAGATTCGAGGGACAGCCTGACGCAAGAGGGTAAATGCCAGCCTCTACTAATGGGAGAGGGGGGTATCTTGACGATCCTGCTATCAGGAGACAGGAGAGAAATACGGCCTCCCCCGTCTCAGAGTGGGCCCGCCGTCCCCCTCCTTGGGGAGAGATGGAAGCAGAATTGAGGGTGTGATATGCAGAGGCCCAAACCATGGGCAGGACAGAGAGTGGGGAGCTCCAAAGCGCTCTGCATGCGAGGAGCTGGGAGAGACTGCGGTGACAAGGGCGGAGTGGAGTCAGCTACACGAGCCCCACGGCCAACAGAGAAGGGGAGCACGCTGGCTGCTTTTCCCCATCGTCTAGAGGTGAGCGAGCCTGGAGGAGCCACGGAAACTAACACCACAGGGGCCTGGGTTGCAGCCTTGTCCCCGGGCGGCCCTGAGAAGGGGAGGCCAGGACGTAGCACGGGGAAGGGTGCCTGTCTCCTGTCGGTCGAAGGTGGAAGGCTTAGAGATTTGGCCTTGGGACTTGGCACTGGTGGGACACATCTCAGGTGAAGCTGATGCCAGCCCTGCCCTCCCGCTTCCCACAGGGCACCCAGAGAAAGCTCTTTGTCAGGTCTGCTGTCCCCAGTGCAGGCCTTGGGGGAGGGGTACAACTGCTCCCCGCGGACGGTGGGTCGGGATCCCCAGGTAGACGCGGCAGGGCAGGTGGAGGCCCCGCCTGGAATAGCCCTCACCCGCCGCAGGCTCCCAGCAAGTCCCGGCCCCTCTCTCCACCCAGTTCCCTGGACTGGTGTCTGGAGGATATGGTCCCCGGTGGCAGGAAGGTGGAGGGGTTTGCCTTTGCTAACCCGTGTCGTATTGAGGTGAAACTGGGTTGGAAGGCTCCGCCGGGTGTGAAGCTTGCGGAAAGCCTTGGGAAGCAAGTGGGGAAGGTTGGCTCTCCAGGGGGCCCCAGACCACACCCTGAAGTTCAGGGGTAAATCCTCCGCCTCTCGGGGGGCTGTCTCCCCAGAGCTGTAGCCGCAGGCCCGCCTCGGCAGGGAGGCCCCCAGAGCCTGGGCAGCGGTGGCTTCCTCTCTCCCTCGGGACGGCCCAGCCCGGCCGGTGGGAGTCCACGGCTAAGGCCATGTCCATGCCTTCCCCTCCCCCCTCCCTCCCTCCGTCCGTTAACTCAGTATTTAATGCAGCAATCAGTCGAGTTCCCGAGAAGTGCCAGCCCCTGTGCTGGGACTTGGAGCAGGGCAAGGACAGACACAAAACTCCTGTCCTTACGCGGACATTTCTGGTGGGAAACTGGGATGTCTGCAAAAAGAAAAATGGTAAAAATGTCTTGTTACAGAGAACCGCGAAGCAGCAGCAAGGGCGCGCGGGTAGGAGGGTGTGGCTGGGGGAGGGAGGGGCGGCCTTAGGGGCTCTGAGTCCAGGTGGAGGAGGCACCAGGACGAGGGGGGAGGCTGGGGCTGGCCGCTGCAGGCTGCGGCGTGGCCGGAGCGGGGGCCGAGGAGCGGACCAGCGGGCCTGGTGCGGCCGAGGAGGGAGGGGCTGGTCACCGCAGGACTCGCCGGTCGTGAAGAGTCTGGATGGTTTTTAGAACCGGGCTGCTGTTCGCTACAGAGGTCTGGCTGCCGCGAGGGGAATCATGGAGAGGATGGGGGATGCGGGCAGGAGGGGCAGCGGGAAGGGGGTAGACGGGGGGCGGGTTTGGGGGGGTGACAGGTGGCAAGAATGACTTGCCGGGTGGACGAGTTTCAGGATGTGAGAAAAGTCCAGGCTGGGCTCCTAGATGTTTGGCTTCGGCAGCTAGGTGAACGGGGGCGCTGTTTGCAGAGAGGGTGGCCGGAGGGTGAGTCGTTGGGAAGCAGCAGGTTTTCGCCCTGAGCGTGTTCAGTTTGAGATGCTAATATGTCTGCAGCTGAGGGGAAAAGGTCAGGACGAAGGAGAGCTAGGGAGACGCGGGCTTCTGGGATGGAGGTGAGAACCTGGCCGGAGAATATAGGCGGAGGAAGTGTTCAGGAGACGAAGGCAGGCATGCAGATGGGCTCCAGGAGGAGGGTCTAGCAAACGGGACTGAGAAGGACCAGCGAGGGTGCAGAGCGGGAAAGCAGCAGAGCACGGCGTCAACTTGAGGCTGAAGAGACGTGTTCTTATTAGGAGGGCGTCCAGTGAGGATGAGGCGTTAAGCATGGCCTGTGGCAGCCGGAGCCATCCAGGACCAGGGCAGCGCTGGGGGGAGGGAGGGAGCTGAGTGGGACGGGGTGAAGAGAGAATGGGAGGTGTGATGGGGTAGCCAGCTCTCCAGGGAGTTTTGCGAAGGGCGGTAGTGAATGGGGATCGTGGTGGGTCCAGGAAGGGGGTAGAGGTGGGTGATGATGCTAAGACTTATCCCGGGGGGAGTGACCCAGGAGAGGGAGAAGAAATTCAAGAGCAAAGCCCTTCAGTGGACAGGGATGAAGGTGCCAGTCTTACATAGGAATGGCAGTAACTGGAGAAGCAGCTGAGTATGTGAGGGCAGCAGGCATAGGCGGGCGGTGGACTTGGTGTTGCGAAGATGAGGTGTTGGTGTCTGAACCTGTGTGCTCGAAGAAGTACAAGGCCGAGTCCTCAGCTGAGACCTGGAGTGGGGAGATGATGGAGATTTGAGGGTGTGATGCAACAGGCAATGAGATGTCCTTACAGGCCCAGCTTCATCTCGGTCCCATTGTTGAGGGGGCCGCCTGTCGAGGTGCACCCCGTGGATCCTGAGAAAGGGCTTGGCCTAAGTCACCTCTACCCTACACTCTTCTTCCTGTCCCTCTGCTCTTCATTGAGAACACCCCACACCCCCGCAGTGGTGCAGCCCAGTGAATGCATTTAAGTTTATTCACCAGAAGCATGGCGCCTTTACCCAGGTGGAGTTGCCAGGGAACGGAGCAGGCCTGCTGTCGGAGAGGTTACTGGCCTGCGTGGGCAGCTGCCAGGGGACCACCGGGCAGCGTGGACCTGCAGCTGCTCTCAGGCCCCAGTTATGCTGGGGCAGGCGAGGAGCCTTGTGGCTCACAGCACGGCGAGACCCCAGGTGCCCCTCTAAACCATCCCCTTCCCATGTGGCCTTGGAAAATCCACAGGCAGACTGGAAGTGCGATGCCTCAGTCGTGGGGACCCACTGAGGTGACGTGTGTGAAAGGAGACGGTGATCAACGTCTGTTAGCTCCAGTTCTGGTTGGATTGCCCTTTCTGCGACCAGGTAGCTAATGCTAGTCTATGCATTTCTTTCCCGGAGAGTGAAAAATCCTTGGGTGACTTAGGAGACACGGCAGAGAAAGCACACGGGTTCAGGTAGAGTCCCAGCCCTGCCCCCTCTCCATCTGTAGAACGCTGGTCAGTTTACTAACCCTCACTGCTCAACTTAGTCTTCTCATTGGTAAAACGAGGGTGATAATCTGACTTCAGAGTTGAGACAACCCCAGCTCTGTACTTGCCCAGCAGACACTGGACAGGTGTGAGTCACTGAGTATTGAGTGTCCCCTGTGTGTTTGGCAGGCCTGGTGCCCCTGCCCCTCTGGAGACCTGTGTCCCTGGGGCATGGGAGGAAGACGACAGGAGCCGTACACAGGCTGTCACTTGGGCCTGGTGGCTGGCAGGGGATGGACGCTGAGGTGACAGCTCCCTCTAGGGAGGTCTCTGGTGACGTGTGAGCAGAGATTTGTCAAACCATGGTGGGTGTCTGAGGTGGTGGCCCTCACCCGAGAAGTGCTTCTGGAACCTCCCTTCCACTACGCGTTCCGGGATGCAGAGGCATGCCTGGCATTTTGGTAGTTTTCCTGGTGGCTAAGCAAGTTCACTGGGCACTGCCCTCAGCCCCTCTCTGCTCCTCTTCCAGGGTTTAACTCCCTCGTGGGGGCCGTGATGGGCCTTCTCCATTCTGCTGAGCGCCGAGGTGTTCAAGCACAACTCGGCGGTCTGGTACCTGGACGGCAGCATCGGGGTGCTGATCGGCCTCACCATATTCGCCTACGGGGTCAAGTAAGTGCTGTTTCCTCGTCGCTCTCCGGGCGGCCACGGGTGCTTTATTCCCCAGCCCTGACGATCATGTCTTGTACCTGTGACCCTCCCGCTCCCGGGGGAGGTCAGGAGACTGGAAAAGCCCCCTGCAGCCGTCACATACTCTGGGGGCTGGGACAGGAGTGAGGCAAGGACTTGCACCAGGGGCCTAGGCTTTCAGTCACAAAGGGTCCGCTTTTGTGTGCTGTCTTTTATAGTTCACTGAACGGGCCTCCCTTTTTAACCCTTCGTGCCTGAAGATTTGTGCCCCTTTCCGTCGTGAGGGTCGTGATGATGCACCAGGGAGGCGTTTGTGGGGCTGTCCTCACCCTTAAAGTCCCCTCTGCCACCTGCTACAGATGCCGGGACCTCCTCACACTTAGAGAACTTTTTACAAAAGGGACTCTGGTGCAGGAGGGCTACGTGTAGAGTTGGTTCTAGCCCAGGCTGAGGCCTGTCAGTCACTGAAGAAGTGCCCAGCAGGCAACGCTGGCTCTGCATCCAGCATCTAGGCTGGAGTCGGCCTTTGAAAAGAGAACGGTTTCTCAGAGGTGCTGAGCTTTTAAATGTTAACATGCCTCCTCTCTCCCACTACGATGGCTATGATAAAAGACACGGTAAGAGTTGGTGAGAATGTGGAGAAATCGGAACCTCCGTATCTTGCCCGTGGGCATGTAAATTGTTCAGCCGCTTTGGGGATAGTTTAGCAGTTCCTCAAAATGTTAAACGCGGAGCCGCCGTTTGACCCAGCAGTCCCACCCTTTGGTGTATACTCCGGCGAAACGAAAACACATCCACGCAAACACCTATGCATGAACATTTATAGTGGCATTCGTTATTCACAGTGGGCAAAAACGTAGAGACACAACTCGTATGCCCAACGTGTGCGGGTTTTAAAGAACCCAAACGCCCATTAACTGATATGGATAAATAAAATGTGGCAGAGCTATGCAGTGGAGTAGTTATACAGCCATAAAAAGAATGAAATACCGATTCATGCTACTGATAGATGGATGAACCTCGAAAACACGCCCAATGAAAGGAACCAGTTGCCAGAGGCTACATCTCGAATGATTCCACTTATAGGAACTATCCCCAACAGGCAAATCCATGGAGATTGAGAGTACGTTTGTGGTTGTCAGGGGGAGATGGGGTGGGGAGTGACCGCTAGAGGGCATGGCGTTCCTCTCGGGGGGCGGGGCGATGAAAATATTCTGGAATTAGATGGGTGTGATGGTTGCCTGTACCAAAAAACCGCTGAATTGTAGGAATTGTATAGTATGTGAATTATATTTATAAAAAAAAACAAAGCCCCGATCTGTTTCCCAAGTGCTCAAGCCCAGGCTGCGGAGGGTCTGTGTTGGGGTGACCGGCCTTTCTCTTCGCAGGCTTCTCATCGACATGGTGCCCAGGGTGAGGCAGACGCGCCACTACGAGATGTTTGAGTGAAGGAGGCCGGGGCCGGCTGCCCTGCATCCGCGTGAGGACTGTCAGGACCACCAGAGGTTTCCATGCAGGCAGACGGTAGTGATGTTTAACTGAACGGTCACTTTCCTTGTGCTCACGGGAACCAGGTCTCCCCAGCAGGCCGGACCGCACTGCTTCCCGCCACTGCCCCCGCCAAACACCGCAGGACCATGAGCACGGAGCAGGACCCCGTCTCCGGCGGGAGGACTGACCTTTTCCATCTTCTGCAGTAAGAAGGTTCGTGTGGGGAGGATACGACGTCTGCTTGGTGGAATGCCTCTGGGATGCTCCCAGCCTCAAATGGAGAGCAGCTCCCCGGACTCACCTCCTCGGTCCTCCACGTGGGCCCGGAGTCTCCTGGCAGATTTTAAGAGAAGACCGTACCCGTTGGTCCCTCACCCCTTTGTCACTTCCTAATTTCTGTCCATGTATTTCATTCATTTCATACTGTTTTACTAATCCTCAATCTAAACACCAGATTTGTTCTGAAGGAGGAGACCATTCTATTTTTAAAGTGCTTCGTGATAGATGTGTGAGCTTTTGCATGGTCGAACTCAGCCCCTGACCCTTCCTTTGTACATTCAGACCCCGAACGTACGTGTAAACACAGGATCCCTTTTGGAGAGGTGTGAAACTAGTTTTATTTGTAATAAATAATTATATAATCTATCCATATATGCATCTATATGCCGTGTGACGTGGTGATGGTACATTTCAGTCTGTTCACGTAGTAAGGAACAAGCTGTTCTCGGTTTATGCAGCGTTAGGCATAGATTCTGTTCAAGACACACACACACAAAAACGGTCTCCCCACACGCAACATTCTGTACCTCTAGCACTGCTGCTTGTCCGGGGCGACGGTGACCAATAAGACTCGACCTGTTTTGTACGGTATGGGGACGTGATGGTGAAGGTCGTCACTGCTGTGGGTGAAGCACGGGGTGTCGGGGGGGGGGGGGGGGGGGTCAGTCTCACCCCCCCCCCCCCCCGCTCAGGGAGGGGAAGAGAGAGTAGCCACATACATCCATGTGGTGGCGCCTGGAGCTGACCACCCCCCCCCCCCCCCCCACCAGTCCGGGAGGCCGTGCCCCCCCCCCAGCTACCTTAGGCCCCGGAAGGGGAGGTGGTGTGGTCCTTTCTAAGAGGTCACTGACCTTGGAGAGAAAGGCACGCTGAAGCATCTGATTAAACCAACGGCATTTGAGGCATATTCTATTGGTCTGTTAGAAGAGATGGACACTGTCCAGGTCTGGGAAATGCAAGATTCAAGAGGTTTCTTTTCTGCAGGTTTTCTCCCTGTATTTACTGTTTAATATAGTTCCCATTGTGACAGCTACGCCGTGGCAGCCCCCAAACTTAGGCACCCAAGTTATGCTCACCTTCCTTGGGGACGTGTGTCCCATCAAACATGCAGGCTGTCTCCCTTGGTGTCTCTGCTCTGGGCAGCGACCAGAAGGTTCAGCAGCTTCGGAGAGGCTGCATCACGGCCCTCCACCATCCCCACAACAAGCCCCCGGTGGGAGCATGAACTGGAACTTCCTTGTTCCCAGGGCTTGTGCCCAACCACACTGAGCCCTGGGGTCAAAGTGCTCTCTCTGAAGTGGGGACACGTTCCAGGTCTAATAAGCCCTCCGATAGCCTCCTTAAGGGCTGTCTCGCTAGCACATCCTTCCAAGATTTTTACACATCTGATGGAGTACAGTTACCTACAAAACAAACAACAGTCTACCTGCAAACTCAATTCCCTTCTAGGTGAGCGTGCTCTGCAATTCGTGTTGGTGGGTGTGACGATGCAAGGGAAAGGGTGTTCCATAGGGAGCCCCCCACCTCCCCAGTTCCTTAAACCTACCTTCCTATCAGCATTTCGGCAGTGTACCTGCAAACGGTGAAACGCAGTCAGCAGCTGCCACCGCTGGGGCTGCAGCTGGACGGGGTCCTGCTGGCGCCCTGGTAGCCACCCGCCCCGCCCCCAAATCACTTCCATCTGTCACACAAGAAAAAGTTTATTGAAAAATAAAGTTCTCCCTAGTTTTCTCTACAACAGTGGAAAACAAAGCAGTGCTCTCTTACGCCGTACAGTACATTTGATAGCAACACCTTATTTGCAGAATCCCACACTACTTAACCCCAGAAGTTGAACAGTAGAAAATGGTTGTACCAGGAGCTGGCTGAAGACACAGACGCGAATGGCCATTAGCTTACAGACATCAAGGCTGTGACAGCAACTACAGCAGAAAGGACGTCACCATCTCCTTTGGCATAGACTTCCACTCTTGTTCATACCCGGGTAGGCCGGTGAGCAAAGGCATCCCACGTCTGCTCCATCTCAGCTGTGTCCGAGGTGGCCGCCTGTGCTAGGTTCCCGGCCGGCTGGGCCCAGGGAGCCCTCCAGCACCGCCAAGGCTCTGAGCCTCCAGGACCACCCTTGCCCCCCACGGACCCAGATGGGGCCCTGCCCGCCCCACGAGCGCACGGCTGCCCTTGCCTCCCTTTGTCGTGCCTCACCGGATGCGGGGGGCTTGGGGGGTAATCTGAAGGCTCCACAAGATCTGGGAAGAACAGAGGAAATGATGCTTTGAAGAGGTAAGTTCCCATCTTAAATGACTGCTGATTTAGCTGAAGAGAATCCAAGGATCTGAAAAAGACACCAGAACTCCGACATATTCCTCCATTTTGCACAAATGCAATCTATGCAGAATAGGGCCAAGATAGGAGAGGAGATAAAAACTCTAAACCTATCTAGGGAAGCAAGAGGTTGAAACTAACCCCCCCCACCCCCGCCAAAAAAAAAAAAAAAAAGCGAACTGACATTCAGGCGATCCGGAAAAACAACATGAAGCCCCGAGTAGCCTCTTGGAGCTCTGAAGACGCCCCCGCCACCCCATAGAATAACCTTTAATGTGAGAGAAACGTGACAACTAACCAGCCTGGGAGACTGATCCTCTTGGACTTGGACAGTGCAGGAGCCACCCTGGCCAGCAGGGGGCGCCAAAAGGGGCTTCCTGGGGAGCGATTAAGTTCATTGGTCATTCCTTTCCCTTCAATAAAAACAGAACGCCTCTATCATTGCATTTCAGAGAAAGATGGGTAACTTTAAGGGGACAGTCTGTCAGAGAATTCATTTTAATTTCAGCTCACCAAGTTCTGCAAAGCAAAACCCTGGAAGAGTCCAGAAGCTGAGTGGGGTGCGGTCCACAGCATGTGGCCAGAGGTCACCTCTTATGTTCAGTTTGCTAATTCTTGCGGCCCAGTTCCATCTGGGGCTGCAGTCTGGCGTATTTTCCAGTCAGTGCATTTCAACCAGCAGGGTGGACACAGGACTCAGGTATCTTCACCACTACGTCCTACAACATTCCATCAACTTGGGAGTATTCTCCCGTAGGTATTACTTTTGAATCAAGGATAGGAAGTGAGCTCAGCTCTTTTTTTCTCGGAATTTTATGAAAGGCGAATAACGACAATATTTAACACTCACTAGGGCTTCCTATATGCCAGACACTGCTAAACACTGCCTAATTCACTGCAAAACTGAATCCTCACAAAAACCCTAAGTGCTAAGAAAGCTAGGGTAAGTTTTTTTTCTGCATCGGACACTAGATACAGCTAATTTGGCCTTTTGCTATAAACACTTGGTTTCCCATTTTTTGTTGAAGCCCACAAGGAAGGAAAGGAACCCGCCCTGTGCTTTAGGAAATTCCTACCTTCCTAAAGAAGTCTGAATCTCTCTACATCCTCCAGCTCTTCACACGAAGGGTGCTCTGCGGCCCCATAGGGATGGATGGGGTTAGAATGAAGCCAGTGTAACAATGAAAATATTTTTCAATAAATACAACATTCCAGGCATGGAGAGTACACAACTAGCCTGTCGTTAACAGAACGTTTTTTTTTTTAAAATCAAGAATTGCGGGGGGGCATGGAGAGGGTGACAATGTTCCCATTAAATACACAATCTAGGTAACCAACTCGGAGAACGGGTGGCCTGCCTTGGTCTGGTCTAAAAAGCACAAATCCACCCCATAAACAGAACATTTTCTGTCTACCTGGTCACACTCGTGCTTCACTACCAGTGAGCTGCACTGGGGGCGCCCCAAAGTGAGCTTACCGGGAAGCTGAGTAGTCCCTTTTAATCGACACCCACGGTTGCCAAAGAAACAAAAAAAAGGGGTGCGTATTTTCTTCCCCTTCATCCTGCTAACCAGATGAAGTGGTTTTGGGCCAGTGCTTCCATGAGTTCAGCAGGGGCCTGCTTCCCTTCAGTGCACCCCTCAGGTAGGGCTGGTTTTCTGCTGCGGCCAAGACCTCACCAAGCTCCCGGGGTGGCACATGTCAACCCAGGAGTCCCCAAACCCAAAGACCTGGCGAGCAGCCTGGGAAAGTATGGGCTGGTCTGGAGGAAGTCAGACCTTTTCTTGGGGGTTCTCATGGCTTCATGGGGGTGTATGTACCCATACACTATGGCCCGGGGGTGGGGCTTGGAGGGCATTTCCGGCGCCCAGCCTGAGTTGCCTGCAGTGATTGCCAGGGCATGTCCTATCTCCGAGCTGGAGGAGTCTGCTAGCTTCCTTCAAACAAAACCCAGATTCCAAAAAACCAACCCCACATTCCAAAAAACGAACCCGAAAGAAAAGTGAAAAGGCACCTTCAGAGAAAAAATAAAATATCACCAAAGAAATATCTCCAAACATACAGCAAAACACACAAAAAGTAAACTATAAGCAGTGACAAAACCGAATCTAAGCAAAAATGCAAAAAGCTTCTCCAATTGTACTGTGCAAATCGAATTACATACAAGAAATAAATGAGGTGTTTACTGGCGGGAGAAGTGTTTCCCCTTTCAGGAACTTTTATTCCCGCAAGTCTTTACATTTCAAAGGAAAGCTTTCTCTCCTTTAATAAATTAAATGTTTTCCCTCGAGTTTTTTTTTTTTTTTTTTTTTTAAGAACTTAGGATTACAGTGGAGGGAAAAAAAAAAAAAAAAAATCCCAAATCTTTTAGGAAAAAAATGTACGAAAACTAAAGACCAGACAAGAGATGAGAGATGCTCAGAGCACAAGAAGACACTAATCCTGATTGGGGATTTCTCTCCCTGTGGAATTGTCATCAATTACCAATTAACTGGTTTAGGATTCTATTAAGATTGGCATTGGCAAAACCATCGAAGGCTCCCAGCCCACACTCTGAGAGGTGCCTTCCTCTCCCAGGGCAGGCAGGAATCGCACCCCTTCCTGTGCAGGGCAGATGGAGGTCCCTATCCCAATGTCCTCTTGGGTCGCTGACCAGACTTGGGCCACGTGTGTGGAGGCCTGAGAGCCAGTATACATTCAGTGTCGCCGCCTCTGTTCATAATGCCCTCAAGAACTGGAGTGTGGGTTTCTTTGCCCCAGGAGCAGCAGCCCTGCGGGCAGAGAGCTCTGGCTTACTTCCATTACTAGAAATGGGGGGAAGCCACAGGAATCTTCAAATGGGGGAGGTGCTCTCCTGGCTGCCTGACCTGAGAGTCCTGACGTGGAGAAGAGGAATTCTCCAGAAGGCGGAGAGTCCCTGAGCTCAGGGGTCAGCCAGCAAACAATCTCTGCAGCTTCTGGAACACAAGGCCGGCACAGCATCTTTCTGAGAACAGGGCTTTCCAACTTCCTTGCTTTCAGAGTTCCTGGGTTGGCTGTAACAGCTCTCTCGCAAAATGGCTTTATCTGGCCGAGTGGGAAAAAGGTCTCGGCCCGCCGGCGCCCCCTGCTGGTCAAACACCGGCACTCATGTCCTCAGCACTGGAAGCTCCCAGAAGAGCCCAGAAGAGGGCAGCACCGGCCCAGGAATTGCAGACCTGGGCCCTCAAGCAAATTGCCACCAGCGAGGCTGCAGCCAGGAGTCCCATCTGTAGGGAAAAGCAGTTCCCCACAGCAGGGATAGCAGTTGTTTCCTCCCACTGCGGGAAACCGCCCTTGCAAAGCTTCAAGGCACCCAGGCACTGGCACCCTCCATCCTTATTGCTGTTCTCAGCCAGGTTGTGACGGGCGGGCCCCTGCATCCACGCTCAGAGCAGAGAGACCTCCCCGCCAGCATTCTCCCTGGCACATGCGGGCCACCTACGGGGTCGGGGAGACCCCGGCTGCCCTTCCTCCCTCCCTCCATTCTCTAAGATGGGAGGTGCAGTTAAGACCCACGGAGGGTTTAAGAAAAAAAGGCTGGCTGTGCGCTTGATAGTAATTTTACACCCAAGAAGAATCTAGAAGCAGGCGGAATCTAACTTCCCATAACTCAAGTCTCCACACTCCATCTGGTCCTCAGAAAGCAGAATTCTAACTTTAACCTCGTGTCCCGAAGGCCCACCCAGGCCATTAGCCTTGCCCAGCTGCTCTGCTCGGCAACCAAGGCACTCAGAAGCATGAGTGAGGGCTGGACGGATCACGGGACAGCTCATAAGGGGGAAGTTCCGCCACAGAGAGAGGAGGGCTCACTCTTAGCAGTACGGAGATGCCAGGGGCATCGCAGAAACACACGCTCACACGCACAGCACTGAAGCACGGGGTGGAGGTGTGCAGGACCGGGGCAACTCACACAAAAGCGGGGGGGTGGGGGTGACTCCACGGTTTGGTCCAACCTGCCAAGCGGCTCACCACCGCCGCCCCCCACAGATATCTGTGCCTGGAGTAAGAAGCCAGCATCACATTCCTACCCCTTGCAAGCCGCACCAACACTCACAGGTGAGGGGCCAGGACAGTTCACATGCCTGCCCTTGCTCCCCGAGCTGGCATCGGGTTCACCAAGAGCCCCATCCCCTGGACGTCAGTGACATCAGACATTAGAGGGAATACAACACAAGCCCATCCGTCTAGAACCCAGCTCTGGTGGTCCCTAAGACCAGCTTCACTCCCGACCAAATCTCAGCTCGAAGACAAATCTCTGAAGGGGCAAAGAGCACGGCCTCCAAGAGCTCCGAGGGTAGCTCTTCTAATCCTAACCAGAAATTACAGCCAAGGTTGTATGTGGGTGTGGGTTTGGGTGCGAGTGTGTTTTCGGCTGGGGATGGGGTGGGACAGAGGAAAGGAGCCTCTCGCTGCAAAGCAGCCCATCTTTGGTCCCTGGGGGCTCTCTGGACCACACAGGCATATCCCCGCACGCCAGGGGCTGCCCGTGCCCTAGCTGCCGTGTGGCAAGCACACAAGATTTGTTCTGTTCTGCCACCATCCACTTTGAGGAGCTGGGTCCCCATAGCTGCCCTTAAGCATGCCACCAACCCCACAGTGCACCCTGCCCAAAGCATACAGTAGTAATATTATAGTGAAGGTGGATGGCCAACAGAGGAAAATCGAAGAAGTTACAAGACACGCGATCAATCCCTCTCTGCCCTCCCCAGCTCCCCCTCCCTCCCTCCCTCCCAAATAAATAAGTTAATGGGTTTAGGAATGTTCCCATATGAGGTTCTTTCCAACTAGCTCAATTCCTCCTCTGGTTTTGTTTCATTTAAATGAATCTTGAGATTCTCTTTCTACCCTGGAGCAGCTGCATAGACAGTCTCCCTACAGTAGCTCCTCCAAAATTAAAAATGAATTTGTGCCAGGGAGAAGCCAGGCTCCCGGCCTGATGTCGACTCTCGTTTTGTTTTGGTGAGAACTCCGCTGTGATCCTCCGACCACAGCGGGAGCAATACCAAATCGAGACCTCCCGCCAAAAGAGTTCAGGCTCCGGCGAAAGTCCCCGAATGATTTCTGCCCACCGGCCTTGCCCCGATGGGGCTGGAGCCACCGTCTTCCCCAGGAGAGTGCGTGCGGGGACGAGCCGGTGGCTGCTAGAGACAGTCTTTACAGAGAGCCACCTGGCCCTTGATGAAGTCCCGGCAGGGGCAGATCCTCCGGTGCCTGGGGTGGGCGCCAGCACAGCTGAACAGCAGGAGGTCACCTTGAAACACACAGTGCTTGTTCTTGGGGTCGAAGGAGGGCACCACGATGTCCTTGGCCATCTCTGAGCTTTGGCAGGTCACCTCGTACCTTGCGGGGGAAGAGAAAGGGGTTAGGGATGCAGGGGTCGTCCTCACCCCTGCCTCCTCCTGTCCACCGTCCGAGGCGTGGGGAGCTCGTTCGGGGCTCCTGCAGTAGAAATGAAATGTCAGCCAGCCTCTGGCCCAGCCATTCTCTCACCTCTGGAAATCCAGGCTCGAGAAAGGCATGTGTGTGCCTGGACACGTGTGTGGGGCTATGTGTTCAAGGCTGCTTAGCGAAGCACTGTCCATAATGGAGAAAACCTGGAAATAACCTGAATACTCAGCAAGTGGGAAATGGCTGAATCAACTATGGCTCATCTGTACCATCAGTTACATGCAGCCCTTGACAAAGGAGAGGTGGAAATGCAAGCATTAGCATGAGAGCTGTCGTCGAGTAAGGCAGGTAACAACAGGATGTACAGTGTACCGACGGGGTGTGTGTGTGTGTGTGTGTGTGTGTGTGTGTGTGTGTGAGTGAGTGAGCGAGTGAGAGAGACAGAGAGACGGGGGGCGGGAGGGGGGGAGAGGGAGAGAAGTCATGAAAGACTACACACTAAAGACTTAACAATGTTTACTTCTGAGGAGTGAGACTGGGGGAAAGATAGGCATTATTTACATGTTTTTTAAAAACTATATTTAATTTTCTCAATTAACGGCTTAAAGATACCCCTGTTACGTGGCCTTAGTCCCCACTGGACAGCAGTCAGACGGTCTCCTGGGGAAGGTGCCGTCCTGGACCTGAGTCACTGGACCTTGGATGACGGTGGCAACAGTAACAGCCCCACCCCAGCCCTGTCCCCAGCTTGAGGTTTCTGGGTGCGCAGAGCAGGGACCGAACCATCCCAGGTCTGTGTTCTTGCCCCTGTGCCATAGTCTCCCAACAGGTGAATTTTCTGTGGGCTGGAGACCCCTGTGGCTTTGCTTTCTCAGCCTGGGACCACTGCCTGGGGGCGTGGGGGGGGGGGGCGAAGGAGAACCGGATGTTTCTGTTTCCAACAGTGTTGGCCTCATTTCAAAGAAGAGCCACATAAGTTCTCCTCTTACCTGGGGTACCTGGGTCCTACCCACCTTGTCCCCTGTACCCCACCAGTTCAGAGAAGGTGGTATAGGAGGGCCAGGCAGATCTGGGTTTGAGTCCTGGCTTCATCTCTTATGAGCTGAGTGGCCCTGGACCAATGACTGAGCCTCTCTGTGGCTGTTTCCTCTTCCGTGAAATGGGGATAGAGAATCCTTACCTCACAGGGAAGGTCCAGGGATTAAATTAATGCTTATCGAGCAGCTGGCAGAGTCTAGCTCTGGGAAGTATTCAACACACGAGACCTGTCATGATTCCCATCATCACCCTGCCCCGGCGGACGCTGGCGGGGCTACGCCACCTGCCTCCTTTGCCCAACAGTGAGAACTTACACACATGCCAACCATCTCTATTTTGCTTTGTTCACGGAAGTCTTGATTCTTGCCGGTAGGGAGGGGATCTGGATGTGGAACCTGAGGTTTCCTGCTGCCTCTGGAAAGCCTCCAAGTGTCGGGGGAAGGGCACGTGGTGCCCCCATTACTCCTGCGCCCTCTCTTTTCTCTCTCCCGCCACCTAACTGCTGGGGCCCACCTGCCCTCCTGCCAGTGTTAATCTGGTGGTTCCCAGTGCAGCTGCTGGGGCTTCTGGTGAGCTCTCCGAGGCTGCCTGCCTGGCTCCCGGTGCCCAGGAGGGCAGCACCGGCCCATCTTGCTGCTGCAGTCACCAGGGAGCTCTGCGGCTTCTCTAAGTGGCCCGATACCCCTTGTTGTTAGGTAAGCCAGCTGGGAGACGGAGGCACCCAGAGGGCATGGCGAGGGCAGGACGTGGAGGTCTTAAGGAAACCTGAGCCGGAGACAGGGGCTACCAGCTCCCTCACAGGACACTCCTCCTGGCCAACACAAAAAGGGGTCTCCAGAGCTCCACTGGGCGTGGAAAGTTGCCATATGGAATGCGGCGTTGGGATCCAGATTTATGCTCATGCTTTTTATTTATTTAGGCGAACTACAGCAGCTGCTGTGTCTTAACTGAAGCCATCTGCCTGGTACACTGCTCGTCAGGAGCGTGGAAATCTCCACAACTCATCTGAGACCCCGAGGCAAGGGGGAGAATTGCCAGGAGCCAGGAAGAAACCCTCCTCCCGCCCCTGGTCTCCTGGACTCAGACTCCAGGCCCAGCCTCCTGGGGTGCGATCACGTGCGCCCATGACCACGAGGCTGCAACAGCGTCAGCCAGCCCAGGGCCGATGCCCAGAGGTGACCACGAAGCACTCAAGCAGCAGGTGGTCCCCGGAGCCACAGGGGACCCGTCCCCAGGCAGCTCCCCAGAGGTTTAGCTGAGGGGCGCCGGAGCCAGCCATGGGTGTGACCCTACCCCGGGGAGCTCTCCCTTCCGTTAGCTGCAGGTCTCTGTCCCCCAAGCCCCGGGCGGTCGGGAAGGCCCCTCCAGCATCCTTGCTGAGCGGGTGAGCCACAGTGCTCAGCTGTTGCCGAGGAGACCTTCCCGATGGCTGGAGTATACCCTCATGCTCTGCCGTGGCCCCTCGCCTCTTCAGAGCATGCGTGTGGCTGTTCCTGCCTCTCTGTTCCTGGGATGTCTGTGTCGCACACACACGCGCACGCACACACACACACACTCCCCACTCAGACCTGTGGTGTGCTGTGCTGTTTCCTTTCTGTGGGCCCCTGTGGTCCTCACCTCTCTCCAGCTGGCCTCGGTGGCTTCTCTCACAGGATGGGAGCTGGGGCTTCCGAGGCCCCTCAGCCCTTAGTGTAGAGTTTATAGCTCTTGAAGAAGAGAGGGGCAAAGCCCCCCTTTCCCGTGGGGCTGCCTATTTCCTGAGGGGAGAGAAGCCACCCACCCTTCTTCCCCCGACGCAGACCCACTCAGGATGAAGGGATGGAAGCAGGACCCACCGGCCGGTCTGACTCCTCCCCCCGCCCCGTATCCACCAAGTCTCCCCAAGCTCCCTCGTCACCACTCTGACTCAGGGCCACCTCCCTGCTCCGAAGGTGCCCACGACCTCACAGTCCAGGCCTCATGGCTTAGAATTCCTGTTCTTCAAACCAACCAACCCACACTCAATAAATGAATCTTTTAGAAAGTACAACTTGTATAGGTCGCAACATCACAAAGGAAGCCTGCCGCTAACGCACGTTCCCATTTCGGAAGCCGAGGTGCGCCCGCCCTGGGTCCCACCAGCCCAGACTCTGGCTCTTCCTGGGGCCTCTGTCCCCCGGCCACTCTGGCCCCGGTCCGGGTCAGGTTGGGTGCCACCCGAATCACGCATGCTCCGTGCACAGGAGTTTGTGGTCGCCTCTCCATCACCCCCACCACGCCCTGCCTGACTCCCCGATTCAAGACGACAGCACGGGACGCTCCAAAGGGCTCTACTTAAGTCACATCAGGTCACACTGCAGAGCGAGGACAGGCCGGGGACACCCAAAGACAGAGAGGAGCTTAAACTCAGAGCCAGGCCCCAAGCTGGAGAAGAAAGAGCAGCAGCTCGCTGCTAACCGGCCATGAACACGAATAAGCCAGGACTGCCTCACTGAAGAGGGTTTCAACAGACGCGCCAGAGAGCCGGGCTTTCACGACGTTATCGGTATTTACAAATGCAGAGGCAAGGTATTCACACCAGGACTCCTGTGAACAGAAAATTAACTTCAGGTGGCTCTACTGCAAACTCAGCATTCACGGCAGCCTCCTAGGAAGAAAACCCACGTTATCTACAAGGGGATGGGGTGGGAGGGGCGTTTAGTAACCCCACGGCCGCCCCGCAACAAGGCCTTCTGCTCCCTGGGCTCAGCTTGGAAGACGGCGGTGGGGCGGGGTGGGGGAGGCGGGCAGGGCACTGGAGTTTCTGGTCTCAGCCTGGTGGCCTCAGGCCTGCCCCACTGCCCAAGCTCTCTGCAAGACAGGGCTTTTCTGCTCTGCCTGCAGCACCAGCTGCATCTTCTCTCATCATTACCCGCGCTATCCCCATCTCACAGGTGAGGACATTGCTGGGGACAGAGGAAACTGGTTCCTTGGTTCCCTGTCCTGTGCCTCGGCGGGACCTAGCCCCTGGGCCTGCAGACGGACGGGCTGTGGTGGGCCCCGTGCTCTCTGAGAGCGAGCCCCGGGAGCCCCGCCTCCGGCCTAGCCAGGAAGGCCGCTGCTGCTGAGGGTCCCAATCGGGTTCCCTCCTCCAGCGCTGGGGCAGGGGCTGCACGTAGACAGTTCTGTGTAGACGCTCTGTAGTCTGCCCCCAGTGCATCCAGACTTCCGATCAAACAGAGGGAGACACTCGGGGTTCTCAGAAAGCCACTTTGCTACGGGAGCCGTCTGCAAAAGGGGCGAGTGGCAAGCTCCTCCTGGACCTAGAATTTGGGATACGTGCTCTGGAGACGGAAGCTTCTGGCACCATCAGGGGCTTTCCACAGACATCAGACCAGTGTTCCCTGCCACAAGGCTTCACTGGCTGCACAGCAGGCTGCCCACCGACTCTGCTGGCCTGGCCTTTATTCTGATGGTGGAATCGAGGCCACCTTTGATCCAGGTCTCCACGTAAAAAGAACGAGAAAAAATAGCATCGCCCACATCCCCACTCAGGAGAGCATCCCTGTAGGCGCGATGCTAGAGACCACGCTCTTTCTCTAAAAAGGGTTTTATACCACACTTGAAGGTAGTAAGACTTACAGGCAGGCTCAGGCCAGCTCAGACCACTGGGCACGGATGAGCACAGTGGCCAACCATGCTCTAGAAGGGTGTGAAGCCAGAACAGGGGCTGGCAAGCCTCGAGCCCTGAGTCCACTCTGTGCCTTATTATTATTATTGGGGGGGGGCGGGTGTTGCGTACGGCCTGCAGGATCTTAGTTCCCTGACCAGGGATCGAACCCGTGCCCCCTGCGGTGGAAGCGTGGAGTCCTAACTGTTGGACTTCCAGGGAAGTCCCAACTATGTTCCTTAAACATCCTCTTCAAGACTGGGGCACATATATACAATGGAATATTACTCAGTCATAAAAAGAAACGAAATTGAGTTATCTGTAGTGAGGTGGATGGACCTAGAGTCTGTCATACAGAGTGAAGTAAGTCAGAAAGAGAAAGACAAATACCGTATGCTAACGCATATATATGGAATCTAAGAAAAAAAAAATGTCACGAAGAACCTAAGGGTAAGACGGGAATAAAGACACAGACCTACTAAAGCATGGACTTGAGGATATGGGGAGCGGGAAGGGTAAGCTGTGACAAAGCGAGAGAGGCTACACTAACAAACATAAGGTAGATAGCTAGTGGGAAGCAGCAGCATAGCACAGGGAGATCAGCTCGGTGCTTTGTGACCACCTAGAGGGGTGGGATAGGGAGGGTGGGAGGGAGGGAGATGCAAGAGGGAAGAGATACGGGAACATATGTATATGTATAACTGATTCAATCTGTTATAAAGCAGAAACTAACACACCATTGTAAGGCAATTACACTCCAATAAAGATGTAAAAAAAAAAAAGACTGGGGCAGAACCACAGCTGTGCGGAATATCTAGGGTTGGGATAGCAAACCCCTCAGGGGAAAACACCGCATTAAGAGTTCTTAAGGTTGGGAAGGGGTGACAGGTAATTAACCAGGTTGTGGCCCAGGGAGGGTGTGATAAATATCGAGGCACAGATTCAGCACTGACAGGGGGCATGAGTCAGAGGCCAGAAGAAACTTCACATGGGAACCTGGAAAGTGCAAACACCAAACTCAAAATGCCACTGCAAAGGGAAATGAATGGTGTGACTGCAAGTAACACAAGCAGCACGAGCAAAGAAATCCCAGCAATAGAGAAGGTCCTTCCTGGCTCACTCTGGCCTGTGATCCCACTGCTGCACCTGCACCCCTGCTCAGGGACCCAGCAAAGCCAGGCCTGCTCACGCCCTCAAAGGGGCTGTAATAAAGCACAAAAGGAGATGGGGCTGCAGGAGGGGAAGGTGGCAGGGAAATTTGCTGCGGGCAGTGCTGTGCCAGCTCCCTGCCCTTATTTTTCATTTCTTCCAGACTCCCTGACTCTGTGGACCTAGCTACAGCCAGGGGACCTCAGGGGCGGGTCCGTCCGTGCTTGTGGTTCTGTGCCCATCTCGGCTCCCATGGTTCTTGGGTACCAATTAGCAAACCGAACACCTCCCGCCATCTCCAAGCCCCGACTTCCCGTTATTTATGCAAACAAAACACCCCTATTCGAATTCTAAATATATCAGCAGGCCAGGTGACCTCATCTAATTAACAATAAAAGCGCTGGGCCAACCTTCTCTGGGTGGAGGGGGGGCGGTGGGATCATGCTATAACCTTTTCCACATCTTATTCCAACAGCCCACGAGCCTAGAAAGGAAAACCTCATCCCTCGCAACCCAGCTCTGACCCAGAGGCGAGCTGCAGGCTGAGCTGCCTCTCCCGTGCTCCGGCACTTACTTCAGCAAGTCCTTGTCCTTGTTGAGATGCTGGAAGAAGGAAGGCTCACAGATGAGCTGTTTCTCCTGACACACCTGCTTGCAGGACTGCCCGGGCTCAGCAAGCTTTACCTGCAGGGCACTCAGGGGCGGCCACATCACTTGCCCATGGCAGAAGTCCTGGAATGACAATAAAACCATCAGCCAAGGAACCAGGGATGCAAGTGGGGGGTCCCCAGTCTGCCAACTAGTCCCAACAAGGGGGCCGGGCACCTGGTCATGGGAGAGCAGTGAGGAGCAGGAGGCAGGACCAGACAGACTTGGGTTGGAACCCGGCTCAGCTAGAACACGGTCTTGGCCTTGGCTTTCTGTGCACAGCACTGTGCCTGCCAGTAACGGGGGCTATTCATTCGTATCGCCACCTACAATGATGCAATCGAGCTAAAGCCTCAACGCTTGAAAGCCCATCTCCAGATCCACCTTCACCAGCTGTTCTATTCCCTCCGCCCTAATTCCAAAGACATTTTCAGTGTCTACCTAATTTGGCGGTTACCTAATATGACACTGTTTTGTGAGTGCTGGTTTCAACTTTGGGAAGCAAAGGAGCACAGCAAGGAGTCTTGCAGGCATCTGGGAGAGGTCTGCAGGCATCTGGGAGAGGGCTATTGCGGGGTCGTGGTCTTGATAGAGGCTCAGCGCTTGCTGGTTGAAAACAATTGTAACACACAAATTCAACGGCTAGAGAAACAGTCTGAGGATGTGTGATAGGAGGTCAAGTAAGCTGGTATCCCCTGCAGGGAGGGGCGCCCCGAGGCATGGAAGGTGGTGGCATGCTCAGGATGGGGCTGGGTGGTCATTCCTAGGATCTAGAGGGTGCGCAGGAAATTAACACATCCAAGGAAGTCACGGGCGGGGAAGACCAGGAAGTAACCTGTGCGGCATGGTGAACGGGCAGCCTAGTTATGAAGCTGAGTGTTGAGGAGAAAGACGCAGTGGGACCAGGGAAAAGGCAGGTGCGGAGTGGGAACTCTCTCTGCCCTGGGACCCCAGCTTTCATCTCAGCTGTGCCTGGAGCGACCCTGAACAGGTACTGAGGGTGGAAACTCATGCACCACTGGCAACCAGTGCTTGCTCTGCTTGCACGATGTTGATGGAACCCTAGTAAAATTCTTCTGAATCCCCGGGGCTGCCCAACCTGCAGAAGATGATGTCAGGGCAGGAGCCCTGAAGAGCCATGTTTGTGTAACTTTATGGGGGGCGGGCTAGCCCTCAGGGGTACCCAGTGGTTAGGGTTAGGATCCTGGGCTCTGAATTCCACTTGTAGGAATTCACCCCAGACGTATGGGACACAGTTGGGCAAAGAAACCTACACAGGACACAGGAATCCCAGCAGTATTGTTAGAAGAGAAGCAGAAGACTTGAAACAACCTAAAGGCTGTATTTAGATGCAAAGAATCTGTTTAGATGCAAAGAATACCAAAAAATGCAACAAGTTCCAATGTGCTGACATGGAAACATCCCCAGGACATACTGAGAAAGAAAAGAAACAGGTTGAAGGCTGGTGTATAGTGTGTTTCCGTTTGCGTTGATATGTATGAACAATCACGCCTGTGTTCCTGCAAGAATATCTCTGGTACCACTGAGGAGGGGAAAAGGGTAACAGGGCCAGGAATGGTCAGGGAATTTACTTTTCAATGTATGTCCTTCTAGAATATTCTCTTTTTCCTCCTGCCTACTTTCTCTCCTCTGCATGCATGAGGAGCTCATTAATCCTATCAGGCTTTCAGAACCGGTGCTGGCGGGGGAAGGTTCCATGTCCCCCGCCGGTCACGTGGAGAATTGCAGGAGGGCCGGGCCCTGCTGGGTCCCTGAGCAGTGAGGTGGGTGCAGCTCCAGAATGTAGACCAGAGCTGCATCTGCGGGGGAGCCCTTCTGGGCTGCTTGCATTTTTCTCTTTTAAACCTCAGCTTCCTCCTCAGAAAAATGAAGACAATGATACTGATGATTTCCTATGGCTTCCGCCTCTCTCCACCTCCTTCCTGAAGGAGGTGACGCCGTTACACCGTTAAGGAAGGTAAACGGCAGGTAGGCTTCTACTCCAGTCTCCTCAAATCGGTGCTTGAGACCCCACCAGTAAGGAGAACCCGCCGTCGTTCCCCACCTCACTCGATCCTGCGATGCAGGGATGCACGTGCTTGAGCCTAAGTGGTTAGGCTCAAAGGTTAACAAACAAATCCTTCACTGCACGTAGCCAGGAAACCTAGAGCCTGGATTCGTATCAGCTGAAAACAAAAGATTCCAGAAGGGTCTCATAATTCAGAGATGATAGAAACGCACTGGATTATTTACAGATAATAGGATCCAGTTTAATCTTTTGAAAGTGACAGAGTAAGCAGTCTTTCCTATCTCACAGCCCTGGGTATGACCAAGGCAGGCGGCTCCCCGGGCAGGAAGACGTCTTCTGGCTCCTGAGATCCATGATGATCCTGAGTGTAATACACGGACGTGCTAAGGCACGGGCAGCAAAATAACTTTGGTCTAGACACCGTTACTAAGGGTGACAGCATGACTGCAGACCCGTGGCACCCTGAGTGGGAACCCTGAGTGTTCACTGGCGGCCATGGTTCTCTAGCCTGGCAGCATATGGAAACTTACTGGCTGGCCTTTGGTACTCTGTCCATCAAATTGGTAGGAAAACACACAATGATCAACGTAGTTATTGCTGATCAAAGCTGAGCGGGTGCACGGATGTTTGGAAAAGGTTAAGTGTTTTTTTTTCTTGTTTGTTAGTTTTTCTGGCTGGCTACTGCAAGCAACTTTGCCTATAATCCTTTAGGAGAAATCTGAAAACCTCTACAGCCTTTAAGTATTATAACAAAGAGAGTCATGATCCAATGGACACCAAAGCCTACTGTGTGACTGTGTGGGGGAAATCTAGATCACTGGACACCCATGATGGCTGAAGGCTCAAACTCTGGCTTCTATAACAGCCTGGTAAGAACACTGCAGAATGTCGCTCCTTACATGACATCTACAGGCAGTTAGAACCGAGGGTAGCATCTCTACACCTGTTGAGTTTGGCAGACTCTCACGAAACTTTGCTTCTTATTTATTGTGAGCCTTGTGTGGTTATGTGAAGTAGTCCAAGGGGTACAACCAGAACGAGGAGAAAGATTCTGCCGTGTTAGAATAGGAGGTGACGCGGCCAAGGAATGCGCTTCAAGTCTGACACCCAGATTTGAGGCTTGGCCTCACCAGGGGCGGGGTTTTGGGTATGCTGCCTGGTCCGGTCCTTGTCTGTAGAGAGTGATGCTAACAGACTGTGGGTGATGGAGCTGAGCTGGCAAACAGCAGGGGGCTCCCCTAACGCTCATCACCCTCCTCTTGTCCCTCTGCAGACGCGCTGCCTGCGCCCCGTATCGGGGTTTGGAGGCCCTGGAGCACTGGCAGCTGTAGAAGCAGGGGCAGCCCTGGAGAGATGGAGCGCTGCACCTTACCCTGAGCTAAGGCAGGATGGCTCTGCGAGGTCTGCAGGAGGGCAAGCGCCTCAAAGCTACGCTGCAGGGCAGATGTGCCCCACCTGCTCATTTCAATAAACTGTTGCAGGCGACCTCTCTGAGGTTCCCTTCATCAGGTGAGCTTAGCTCAATTACACGTGAACTCTTAGGCCCCAGGCACTCTTGCTTGTGGCTCACCGAGGGCCGGTCTGGCATCCTCTCAGTACTCTGTTTTAGGGGCCAGTAGGATCAGAAGTAGTGAAAATATGTCGGTGAGAATGTATACTGGGTGCAGCCACTATGAAAAACAGTATGGAGGTTACTCAAAAAATTAAGAGTTGCCATACAATCCAGCAATCCCATTCCTGGGCATATATCTGGAGAAAACACTAATTCAAAAATATATATGCACCCCAATGTTCACAGCAGCACTATTTACAATAGCCAAGACATGGAAGCAACCTAAGTGTCCATCGACAGATGAGTGGATAAAGAAATTGTGGTTGGCCGATAGATAGGTAGATATGGATACAGATATAGGAATACTACTCAGCCACGAAAAAGAATGAAATAATGCCATTTGCAACAATATGGATGGACCTAGAGGTTATCATACCAAGTGAAGTACGTCAGACAAAGACAAATACCATATGATGTCATTTATATGTGGAATTAAAATATGACACAAATGAACTTATCTATGAAACAGAAAACAGACTCACAGAAATAGAGCAGACTGCTGGTCGCCAAGGGGGAGCTGGGCGGAAGAAGGACGGATTGGGAGCTTGGGATTAGCAGATGCAGACTATTATATGTATGTATAACTGAATCACTTTGCTGTACACCAGAAACTAACACAACAATGTAAATCAACGAAGCTTCAATAAAATAAATTAAAAAAAAGAAATGGTGCAAAGAGCAGCAGGCCCTTCTTAAGGTTTGGTGAACCATCTGGAAAGCCTGAAGGTGAGAAAATTGAACAGATGGAGGCCTGAAGGTGTCCTTAGTCAGTATGACACCAGGTAAGGCAGGAGGGAGCGGGGATCTGAGTTATGATTCTGGCCCCCAGCTAGGAGACTTCATAGATGCCCCTCAAGCTCTCTCTTCCCACTTTCACATCTAAAATGGAGAAAATATCACTTGTCCTTATATAACTCCTGTCAGATTAAAAAAAAGAGGTGACTCTTAAAAAGGTACCTACAGATGTTAAAGATAATACTCCAAGGAAGACCCTTATTTGCTGCCAGGGTCCAGAGGGAAACGTTGAGTTGCCCGGATTATATATGACAATTGCCCACAAGGGCCATCCCTTTGCCCAGCTGCTTGAAGGGCCCAACTGACGCAGCAGCCCGTCATAAGCCTTTTCTCACCCCCAGGTGCCAGCCCCACTGGGTGCTCGCAGAAAGCTGGAGGTCCTCTGTTTCATTCAGCCTCAGCACCAGCTATCAGGGCAATGCCGACATGCCTTGTCTCCCTGTTTGCTTACTCGTTCATTTGTTCATTCAATAAAATACTCTTGCTAAGATGCAGAAAAGCATAAGGGTTTGGAGCTCGAACTGCTGGGGTTTGAATCTCAGCCTCTCCATCTAGCAGCTGAATGCTCTTGGCTAGCTCCGTAAATTTTCTGTGCCTCAGTTTCCTCAACTGTAAAATGGAGAATACATCAACGGCCACCTCCTGGAGCTGTCGAGGGGATTAAGTCAATTATAATGTGTAAAGTGCTCAGAAAAGTGCATGATAAATATTAACACCATGGGTTGGCTCTTCTAGGCCTTGGGGGTGACTTGGTGGAAAAAAAAAAAGGAACCAAAAACACCTGCCTTTACAGAGCTTATTTTCAGTGAGGGAGACAGAGAAACAACATAAATCAATTATATGTAATATGTTAAAGGTGATAATTGCTCTAAATAAGAATGAAGTGAGGAAAAGGAATCGGGACTGTGGGGGAAGATGGTATTCAGATAAGTCATCACTGAGAAGGTGACATTCAAGAAAAGACCCGAGGAAGTAAAGGCGTGAGCCATGCAAGTATGTGTGAAGTACATGACAGGCAGAGGCAAAGCAAGATCGGAGGCTCTGACAGCGAAGCTTCTAGCAGGTTCCAGGAGGAGCAGGGAGTTGCATGCAGCTTGATCAGTGTGTGCACGCTGGGGTCGGAGATGGGGTCTGGGAGGTCCCGGGGGTCAGAGTACCCAGAGCTTTGGGGGCCCATGCAAAGCCTTGGCTTTTCCTTGGAGTGAGACAGAAGCTACTGGAGAGTTCTGGGCAGAGGAGTGACTGAGCTGAGAACGGAAGGCAGGAGAAGAAGCAGAAGCAGAGAGACGGGAAGCCATGCAACACTGCGGGAGAGAGAGAACGGCCTCAGGCCAGACCCACATCTTTGTCCAATAAACCTCCATGAAATGCTCATGTCATAGGGTGGCTTTGAAGGTTTTCTCATGCATCCATTCAAAACTTGACAAATGATCATTAAAGCCTACGCTGGGTGCTGGAAATAAGAACGTGGATGAGACAGAGTCTCTGGGTTCAAAGACTCCATCTAGTAAGAGAGGCTGGCATTTAAAAAATGACAGAACAGTACAAAACAGATGTCCAAACAGGATGTAAAGGCCACTGAGAAGAGAGAGAGAATTATTAACTCTGGGGAAGGGAAGGAGGGTAGGGGTAGCAATCAGAGAAGGCTTCCAGGAAATAGGGACTTCTGGGCTGGGTTTTGTAGGCTAAATAGCAGTTAGTGGCTTATCATCAACATGGTGCTTTGCAGATAACTGGCGCTCAATAAAGAGCTGTTGAACTGCACTGAAGGGTTCTGGCATCGTGGGGCTTTGACAGTAGAAGTAGAAAAGAATAATATTCTAACCCAGAAGCTTTATACAACCAGAGGAGACATAAAGAGTAATTTCCAATCTGGTTAACAAGCCCACTTAGAACACAGAACATCTGTATCCCTCTCTAATAATTATTTCAACCAGTCACCAAATTTCCCTCAATTTGCTTGACTATGAAATTCTCCTAGAGTAACTATAATAAGAAAGGTTTATTAATCAACAAATTTATAAGAAAAAGTAATGTTCAGAACCAATGAACACAATGAACTGTGAAAAAGAAGTAAGGATGCTGCCTTTATAACAAAGGCTAAGCAGCAGCATGGAGAAAATGTTATTTATCAAATACCAAAAGAGCTGGAGAAGACTGGGTAGGGGGAAGAGGGAGGCTGCTCCCTAGGAGAGAAGCACCAGGTGGACGGGCTGGCTTGTGCCTCCCTCTCGGTGGCATGTGGTGGGATCTTTTCCACAAACCCCCCACCCCCAGAGTGGAGGTCTGCCCAAACCTTTGAGTTACTACGTCCATGACATATCAGGTGCAAGTAGATTTCTGCGGAAACGCACATTGTCTGGAACCAAGAAGACAGGTTCAGATACAGGTCTGGGGGCAGGATCTAAAGGAAGTAAGGTCAGGAATTTGCAAAACAAAAAAGAAAAGGGGGTGGTGGTGTAGGTTCAAGGCCATGAAACTGGGGTTTGCGCCAAGTTCAGCCAGCTACCTTATAGCTGGGAAATCCAGGGCCGAACACAGAAAAAGTGTCCAATACATTGTGACTGGATTAAACACATTTCAGTTGCCTGCTGGCGCCCGCCATTCTCAGCCTGTGCTGTCCTCAAAAGGAGTGAACTCTGTCCACGGGTGGCCCCTGGGGCTGACTCCCAGCAGTGGGTGCGAATTTACATTTCCACAAGGGCAACAGAGAAGGTGGCTGTGAAGCTGAGCTGTGGTGACTAATCTCTATGATGATCCTTACACTGCAAATCAACGAGCCAACCAGCTCACCCGGGAAAGAGTCAGACGTAAACCGCCCACATTTCAAATTCTTCTACGACTAGGCGTCTGTCGGGAGAAACAAAAAAAACGTCCACACGCATGCGAATGTTCAAGATAACACTCCACTTTTCACGACAGCTAAAAGGACGAAATGACCCAACTGCAGAAGGGATAAACAAACTGTGGTCTATCCATACAATGGAATACTATTCAGCAGTGAAAAAAGAATGAAGCACCAACACATGCTACAACGTGCATGAACCTCACAAACGTTAAGATGAGAAATCTCCAGGAAAGGAAAATCTACAAAGACAGAACACAGAGCAGTGTTCTCCTGGGGCTGGGGGAACAAGCCAAGACTGACTGCACATAGGCACAAAAGAGCCTTTTAGGGTGATGGAAATGTTATAAAACTAGATTGTGGTGGTAACTGCCCAAGTCTATCAATTTACTAAAAAAAAAAAAAATCACTGAACTGTACCCTTACATGGAGTGAATTTTAGGGTCTGTAAATTACACCTGAATGAAGCTGTTTAGAAAACTACACCTCGATTGGTTTCTGGGCTCCTGCAGCAGCAAGTAGTTAAGGCTTTCAGAGGACCTACTGTGTGCCAAGCACTGTTCTTTGTCTTAAACATGTATTCATCTACTGATTCCTCCACCAGCCCTATGGGGTAGGTAGTATTATCCCCATCGCACAGAAGAGGAAACAGCACGGAGAGATTAGAAACTTGACGGAGGTGACCGAGACAGTGGGGGCAGAGCCAGGATGTGAACTTGGCTGTCACAGTGCAGGGCCCAGCAATGAAATCATTACCCACCCAGTCCCTCTGGGTTCAGGAATGGCTGCGCAAACAGCAACCACTGATTTTTCAAAAGAGGAAACATTCCTAGGTGACTGCCAACTTTCTCCCTGTTTCTTTGCCTTTTCCTCTTCCCCTGCAAGCTGGCACCTCCACCACTCCCCCTACCCTGCCAACCAGCTTCACTGCCAGGCTCGAACATGCCCCATGGAGTTCGGGATGGGCCCCGATGAGCCGGATTTCCCAGGAGATGAAGCTGATTCCACTGAGGCTCTTGGAGCTAACTCTTTTCTCCCCTCCGTATCTCCAGAGTGCTTTTCACATAAATGACACAGCTCCTTGCAAAATAATATGAGCAGAGTCGTCTTGTAGAGTATTTGCAGGGTCTTTACAGAAAGTAGAAAATAGGGCTGAAGAGCATGTGCATGGTTTGCAGAAATCAATCTCAACATCGCCAAGAACTTGCTCTACTCTCCAGCCTGAGGCAAATACCTAAGTCTTTCCCAAGAAATGCACAAGGAGAACCTTAACAGGCCTGGACACACCCAGGTTAGGGAAGAAGAGTGCTTCTGATCTTAGATTACAAGGATTTTTCTTCTGGGCACACACTCCCGCTGCTGGAGACAGTGCCTCTTTTGGAGAGCTGATATAAAACAGCATGCAAGGCTTCCCTGGTGGCGCAGTGGTTAAGAATCCACCTGCCAATGCAGGGGACACGGGTTCGAGCCCTGGTCCGGGAAGATCCCACATGCTGCGGAGCAACTAAGCCCGTGCGCCACAACTACTGAGCCCACATGACACAACTACTGAAGCCTGCGTGCCTAGAGCCTGTGCTCCGCAACAAGAGAAACCACTGCAGTGAAAAGCCCGCGCACCACAATGAAGAGTAGCCCCTGCTCGCCGCAACTAGAGAAAGCCCGTGCACAGCAACGAAGCCCCAGTGCAGCCATAAATAAAGAAATAATACATTTATTAAAAAAATAAATAAATAAAGAGTGTGCAATCCAAATCAACATTTTTAGTACAGTAAAGGGAGAGAGGGCATTAAGCGAAGAAGCAAGTGGCTTTCCTAAAGCCAGGATTTGTTCCCATTGGTGCTGCCTAGGCTGGTAGGGTAGGTCAAGCTGCTATCAACCACTCTGTACAGAGTATATGTTGAAACCTGGGGCTTTCTCAATTGCTGTCAATTGGCTTCCTCTGGCTCCTGTTGCCTGGGGTGAGTATGATGGACAACCTTGAAAGGGTTCTGGGATAAAAGCTTCCTTATTCCCCTAGCAGATCGCATGGAGGACTCTGAAGGCAGAGATCAGCCTAATTAGGGCTGCGGTGCTCCCACAGTTTAAGAGATGGGAAGCTTATGCTCCCACCACCCCTTCGGAGCTTGAGGCTTTCCTGTTCATACCAGGAACACCGCTCTCTCCCCTCATTGCTCTTTGAAGATATTCTTTTGGCTGCAAAAATAACGAACACCCCAAGCTCTAAAACACTAGAGCCTGGGGCTAACCGTTAGAGGCAGAAGACCCAATCTGTGAACCAGTGGGGTCTTGGCTTCCTAATTTCCCTCTGGTTTGGGGGAACATTATGGCTCTGACAAAACCCTCCCCAGAGGCCTGGGATAAACTCAAAACAGGCCCCTTTATCGCTCATTTAGCAGCACTGAGAGAATGGTGAGTAAGAAATGCCCCAAACACAAGATTCCTAGAATGACTTTTCTAAAACACCAACCTGAAAGCATCACTGCCCTATTCCTGGGTTAAAACCTGTCTTTAGCCTCTTGTCCCAGAAACAAATTCTGAATTCTTCAGCTGAGCCTCAGCATCTTTTCATGATGTGTCTCCTCCTCCAACCTCTTCTCTCACATCATCTCTCTCTTCGGTCACAGCCAAGCTTCCAATAATTCACGACCATTTCTCTTTTTCACCCCCAGGCCTCTGCATTGCGACCTCTCTGTACCACGACTTTGCCTTTAGGACTCATCTCCCGCAGCGTGTTTCCAGACAGACTCTGCCTCCCCTCCCCCAACCGCACCCTGCATCTGAGTTACGTGATCCCAAAGCACCTGGGTAGTCACTATGACAGGTGTAATCAATGTCAGCGGCATCGCCTGTGAACTTGACCTTGAAGCTACCTGAGGATAGGGCCTCATCCTTTGACACCTCTTCTTGCCCAACTCCCAGCACCGTCTGCAGCCCCCTCCAGCTGACAAATATTTTCAGAGAGGATGAATGAATAAACAACAGCAGGCAAGAAAGAAATCCCTGGGGGCTTCCGTGGTGGCGCAGTGGTTGAGAGTCCGCCTGCCGATGCAGGGGACACGGGTTCGTGCCCCAGTCCGGGAAGATCCCACATGCCGCGGAGCGGCTGGGCCCGTGAGCCATGGCCGCTGAGCCTGCGCGTCCGGAGCCTGTGCTCCGCAACGGGAGAAGCCACGACAGTGAGAGGCCCGCGTACAGCAAAAAAAAAAAAAAAAAAAAAGATGCTCTCCAAATCATAAGGGCCAAGATGAGCCTCCTGGTTCTTGGCACATAGGGGAAAAAAGCACACACACTCACTCCCCTTCTCATTCATTTATTCATGTCTTCGGCTTTTGTGCACCTTCTCTGTGCCAGGCAGAGGGCTAGGCACTAGGATGTCAAGGGGAACAAGCTAGGTGTGGCCCTGAATCACAGAGTATTTGACAAGGTCTATTTGGGGAATGGGATCTTCCTGTTTGAAAGGAAACCTAGTAATAGATTCACAGAGAACAGGCCACATGAGAACTTCTAAGGACTGGCTGGGATTCAAGAATCTTAGGGAAGAAAGAAAGACAGTCTTCAAATAAATGTGATAAAGAGTCTTTTCAAGTATCATATGATATCACTTATATGTGGAATCTAAAAAAATGATACAAATGAACTTATTTACAAAACAGAAACAGACTCACGGACATAGGAAACAAACTTATGGTTACTAAAGGGGAAGGGGTGGCGAAGGGATAAATTAGGAGTTTGGGATTAACATACACACACTACTGTATATAAAATAGATAATCAACAAGGACCTCCTGTATAGCACAGGGAACTCTACTCAATATTCTATAATAACCTACATGGGAAAAGAATCTGAAAAAGAATGGATAATATATGTACATGTAAAATGAGATCATTCTGCTGTACACCTGATTGATTTAGGTTGTACACAACATTCTAAATCAACTATACTCTAATATAAAGTTTAAAAAGTCTTTTTACACCTGGTGGTGAGTCACCATTTTCCCTGAGAGGAAGCAGAGACAGGAAAGGCAGAAATTGGTTCCGTACACAGCTGCAGGGATCCTAGTAGGATCCCGGCCTCCTTGGAGGGTAGTTAAAGCTGTGATGTGTTAAATCTCACTGTCAGAGGCCACGGCCGCCCTGTCTGCACCTTCAGGAAGGGCAAGCAGCTCCTTGAGATCAAAGAAGATGGGAAGTATAGCTCTGGGACAGGTGCCAGCACCCGGGGCCACAGCAATGCTGCTGGTGCAGGCCTGGGCTCAGACCAAACCAGCGTCAAACCCTGATTCCAAGACTAAGCCCTGCGACTAAGACTCTCTGTTCCCATTATCCAGAGAACGGGGTGATGATTGCCACCTCCCAGGATTACTGGGAGGGTAAGTGAGATGATGCATTGGGACGTGTTGGCATAAAGTCTGTACGTAAAGGGCTGTTCAAGTAAGGATGATCATATTGTCATTCTTAAGTTGGATGTCATGTGAGGAGTGACTGAGATAGTGATTCAAATGCTCAGCTCTTGTGGTAAAGTCTAATACTGTAGAATATAGTATGTTACATAATAACACACAAGAATATAATACAATAATGTATAATATAGTAACATCACTAGCGTGTCTTTACTGAGCAGTATGTGTTAGCCCTCTTCTAAGCACTTCACATGTACTAGGCTCATTGAATCCTCCCATCAGCCCCATGAGGTTCTATTTTTATCCTCAGTTTGCAGGGGAGGAAACTAACACATCCAAGTCATACAACCAGAAAGTCTTGGCGGAGGGGCTGGAACCCAGGCGACTGGCTGCACTGCACTCCCTTCTTGCCACTAACAAAAATTCAGAACATCAAACCTGGCATCCTGAAGCCTCTGCCCCTGGCTCGGCCCGTCCAGCAGCTGCACTCGGTTGTCTGCTGCTCACCACGGTCTGTGGCCTCAAATCTTTCCTTTGAAACCTGCCTTGGCCCGCAGTCTGCACCTACTTCCACTTTCAACATGCCATTTCTACTTTCAGCCTTCAGAGTCCTCACCCGCTATTGTGTCAAGATCTCATGACTGCCCCAAGACGCTCTGCTTTGTCTTTTAAGAGAAGCCCCTTATTTCTGGCATCTGGTCAAGGAGTTCATATTCCCCTACCCACGGGGGTGCTCAGTCTGCCTATTTCTGGCTCTGTGTTGCTTTTGAAGCCTACGGAATGAAAGTGTTTTAAAACAACAGCAATGACACTTTTGGCCTTTACTTCTACGAGCACAAGACATACTTTCCCAACTCTGTTCGGGGCGGTGGGACCCTTGGAACCCTCCCCTCTGCTTTGGAAGTGAACTTCTGCTTTTATCTGTTCTATATACTTGGATTTCACGTGAAGTTTCATTTGAAAACGGGTCCTATTTTTAAAAACGTTTGAAAATCACAGAAGAGTCCGAACATATTTGGAATTACCAAAGAGATATTGAGCCATCTCTCTGTTCCCTCCCGACCCAAATCTTTGTAAGGCCCCTAGAACCCAGGCAGGGCACAGGTCTGATGGTGAAGGACGTTTTCATCTTAACCATCCAGTCTCTCCCTTAAGTTTCCAGTTGACCTTCCACCATCATAAAGAACATTTTTACCCTAAGGACAGACTGACTCCTTGGAGTGACCTTGACAGTTCATAATTTAGAATTTCAAGAAGCCATTCTCTAGCCTGTAGAGTCCTCCAAATCAGGAAAATAAGCACAGAAACATGGTAAACTCTTAACTGTTCATCAGAATCCTCTGGGGTAGCAGGAGATAGGACACAGCAAGGACAGATGGACTTCTGAAGAGCCTTACCTGTTTTTCGATGAAAGCGTTGATTCTCTGTAGCATCCCCTCGCACGTGAATTCATATGGCATGTACGGCTCAATCTGCAGAAACAGAACACGGTATCATGAAAGAGGAAGACACAGGACATGCAACACGTACCCAGTCCTCCACTGATTCACTCACACTCAGGTGCCAACACCTGCAGGGGTCCTTGTGAGGGGCCAAGACTATGAACTTGGAAGTCCGCAGACCTGGCTTCACAATCTCATTGTGCTCCTTATCAGCTGTGGGACCCTGAGCAAATTATCTACCACCTCTGAGCCTCAGGTCCTTCATGTGTAAAATGGTGATAAGAAAAACCCATTTCTTGGAACGTGTGGTAAAGATTACCGGGGGGCGGGGCTGGGGGGGGAAGTGCTTAGTTCAGTGTCTAACACACGGTAGGCACTCAACAGAAGGTGGAGAGTGTCAGTTGTTAGAAGGTAAGCTCCATGGGGCAGGGTCCAGGGCTGCTGGTTCATCTGCATCCCGGTGCTGTGTGGGGCGGCACACGTTGGAACCAGCAAACATCTGGTGAATGAATGCATGCTCCCTGCCCTGAGAAAGGCACACGATGAGTGTTTTCAGGACCCGTGACAGTGACAAAAGCTTTGTTTTGCATTAGTAGGTGAGCACATTCCCAAAGAACTCATGGTGCAAAAACAGAGTGATGAAGTGTCCCAGAGAGTTCAGCTAGAGGGTCCCAGGAAGCTAGAAGGTCAAAGCCAACTTCTGCTCATGCTGGGCTTTTAAGGTCAGCTCTGACTCCAGCAAGCCGAGACTGAGGAGGGCAAAGATGCGGAAGACGTTCCAGGGGGGAGCATTAGTGGGAGATTAGACATGAAAGAAGGACAGCAGGAGGACAGAACTAGGATCATGGAAACTGGTGAGACAGGCTAGGAAGAGGTTCACTGGATTTCCACAAAAGACTTGTGGTTTCTACTCTAAGGAGCCTAGCCTTTACTTGAGGGTAGCAAGCAACGTAGAAGGTGCTTCAATGGGGTAGGGGAAGCAATCTGATCAATACTGTGACACCTGATGGAAGGGGAAGAAATGCGGGTTGGAGCTCTGCAGTGCCTGTGCCGACACTGTGAGGCCTGCGTCTTCAGGAGCAGCCGGCTGGCATTATTAATCTGAAATGGAAATTTCACTTGGGAGAATATGGCCAGCAATCCAGTTTGTTACAGCTTCAGAAAGCCCAGTAGCACTTATCAGCACATTCGCCACCTCCCTCTTAAGTCTACACTCGCCTATCTCAAATCTACAGGGTGGAGACCTGGACAAAACATCCGTGAGTTGAGGCCTGCTGAAAATGGGACAATTGACAGAGAAGACACCCTTCTGGGGGCAGCCAAGTAGCTGTCCTCAAGGCAGCTTCTCCCGTTTTCTGTGTGTGTTGATTCACACGTTACATTTGAAATCTTCTTCAACCGTGATTACTAATTTCATAACACGTCTTCGAATGCACAATTAGATGACACATCACACAGGCTGTACACCTCAGCCATCCCTGCCCACACCCATCCAGAGAGAGCCGAAAGAGGCTGAGCCATAAGTACTGTACTATCAGGGGAGGACTACTCTGCACGAGCTGAGGTCCTTTTGTTCCTGGACAGTTTATCTCAGAAGAGCTCAAAATGCTTTAACGGACTCACGTCTTTCAAGCTTGCATCTTCTCACCTCAAGCTTTTGCACTTGCTGTGCCTTCTCTAACCCAACCACAGTCCTTTCCACCAAATGTAGACTTTTTCTTTTAAAGAATGTTTATTTAATCACCTTGTGAGCGATTCCAGAAGCTTTCTCGAACTGTCTAGAGATATGCCTCTTCCCATGTTTGTGGGAAAAGATATGAACGAATAAGAACAACAACTAAAAATGTACAATAGAGGACTTCCATATTGGGCTCATCTGGGGATAAGTAGGATTTCTAGAGTGAGGTAAATAAACATCGGTGGGCCATCTGTCATGCGACCGACAGATCCAGTTATATGGTGGGAAGCATACTGGATGCTCAAGGGTCATTCCTACAACGTATTCTAAAGGGTATCCATTAGAAATGAATGTGCATTAATTCAAAGGGCTTACGCAATAAACACAGAAAAATGGCTCTTCCTGTGTCCTACCAACCAAACCCAGTTTAACCAAAGGGGATGTGACTCATTAACTGCTTTGTGGCCAGTTCACTGTTTTAAAAGATAAGAAGCTAATTTTCCTATAAAGGAAAAGCAAAAAAAAAAAAAAGAAAGAACGAACTTGTATTCTTAAGCCACCTCTGCCATGAGTTCCACTAGCCCTGCTGTGTACAGAAGCAGGGCCCTCTGTGTGGGGAAAGCTCCCCAGAGCCCCGGCTTTAGGAATACTGAGCACTGGCTAGCCTCTGATGTCAGATCTGCTGCACAGACTGTGCGTGTGCGTGTGCGTGTGCGTGTGCGTGTGCGTGACAGTTTTCTGTAGAACTTCGGGAACAAGTCAAGGCCTTTTGGGGGATGAATGAAAGGGAATGTTGAAACCACACCAGTCACTGAGAATACCAAGTGGGGTCGGTTATGGAGAAGCAGGGGGGAATGTGCTTGGTCATCTTGCTGGTGGACAAAGGACTGTTACTCATATGGCCATAGGAAGGATGCCTGCAGGCTGCACCATGCAGTCCCTGCTGGCCTTGGAAACGTTCCCTACCCCCCATCTTTTCCTCCGTTTTCTCCTCTTCACCTCCCTTCCAGTGGGATTTCCTGTCTCTAGTATTACTCAGCGTTCTAAGTCAGAGTACGACTTCTACAGGGAACTGCTCTCTGATATCAGTTAACCTCTGCATGGTCCCACCTGACAGGTGGCTTGGCATCATTCAATGATAGATGGTCTTAGAAGGTACCAGAAGTTCAGGGGTTGAGCCTTATCTCCTCTATCTACTAAGCACAGAATTTTAAGTCAGACATTTCCTGGAATTTCTCTTGATGATTTCAAATGTAAAATAGGTCATGTCATTCCCCTGCTCAAAACTACCCATCATACTCAGAATAAAATCCAGAATCCCTCTTGTGGCCTATTTAGAGGCCCTACACACTCTGGCTCCTGCAGACCCTTTTATGGTCTCCATTATTTCTGATGGGAAGCTGGTGGTCTTTCATACTGCTATTCCCCTGAATGTAATAAAATTTTCTCTGGCTGCTTTCAAGATTATTTTCCTCATCTTTCGTTTTTAGCAGTTCAGCTATGATGTATCTAAGTGTGTTTTTCTCCATATTTATCCTGCTTGGCCTTCACTGAGCTCCCACAATCTGCAGGTTGATGTTATTAATTTTAGAAAATTCTTAGCCATTATCTCTTCACAAATATTTCTTCTGGCCATTCTCTCCTCTGAGGTTCTAATTACACATAAATTAGGCTGCTTGAATATTGTTCCAGAGATCTCATATGCTCTTTTTTATCTTGTTCTTTTTCCTCTAATTTCAATAATTTCTATTGAAAAGTCTTTAAAGTTCACTGATTATTTTCCTCTGCTGTGTATAATCTGCTGATCAGCCCATTGAAAGAGTTAATTTCTGATACCGTACTTCTCAGTTCTAGCATTTTTTCATTTGGCTTTTAAAAAAGTTCCCATCTCTCTGCTGAAATACCCCATCTATTCACATATGTTGTCCACCTTTTTCATCAAAGCTTTTTTTTTAAAAAAAATTAATTAATTAATTAATTTGGCTGCATGGGGTCTTAGTTGTAGCAGGCAGGTTCCTAAGTTGTGGCATGTGAACTCTTAGTTGTGGCATGCACGTGGGATCTAGTTCCCTGACCAGGGATCGAACCCTGGTCCCCTGTATTGGGAGCACGGAGTCTTAGCCACTGGACCACCAGGAAAGTCCCCAACAAACCTTTTAATACATTTATCTCAGCATTTAAAATTTGCTGTATGGTAATTCCAACATCTGAGCCATCTCTGAGTCTGGTTTTATTGATGGTGGTGTCCTCTCTTAATGATGGGTCATGTTTTCTTGCTTTTTTGAGTGTCATGAAATTTAAAATCTTGTAATTAAATATGAGAAAGCTTGGCACCAAATTTCTGACCTATTTATAACAAGCATAAGGACTATAATGTTAATAGGCTTTGTATTAATCTAATTCCTTACTTTCTCTCTCACTCTCGTCTTTCCCTTTACTTCATTTAATGCTGTTTTTCTTTTTAATTTTTTTCTTAATAAACTAGTCAAAAATACTAGTTTCAATCCAGGTTCTACTACTTACTAGTTGTGCAATTTTATGTAAATTACTTAATTTCTTTAAACCTTAATTTTCTTATCTGCAGAAGGATTAAATGAGACAAGGCTCATAAAGATGTACAGAGAGAGATTCTGGAGGTATAAAAAGAGCTTCTTCCTACATATGACCTACTATTACAATTACTTTTTATTCCCCCTTAAGTGGCCTTAAATGGTTTTAGGGAAAGCGTTGGTCAGGGTTTTAAAAAGGGGAGCAGTAGATGTTCCATGAAGTGAACAGAGCCTCATGCAGAAGTGGATAGAACTCGGCACCCACTTAGTGCTTTACATGGCAGGCATTCCCACGAGATTTTTATCTGACAAAAGGGATCTATTATCTAAAAAGTTTTGGACTCTATGATCCAAGATTTTCTGCCTCTACGTGAGCTTTCAAATTACTCCTCTTCAAAAGCATGCACACTTAACTAAGTGTTGTGGGTTGAACTCTGTCCCCCACCCACAAAAGATATGTTGAAGTCCTAACCCCCAGTACCTGTGAATGGGACCCTATTTGGAAATACGGTCTTCACAGATGGAATCAAGGTAAGAAGAGGTCATAGTGATTTAGGGTGGGCCCTAATCCAACATGACTGATGTCTCCATGAGAAGTGGAGAAAACAGACAGAAAGACACACACACACACACACACACACACACACACACACACACACACAGAGAACACCATATGACAGCAGAGACAGAGATCAAAGTGTTGCAGCTGCAACCCAAGGAATACCTGGGGCCACCAGAAGGTGGAAGAGGTGAGGAAGGACGCTCCATGAGAGGCGTCAGAGGGAGCATGGCCCTGCCGACATCTTAATTTCAGATGCCGACATCTTAATTTTAATTGCAGCCTCCAGAACTGTAAGAGAATAAATTTCTGTTGTTTCAACCACCACTTTGTGGTTCTTTGTTATGGCAGCTTTAGAAGCTAATACCCTAGAGGACTCTGAGACTGAAGAAAGAAGAGCCTTCAATCTCTGCAAGAAGGATCCTCTGGTGGGAAACTGCAGACATGCAGCAGGTACTTGAGGTGGCCAGCAATACCACACCTACTCGGCACTTCATCTCTTGGCTTGGCCACCAGAGGTCTGGGGGACTTCTGCCCTAAACTCGAGACTGGGATGAGATCGTACACGTCACTGATGGGAAGCTCTGAGCAGCTACCTCAAAGCTCAATAACTAGACCTGCTCTAAAGGGACATGGGTGACACGCTGGAGTACTCCTGTTCCCCAGGAGGTGTGCTCAGTAAGCTGAAACTGGCAGTTGGGAGGGCCCCACTTTATTCCCCAAAGGGGAAAGGCGGCCCTTTACATGGGCCAACTGGCAACTCCTCCTCGGATACACGCCTTTCTAGCCTCTCCCCCTTGATTCTCACTGTTCCTCTAACTCATGTCTTTCTGGGCTCACTTCTCCGTTTAACTTCGCAGATTCCTACTTATGCTCTGAGACTTAACTCAATGCTGCATTCTCCAGATGTCCTTATAAGCAGCAGAGAAGACAGAAATAGAAGAGAAACTTACGGCTACCAGGGGGGAAAGGAGCGGGGAGGGATAAATTAAGACTTTGGGATGAGCAGATACAAACTACCGTGTATAAAGCAGATAAACAACAAGGTCCTACTGTATAGCACAGGGAACTATATTCAATATCCTGTAATTAAACCACAATGGAAAAGAATATGAAAAAGAATATATATATATTCATATATACACACACACATATATATACATATCGGAATCATTTTTGTTGTACACACACACAATGGAATAATACTCAGCCATAAAAAATGAAATAATACCATTTGCAGCTACACGGATGGACCTACAGATTATCATACTAAGTGAAGCAAGTCAAACACATGTATGATATCACTTATTTGTGGAATCTAAAATACGACACAAATGAACTTATCTACGAAACAGAAACAGACTCACAGATATAGAGGACAGATTTGTGGTTGCCAAGGGGGTGAGGGGGCAGGAGAGGGTTGGATTGGGAGTTCGGGATTAGCAGATGCAAGCTATTATCTATAGGATGGATAAACAACAAGGTCCTACTGTATAGTACAGGGAACTACATTCAATATCCTGTAATAAACCATAATGGAAAAAGAATATGTAAAAGAATGTATATACATGTATAACGGAATCACTTTGCTGTACACTGGAAACTAACACAACACTGTAAATCAACTATACGTCAGTAAAAAAGAATGTTACATTATTATATATGCAATACTGACTTAATACTCCTGACTAGACATTTATTATGAGATCAACACTGCACTTAAGCACTTTATATTCATTATCTCATTGGATCCTCTCAAGTACCTGTAAAGTAGGTGAAATTAGCCTACATCAGGGATGAGGAAACTGAGTCTCAGAGGTTAAGTAACTGCCCGAGGGGACACTGCTGGACCCCAACCCAAGCTGTCTGATTCTAGCCTGTCCTTATAACCACACCTATACTGCTTCTCTTAAAAAATTATAACAGAGTAATCGCTGCTCTGATAGGAGGAGGACAGAGGGCAGGGTTTACTGGTAAAATCCAAGGCAGTCCCGGGTTTGGGAGAGAGGATAACTTGACCCATCCCCTACAGGGTGGTAAGTTTCCTACAGGCAGGGAGCCAGCCTCGTTTATGCTTATGGAAGTGAGTGTCCCTGAGAGTGGTTCAGAGGGCGCTCTGCATACAGTAGGTACTTAATACATGTCTGCTGATTGTTCTGGAGAGTCCAGAGATGTTAGTTACTTATACAAAATTTTATAAGATGTTTAGGTAGAAAAGCCAAATAAACAGATGCTATAAAAAACATTTTCCAGTATTTCCTTAATTAGTCCTTTTCCTTCTCACTTTTTTTTTTTTTTTTTTTTTTTGCAGGGGAGCAGGTCTATCTTTTCTGATCTTTGGGAGAGCTACATAATGAGGTCACTGACACAAGTAGAATTCAAGTTTCTACTGCTGTGTCTGGGACCCAGGAGCCATGTCGAAAGGGTCTGTAGAATCCATGCACGCATCTGGACACCAGCTCTAATTCCACTTCACAGAACATCCACAAAAATCCCCAGGCCAGTCCTACAGCTGGGCCATTTTCTAAATTTCAGAGTCAAGCTGACATGGAACCATTCTAATTACTTGAACGAAGGGCCTGTGATGCTTTCCACATGATCCCGTTCACATCACAAATGGGGGAAAATGGAATAAAAGAAATAACCTTCTGACTTAAAATTGCTTTCACGGCGTCCTCCACCCCCTCCTGATTATCGAGGTCAACAGTCCAGACGTGTGGCTGGCCGATGAACACTTCGGCATAAGGATGCTGGGAGGTCAGCTGGAAAAGAGAAAACAGAACACCTCAGTCTCACAAACACTGGCTTTTTTCATTTCTCAACCTTCTGTGCTAGGTGAAGCGTTATGCTTTTTATGGTTCCGAGTTGTACTTGTGTAGGTAATGTCATTTTTTGTTTCGGACCCTTGACGATCGAAACCTCCTAAGCACTCCGTAAGCAGGTAACAATAAAAGAGGGAGGATTCCACAGCTTGCTTTCTTTCTTTTTTGCTTTGACCAGCAGGACATCTACTGTCAGGACCATCTGGAGAAGCAGGCACAGCCCTGACGGGTTCAGGTAAGGACACCGAGGCTGTCAAGTGTGCCCGGCTGGCAACAGTGGCAGTGCCCATGGGTGCCCATCAGGCTCATGTGGGATGTTTTAAAAGACACACGGCCAGGCTACGCTGTCTTAGACCCTTGGAGCTGGGATCTTGGGCACTTTGGAAGGGTTCCTGGGAGTCTAGGGGTCCCAGGAGGGCATGGCCCTGTGTGAGACCACGGCATCCACAGGGCAGGTCCGGTGATGGCTCCTCACCTTGAGTACCACTTTGAAAAAAGAGTTAGAATGTCATAACCAGGTGACATGGAGGCTGTTACAGATGGCTTCAACCCCCCAAATCACACCAAGAAATAATGAATATTTACCCTCAGTCGTATCCCGGCCCTGAAAATCACCTAGATCAAACTAGCATCTGTTATAAAATACTGGTTAGGATAGACAGGTAAGTATAAGGAAATTACAATAAAGTTCTCATAGGCTTTAAAGTCATCCAAGGACACGTAATGGCACATATGAAAGGTGACAGAAAGGGAAATAATGCTACCAGAAAAAGAGAGAATTTTGGAATAATAATTAGCATAACACTGGAGCCTTAAGAATCATAAAGACAATGTGTGATCAGAAAAGCAAGGAAAAGTAGCTTTTGTTTTAAAGGAGGTTTTATTTTAAAAACAAAGGGTGGCCAAAGAAACCCACAGGAATATTGGCAATTCTTAGTTCTTGAAGAATCCGTTTTTTAAAGATAGCTAAATTTACCCCTCAAACTTGTTCCCACCTTTATTCTTGTATCCTTTTAAGGCTGTGGTATAAAGAAAGCATTCTGGTACACTTTCAGTTCTCAAAGTTGGCGGGTGCTGCCCCAACCCGTGGCTGAGGACCCGGGATGCCAGACGCCTTGAGATGTGTGTGACCGTCCTGCACAGGGCAGAACCGTCCACTCCCCACAGGCCTTCACATGCCCCGCCAAGCTCTCAGGTGGGTTCACAGAATCTGCCTCTTTGGCACAGTCTGAAAATACATTGAGTTTTCCAGGAACATAACTGCCATGTAAATCAAGGGACATTTTATTGGGAATTTCACCAATAAGCCGTTATCATCGCAGAAAAATCATGGCAGCAAAGTCAATGCCACGCAGAGGATCTGGGTCTCCAGTACAACATACCCAAACCAGTCTGTATTTGAAACTGTCACAGTAATGCCAATGGAGTATATCTGTGTGTCTACATGTAGGCACCTTTTTATTTAGCTTCTTTCTTTAATGTCAATTATAAGTAAAAAGGGCTGACCAGATTCAGCTCAATGTTTTCTTCTTTTTTTTTTTTTTTTGAGGTACGCGGGCCTCTCACTGTTGTGGCCTCTCCCATTGCGGAGCACAGGCTCCGGACGCGCAGGCTCAGCGGCCATGGCTCACGGGCCCAGCCGCTCCGCAGCATGTGGGATCCTCCCGGACCGGGGCACGAACCCATGTCCCCTGCATCGGCAGGCGGACCCTCAACCACTGTGCCACCAGGGAAGCCCTATTCTTCTTAAATACAAACATATTCACTGTAAGGAGGAATGAGACACCATGATGCCTTCTAGTGTGGTTCATGGGTATGATACAGTATTTCTGGACTACATATACACAAAATATCTATTACCTTATAGCAAAGTATTTTCCTTTTACTTCTCTTTCATATTAGAGTTAGAGAATCATTCTTTGTGTGTGTGTGATAATCGCATTTCTCTTTGATTTTATTTAGATTAAACTTGCAATTGAATAGATTTTTTAAACATCTTTATTGGAGTATAATTGCTTTACAATGGTGTGTTAGCTTCTGCTGTATAACAGAGTGAATCAGTTATACATACACATATATCCCCATATCTCTTCCTTCTTGCGTCTCCCTCCCTCCCACCCTCCCTATCCCACCCCTCTAGGTGGTCACAGAGCACCGAGCTGATCTCCCTGTGCTATGCGGCTGCTTCCCACTAGCTATCTATTTTACATTTGGTAGTGCATATATGTCCATGCCATTCTCTCACTTTATCACAGCTTACCCTTCCCCCTCCCCAGGTCCTCAAGTCCATTCTCTAGTAGGTCTGTGTTTTTATTCCCGTCTTACCCCTAGGTTCTTCATGACCTTTTTTTTTTTCTTAGATTCCATATATATGTGTCAGCATACGGTATTTGTCTTTCTCTTTCTGACTTACTTCACTCTGTATGATGTTAGCAGGGTATATTTTTCATTTCAGGAGTGAAAAGTAGATGCTATAATACACTTAGAATAAAAGAAGGTTTTGGGTCTGGAAGGGTTGAGGCCAAGCTGGTTCTCTTTTTTTCCTTCAGATCCCAATATACTCAGAGGACTGGGTGATTCAGCTGGCACCTCTGCAGCTTGCTCTTGGCCACCGTTCTTCGTGTCTTACCACACCAATGGTGTGCATGCATTATTCAGGGGGGAAACCCAGAAGCTAAATTACTGGGCCTCCACTCTGAGCCTTCTCTGGCCCCCACCGTGGAAATCAGGCCATTCGGAGGTGCAGGTATCCTAGACTTTGCTCCTGCCTCTTCTGCCAGAGTCACGCCCCTCGCTAGCCTGCAGCTCCCCGTGCTTCTGACATATACCCTTTTTCTTTTGCTCAGCTGCGTGGTCAGGGATAGAAGAAGAGTGCCCGCAGGCTCCTGGAGCTGGGGGAGCATCCTTTTCTTTTCCTCAGCATGTATTTTAGATTGAGCACGCATCAGTGAGGCCCCCCGGGTGGGGCAGGCACTGGGCTCACCACCCGAGCAGACATTATTTATCAGGTTTCCTGTGCATTGATGCGGATTCTGAGGGTTAGAGGAGCTTACAACTCCCCAAGACCACATAGCTAGAAAGCAGCAGAGCAAATTCAAATCTAGATCCTTCGACAACTTTTTACCTTTTGACAAAAACGGAAGATGACAATTTTAAAGGATGCTCTTGAGTTCTTAAGACAATGACCAAAAGGAGCTCAATGGAAACACCAGCCTTTTCATCACTTGCTTAAAACCAGCTAACCTGAAACAAAATCCCAGGACTGAATGTATGTCTGCATTAGACCTTTCCTGAAGCTGAGTGAAGTGTCACACCATTTTCATTTTGTGGCCTGGAGAACAAACTAATTAATTCTTCCAACTGAATCAGGGTAAATGAAAGTTGCCATCAGTGTCACTATTTAGCAGTCTCTCTCCCCTCTGCCTTTTAAGGTCCCTGCTCATTTACAAGGTTGCTCTAAGCACTTGGAAAATACAAGATGCTGAGCCATTATCATTTCGTTCATTTACATTTATGGAGGATTACTTAATTTTATGAGTAAGGCGTTTTGTGATTATTCCCCCTCTGAATGTTCCATTCGTCCTTGTTAATTTATTGAGAACCGTATGATCTGAGCTATCGTATATCAATCAGTATATTTACTGGAGTGTAGTCTGTAAAAGTAATGAAAATCTTATTAAATATAAAACGTTATTTCAGAGCGGCTGTTAAATCTCCAAGAAGAACACAAGTTCTCTTTATGGAAAAGGAAACCCTGGAGTCAGAGAATTTCTAATGGTTTACAAAATGTCGGAATAATGATTAAGAACCGGGCTTCCCTGGTGGCGCAGTGGTTGAGAGTCCGCCTGCCGATGCAGGGGACACGGGTTCGTGCCCCGGTCCGGGAAGATCCCACATGCCGAGGAGCGGCTGGACCCGTGAGCCATGGCCGCTGAGCCTGTGCTCCGTAATGGAAGAGGCCACAGCAGTGAGAGGCCCGTGTACCGCAAAAAAAAAAAAAAAAAAAAAAAAAAAAAAAAAGACCCTACTGATATGTTTTCCAATATACAGAGAGAAATCCAAATTGTATTACATTAAAAGTGTAACTTGAACCAACCACATGATACTTAAGGCATATGGAACTTCTCTTGAGTGTGTACACCGTGGTTTTAAAATTGGGTCTAATGCAAAAATAAAAACAAAGCTTTTTGTTTTCTAAATACAAAGAAAAATTTAGACTTCTCTTCAAATGAAGGCAAAGAAGAGACACAGATGCAATTTATATGGACCCATTTACATGGGTGTATTGTTGCTCAGCTCAAAAGATTAGCAAGGGCACAAAAAGATAGCTACGTAATTATATACGCTTTGGTTAAAATTCTTCTATTTGCTGAGGAAAAAAAAAAAAAAGGATACTTCCTAGGGATTCTTGACCCTTAGAAATCTGTACAAGTGTTGATAGCTCTTTCCCAATTAAAAGCATCTTTGATCAGGGGGATTCTGTGAGCTGAAAGAGCACAGTGGGGTGGCCCACCTGCCCGTGAGGTCAGGTTCACCGGCTCCTCTCAAAGCTGTGTCATGTCACTGGCTATCAGCCTGCTCTCTGCACCGTCTCCAGCAGAGAAGGAAATGGACATCAGATGGAACCTGCCCTCCTGCATAAAGTGACGTGACCTGCTTGGGGTTTCCCTCCAACGCATCAACATTCATGCTTCTCCAACTCAAAACCCGACTCTTCTTTTCCTCTAAAGCACAGCTCCCCCACTATCCCCTTCTAGCTAACCCAGCACATCCTCCACCGGGCACCACTCCAAGTTAACTTCCCCTGCTTAATGTACTCAGCTCTTTCCTTATGCATGCCCGTTGATTAGGCATCGCTTTTATCACACTTCCATATCAAAATCTGAGCTCCTGGGAAACAGGAAATGTGTCTTGATAAGTTCCCCCAATGCAGTGACTTAGTGCCACAGGCCCTGTGGGGATACAATGAACATCTGTCAGCTGACCTCTGCATCCCAGCCCTCCCACGGGAGCCCAGGACTGATGGAGTCACTTGTGGGAGGTCACTTGCTGAGCAGCTGTTGAAAGCCTCCCCCAGTGCCATTCTAACTGGAGTCTCATTCCAGCACTGGTGGGACCATCTGAAAGGACAGGAGGAACCAAATGCCTGGGCGGCAGCTCCAACACCTATTCCCTTTTGATGCCATGAAGAATGAAAACCCTCTATCACCTCAACAAAAAGCAAATTACTAAAGAATCACAACCGACAGCACGAACATACTTTTCGCAACAATTTCATACTGGCTGATCTGATCTACGTAACATTACATCATTCACTGGGAAAGGATTAGATAGTGTTTAAGAGGGTCTTAAATTTTTCTCAGGAAAAAGTACTCAGTTGTAATACAGTGTTATCAAAATCTTCAGAATTATCAAAATTGAAATTATTATCTAATTCTAGTGATCAAGAAGGTACCAAGTCAGTCCAAAATACTTTTGATGAATCATTTCCCAAAGTCTTGTATATAGAAACTGCAGTAAGAAAACTGATGGGTTTCTTTGCTTTTCATGCATTAGTAAGTCAGACAGAGAAAGGCAAATACCATGTGATATCACTTATATGTGGAATCTAAAAAAATGATACAAATGAACTTATTTACAAAACAGAAAAAGACTCATAGACATAGAAAACAAACTTATGGTTACCGAAGGGAAAGGGTGGGTAGGCGGAGGGATAAATTAGGAATTTGGGAATAATGTTATACATACTACTATATATAAAATGGATAAAAAAACAAGGACCTACTGTATAGCACAGGGAACTATACTCAGTATTTTGTAATAACCTATATGGGAAAAGAATCTGAAAAAGAAAAAAAATATATATGAAACTGAATCACTTTGCTGTACACCTGAAAGTAATACAACATTGTAAATCAACTATACGTCAATAAAAAATCATTTTTAAAGAGCCCTTAGCACACAGTAAGTGCTCCAATAAATGTTAACTAAGATGGTTATTATCATGGGAAACCAGGAAAAAAAATCATGAGGGAAAAATCATCATTAGAATATCACTGTAACAATGGTTGCAAGAAAGATCCACTGATACATGGTAAAAATAAATGGGCAAAAGTTGGAGGAGAACGAGGGTATTTGCATGGTCTCAAAGTACTTCCCCCAATATAGAGAAAAAACAGTAACTTTATGGTGGAGAAACCTGGCAAACACGACCTTAACCAAGTGACCAAGGTTACATCACCAAGTAATAAGACATTGGTATCACGCACCCCCTGACATGATACACTGAGGCCACATGACTTCTGGGGGATTCTTGCCGAAAATGTGTAACCTCAAACTCATCAGGAGAAAACACCAGTCAAATCCAAATGGAGGGACAGTGTACAGAACAACTGACTGGTGCTCTTTCAAAATGTCAAGCTCATGACTGACAGTAAAAGACTGAAGAATTGGCACAGATTGGAGGAGACTAAAGAGACATGACAGGTAAAGGCCATGTGGGAGCCTGGACCAGAAAAAGGATGTTAGTGGAAAAACTGGTGAAATCCAAATGAAGTCTGTAGTTTAGATAATATTACGGTACCAATATTAACTTCTTGGTTTTGACGATTACACTGTGGTTTTATAATATGTTACCATTAGCGGAAGCTGCATGAAGCATATATAACCAAACTTTGCAATCTTTTTGCAGCTTTTCTTTAAGACTAATATTATTTCAAAATAAATAAAAAGCAAGTTCCAGCAATTCCACTCATAGGTATATATACCACAAAGAATTGAAAGCAAGACTCAAACACATACTTGTACACCCATGTTTGCAGCAGCAATTTTCGTAATAGACAAGAAATGGAAACAATCCAAGTGTCGATGAACAGAGGAACGGATAAACAAAATGTGGGCTATTCATACAATGAAATATTATTCAGCCTTAAAAAGGAAACATTCTGACACATGTGACAACATGAACGGACCTTGAAAACACGCTTAGTGAAATCATCTGGTCACGAACACTATACGATGACACTTACATTAGGCACCTAGAATAGGTAAATTTCTATAGACAGGAAGTAGAGTAGTGGTTACTCTTCTATTCAGGGCTGGAGCAGGGGAGAACGGAGAGTTACTGTTAACGTACAGAGCTTCTGTTTGGAACAATACATCTATGAGAGTGGACAGTGGTGATGATTGCACAACATCGCGAATGTACTGAATGCCAGTGAACTGTACACTCAAAAAAGGGTGAAATCATCGTTTCTCACTGTGCGTAATGTATCACAAAAAAACATCGAAAATTACAAATAATTATCCAATTTAGGCAGATGCAGAACTTCAGAGATTTCCTACTTTCAAACGTAACACAGGAATGATTTATTAGCCCGCATTTCCTACCCAGAGCTCCGAAGTTTCAGAGTCAGTCGCACGCTAAAGCACAGATGCCTGCGTTGAGGCATTCTCACTGCTGGGGAGCATCCTTTCAAACCTTTGCAAAGAGTAAGTTCCTGGGTACCAGACTGAAGGTTCCTGATCTGTGTTCTGGTACCTGCCCCACAGCACAGGAAGTCCAAACACTGTGTGCATTAAGTGTTGCTGAGGAATGACCCCCCCCGCCCCCCAAAATGAAGAACTCAAATTTACAATACCAGCAGAAGGAAAAAGCAAGCGTGCACGCGCACACACGCACACGCCTCGTTAACCTTTGTCAGAGGTTATCTGGGCCATACGTTCATCTTTTTCAGGATAATCTGTGGTCTTGCTGATCTTCTTCCATCTCCTTTGGCCCTTTTACCAGTGATGGGGTGGGTCAACGAAAAGAACTCTCAGAATGATCAACTCTATTAACTGGTAAGTCCTCTGACTGAAAGGTAAAGAATAATCACGGAAAATGTGTTTTATATACTATTTGGGGAAGGGGGGAATGGGGTCAGGAGAACTGACCCAGAAAGGTTTAAAAGTAGCAGAGGTGGGCTTCCCTGGTGGCGCAGTGGTTGAGAGTCCACCTGCCGATGCAGAGGACGCGGGTTCGAGCCCCGGTCCGGGAAGATCCCACATGCCGCGGAGCGGCTGGGCCCGTGAGCCACGGCTGCTGAGCCTGCGCTCCGCAACGGGAGAGGCCACAACAGTGAGAGGCCCGCATACCGCAAAAAAAAAAAAAAAAAAAAGTAGCAGAGGTGAAAAATGTACCCTTTAGAAACATGTCCCAGGAGGGCTGCCCAGCAGTGTCCTCCCCAGTAGACGGGCCCAAATGACAAGGGCACTGGGACAAATCGACACTTAGAGGCTTCCTCCTTGAAAGCAGCCTGGAGAGCCACTTACGAACTGTGCAGAAATAAATAAGAAATAATAAGAAATCAATCTTATGGGTTCTTGCACATACGTGTTTCTAACCAGATATAGAAACACCCAGCCTGGTCACTCACATGCTCTAAATGACTTTAGTTTATGGTCCCAAATAGAATCCAACTGTCTTCAATGGTGATTCATCACCCACTGTGGATTTTCAAGAGGACCTCCAAAGGCAATCCAAATAAGGCTTCTGCAAATGGTTCGAGCGATGGCAGGATTGCTTCTCAGGATGGCATCCTGCTGACAGTCGGCTAAAATACCAGGCATACTATTCAGTCACCCCGATATGTCTTTCTTCTCAAGGATGATGATTCTTCAAGGAAGGAGCCCACGGCCCACTTTTTATTCCCCAAAGCTCCTCACAGAGAGTAGGTTCTTTAAAAATACCTGGTAACCCCTTGATTTTCTTTTTATTCCATAAACTCTAATCATCCACGAAATCAGAGTTCAGCTAATTGGAAGACCAGCGATATCTGTTCAAATTAGGATGGAGATGGGGTAGGGCGAAAAGACCCTGTATTTTGTAGAATGGAAACAGATCGAAATCCTGGCTCTGCCACTACTTAGTGAGGGGATGTAATCAAGTCATCCATCTCTCTGAGCCCCTGCACACCCTCCCCCTTCCACCCAACTACGTGAAATGAAGTTGACAATACCTACCGTCCAAGGCTCTGAGGTTCAAATGGGCTCCTAGCACTCAATAGATAGCTACCATTCCTATGAGTGAAAGTAGAATGAGTTTTATAGATGCTTACCTCTCTCAGAGTTGGCTTGCCAATGAAAAAGTCTGTGTTTTTGCTGCTTTTGGGTGGGCTGAACTTGGGATTCAGAAAAGCACATCCATTTGCGATGGCCTCCAAGGGAGCCGGGCCTTCATAAGGGAACCCGAGTCCAACAAACAGCTGTAAGACAGAGAAGCACACCACATGTAAACACATCAATCAGACTGGCGTCCCGGGCTCATGGGGGTCTCTTCTGGGCTCCATTCCTGTGCTGATGCCTCTGAGACTCTGGAAACTTCCCAGGCCCTGGTTGGGGGTGGATAAATGAGAAACCAGCTTACCCTAGGACCTGAAAAACATGACCAGGGACCTTTAAGGGCCCAGGAAGCTGCTCAGGTCATTATGAATTTCCCTCCTTTGTAAAAAAGTAAAGCAGTAAGTGTCAGGGTGGGCAGCTGAGGGGGTTGGGGGGGTGGAGGTACTCACCGAATAAAAACAGCAACAAAACTCAAGACCCAACAATAATCTTTCTGTACCTTACCAGGAGACATGACTGCAAAAACACTTGCTTAACTAAACAGAAGGTTTCTTCATTGAACCAAAGGAACAACAGGCCCTTTCAGTGATGCTGGGCAGAGGGACAGGAAGGTCGCTCGGCGGTTGGATTACAGTTCACATGGAGCTCATTAAAGTGATGGTAGGTGAGCAAACATGGGTTTTCATAATGGGGTTTTCGCTGGGGGACACCAGCATCTTGGGTTTTATTTTCCCCTCCATGTGGGGAGAGGGTGTAGAGCTGTAACTGGGCAAGGCTTTCCCACCTCAGCAAGTAAACCACGAGTTGTCCCCACGGCAGACAAGAGATGGCAGCAAAAACACATCTCAGAGTCCTCGCAGGGACCACGGCTGAGAGCCGCTGTGACCAAGGGGACTCCCTGCAGTTCAGTGGCACTGACTCCTGGGTCCAGAAATGAAACATCATCTCATAGAAAGGCATCCTTGCGTACCCTCCCCTCAGGGTATTTCACACCACTGGACGGCTGTGGGTCCTGATGGGCTTGGTCCAAGTCTAGGCTTGGTGACGTGTGAGGTCTCCCTCCCCACGTGAAGGAGCCTATGCTGAAATCTCTCCAGTCTCCCAGGCACATCAAGTGGCAAAGGATAACTGGGTCCCAGGGTGCCCTTTCCTTCTGCCATCACGTTGGGGAACATCCACACGGCCATGCCCCAAGGGTGAAGGATGCTGCTGAATTGGATACGGCTAGATGCTTGAGTCTCCTCTCCCGGGCCCTCTCCCCAGTAATCCTGTCTCTGCAGCTGCTTTAATTGAATGATGATTTGGAATACTTCTGCCTAGACAGCCCTGAGTCTAACCCCGGCAGCACTGGAAGATGTAACCCGTATGTGCTGGGCACTCAATTCCAGGGCTGAACACGCAGCGTGGCCCATGTTAGACATACTGGAGAGTCATGAAGCCCCCGCAGGGAATTTTCTGGGGCAAGAAACTAAAATCTCAGGTTTTCTGGAGAGATGCCCTATCCTATAACTGTACATTCTTCTGCACAGAACAGGGTACTTAACCTTTTTATTGTTTGGGAAGAATAACCTTTCATATCCTGTAAACCTTGAGATGACCCTCAGGGGCGTCCACAGAGGAGGGAACTGTGGAAGAAAAGCTTTGAGAAGCCAGCTGAGCTCTCACTGCTGGCTGGGTCATTTCTCCTGGAGCAGAAGAACTGGAGACACAGGGGTGAGGGAAAATGTGGTAGCAGAAGAGCTTGGAAGCCGTCTTCCATGAGGGCATGAAGAAATAGTCCCAAGACATCCCAGCTTTGTTAAAATACAAAGAACCCAGGGTTACTATCCTTGAGGCTTTTGATCTCTGTGATCTGCCACCCCCAGCAGAATTGGGGGAGGAGGTGTCGGCTCTCCAGGGAAAAGAGGACCTCTGTCAGGCCGTGGCTGGGTTCAGGAAAGCACAGGACTTCCAGATCCTGGAAGAGGCAGACAGGGGTCTCCGTGGGTTTAACCAGGGGCCCACAGTGTTTTCTGACCTCTGATAACCAGGGCCTGTCATGAAGTGTTGATACCTTCATCAACACTAAATTACAAAGAATAACTTTGGAGGAAATGTAGGAAGCACAATGGTTGTCTATTTAAATAGAAAATCCTGGGAAAAAAATTTAATTAGCTCCTTCAGGCCCACCAATCTGAACCCATTAATTAAAAGGATTTGAGGCTGTTGCTTAATGGACTTGAATGTGACCCAGGTTTAATTATATGTGAATTAACGACTTGCACCACCTCTTCTGCCCTGCTGGCATCCGAATATCTCAGTACATATAAACACTTCGGGCTAACTCTCCAAAGCCTCACCATTTCAAAATGAAGCTAAAGCAAATGCCACACAATTTCTTGGCAATGAGTCTTCTCGTCACACTCATTAGGATCGCAGGAAATGCATTACTTGGAAACACCAAAATAACAGTTCTTTCTCACTGCTGTCAATAAGCCACCTTCTTTCTTGCTTCCTGTGTACTCACCACCTGTGACATTATAATGGAGCAGATGTATTAAGGTCGAATAGCACACTTGAGAGGTTTGAATGACAGCAGGACAGGCAGAGAGTTCATCACCACCAAAGGGTATTCCATGAACTTTTGAGTGCTCACGGCCTTGCCACACACTGGTACCTTAACCACACTAAATTGCTTTTCCCCTAATTCCCCACTCCCCCCATCATTCTGCTCGCTTACAGATTTCCTTAGCACGGGGCCAAGAGAGACACTGCAAGAATTCATTCAAGTGCAGAGGCTTAACTCCTCAGGAGGACACAGCATATTTTATCGGTACTTCATCTGGCTTGCAGAAGCCTAGAATGTAATGAGGATCTTCCAGACGACGGGACATCTCCATGGCTGCAGCTCTGACTCCCTCAACGAGCATTTCTAAATAGAGCTTTAAAGTACATGCTCTAAAATTTAACTTTTGAACTAACACTAAGGAAGAGAGAACAGATGAAGCTCCAGGATTGGGGAAGTCCCTACATGTCGACAAAGAGTTCATTAGTTAAACCACTCAGATTTTCACTCTGTGTGAAAGGAGAAGCGAAATTGTTTTAAACCCCTAAGCGGAGTAGTTCACAAAGAATCCTTTAGAGGTGGATAAAGGTAGTTCTGAGATCAGGACAATGTGGTGATTAAGAGCACAAGCTCTGGAGTCAGGCTGACCAGGTTTCCAACCCTGGTTTGGAAACCTGGTCATTTCCTAGCTCTGTAACTGTGGGAAATTATTATACGCTTCTCTCTATGGAGTATCTGAGGTCCACTGATAATGCATTCTCTCTAGCTATGGGCCTTAGTCAAGGTAACACAAGCTCTCTAAACCTGTCTTTTCATGTGTAAAGTGGTGAAAGTAATCGTGCTTTATTTCATGGGACTGCTCTGAGGATTCAAGGAGATGTTTCATGGAAAGGATGCATTCCAAGGTTTGGCACTTAGTAAATGTTCGCTAAACGCTAGTCCAAGTTCAAACCCAGGTTCAACTTTACGTGCAGCACATACACGACCTTTTGTTGTCTAGCTGGAGTTTGCTGTGCAGGAGTTGTGGTTGTGGGGTTTTACAAGAGGTTCAGCACCTGCTTACGTGTATTTATGAGTTCTCTGTGTTTCATAAAGTACCTGGATTAAAAAACAGGGAGAGGCATCCATCAGAAGACAGAGAGGACATAGTTTACAGTGACTGCCTCAAGCAAAGGCCAGTCCCATGAGCCACATGCTATGGCTAAGCCTTACTTGTTTATTCTTCACGTAATGATTGGGAATCATTACATTTTTGATAACAGGTATCCCTTTTATATCTTTAAAAAGAATCCTACAAGGCTGCGTATGGAGAAAACCTATTTTCCTGATAGGTGATGCTTTTGTGTAGCCGGCAGGGTCCCCTCTCTGGACATCTGTCTTCCCTTTCGTACCCAACGCTGATGGAAGAGAAAACAGTGGCCAAAATCTCTCCCATATATGTTTGGCTACACCCACTCCTGGGCTCCGTAAGCCCCTAACCTACCCTACCTGAAGACTGTCTCCTAAAGGTCTAGAAGGGCAAAGGAGACAAAGACAATGATACTTGCCAAGCACGTTTAAGCACCCCAGGTTAGTCAGTATCGGCCACTAAATCGAAGGTCATTTCCTGGAGACCAGCTCACTGGGTAGACTCCCAGGCTATGTCAACTATGTAAGTGGCCTTCCAGAAACAAAACAAAAAACCCAACAACAACATCAAGATCACAAGTCCCTGCCCTTCGGTCACTTGGAAGCCCCAGCACAAAATCCAATGCATTGCAATTTGCATTGCGAAAGCATATTACCCTGGAGATGGAGAGGAAGAGAACATTCAGATACATGTACAGCTGCAGATGCCGACCATCTTCAGCTGTGCCAGCATGCAATGTCTGCTACGGAGAGGCAGCTCAGGTGCACCTCCCCGCAGGAGCTGTCCCGGACCACCACTCTCACCCCAATAGCTCACCAGGCCTACCCCTCAGCTCTTGACGGTGTGGAGGCATCACAGGCCTGGCTCACCACCGCAGTTAAGATGTGCTCTAACGGTACCGAGGTCAGAGGACTTTCGGGATGAAGAGAGAATTCATGGAAAGGGCTTAACACAGGGAAGGGTTAGAGAGACGGTCGTTACTGTTGCAGTAAAACCCCACGGTTGTGCCCCATGGTAATATGAATGGGTTGTGTGTATCTGGGTGTCAGGAGGTGCCTTTGTTCTTGACACCTCATTCGGAGAGGTTAATAAATCCTATGTCCATACGTTCTACATTCTATATACATATGTGGGAGAGGAGGGGGGAGGATGGAGTGTGTGTGCATGTGTAAGTGTATGCTAATTAGTTTCCATCTAGTTGGAATGGGAATGGCTTTTGGGACCTGTCACCAGGATGAAACCTGCTTGACCGCCTGAGGTTGAATACCGGAGGACCTGAAGTAGACACGGAAGGCGGGTTGCTCCAGCAGTAAGCTCGCTCTTGGGCTCTCTCTCATAGGGCCTGAGGATGTGGGCAACCCCACGGAGAGGCAAGCACGGGATATCAGAAGGACAGTGTCCCTTGTTGGGGAGATCTTGGAGATCTAGGCACATGATTCAGGAGAAAAGCAAGACATCACTCCTAGGGGCATGGCCCCAAGATCCCAGATGGCCAGTGGATTTCTTCTGGACTCCTTCCTTCATTCTTCATCCGGTTATCTGAAGGCCTCTGCAAGCCAGGCCCTGAGAAGGTACCTGTCAACAGAATAAGCAGAGCCCCTGGGTTCTCATGGAGCTGCACGAGGGTCTGGTCCACTGGTGGTGGCTGCCTTGGTCCCTGGGTTTTTGACAGAGCTTGTGCAACCACATCCAAGCTTGTGGGAAGAGCCACGGTTGATAGGGGAGGTCAGACCCGAGGATGGAATGGAACAGGGACAGTGGTACATACTGCCTATCTTCCAACCCTGCCCGGGCTTCTAGGCGAGTCCCACAGCTAAGCTGCTGAGCTGACGTGGGAGGGAAACAGGGCCGCCATGCCCCATCCAAGGGCCGGAGGGGGAAATGGCCAGAATTGTGGGCAGAAAAGGTGTGTGGCAACAGCAGGGGCAGCAGCTGCTTCTTCCTCTGCTTTCCCACAGCCAGATTTGTTCTCGGCTCTCACTGTCAGAAAGGGAGGTACCCGTTTGGGCTCACTCCAAATGCTCCTCCAAGCCAGCGTGGGATGTGGATGCCCCAATCTGTAAGGAAATTCCCCTGGTGAGACTGGGGGAGGTGGGCACAGGGAGGGGAAAATTAGGAAGGAGAAGAAAGAAATCACATTAAGAAAGATGGGGACTGAAGCCAAAAATAAAAACACGCCACCCCAGTTCAGTCCTTATTTGCTGGCTTAAATTGCTCTCCTGGAGTTTGCTGGCCCGAATGACTCATCTCTGGTCTTTTGATAAATAATGAATTCATCCACATTTATATGCCTATTAGAAGAGTCTTCTACATTCAACAACTTCCCAGCTCCTGAGCCCCGACTTGAGAGTTACACGGAATCCCTCCCATCTCCATTAGGCTCTGTGGGCCCTTCATGAGGGCCCCTCCTCGCACGCAGGGACACAATTCTGCTGAGGAGACAGTTTTCTGGGCTTGGTGCAGAGATTCAAAGATGGCTCATAAAGAAAAACAGTAAGTCAAAAGCTGCCTATGCATCAATCATTTCAATATGTCTCTAGACCTTGAGGGGCACCCGACTTGCTTCCCTCTCCCATAACGAGTCTGAGGAACGTGCAAATCCCATTCATTCCACACACATGTGCTTGTCTGCATCCCCAGTTCTGCACTTCCAATGTGGATTGGAATAAATCACTTTTAAATTGCTCAGAGACACCGAGGAAGGAGTTAGAGGCAGAAAGGGTTATAAATGCAAAGCCTGACTAGTCTTGAGTGTCATTATTCCGAAGCCCAAGATTCATTCATTTCAGCGCTGCCGCTGTGTTCTGGGTAGAAGGGGAGCCTCAGCAATACACGGCCTCATTTTCATCATATTTGCCGACCGTTTTAGCCATAATTCCACTCGGAGTCCTTTCATATATTCTAGTCCTCTGAACAGGAAATACAAAATGGGATCAGCGACATCCTCTCAAAGTACCAGTTTTTCAAGGATAAACAGATGACCCTTACACTCAAAAAAAAAAAAATTCCAGCTGTAATCCTTGGGTAATCTCAGACAATCTCTGACCTCATGGCCTGGGACTTCCAGGCCTCTTCTCTGTTGCTCTCCACACATCAGGGACCTTAGCTTCGGCCTATCTCTCATTCTCTGATAGAGTAAGTGGATGGTCTGTAAGTAAGTGTTCTTTTAAGATTTGTAAGGCTGAGTAAGACATTCACACAGCTGGGTTAATAGAAGCGGGTGGGACAGTGATGACAGAGAAGCAGCGTTGCCAACTGTCATTTTAAAGGAGCTTGAGCTTTTCCCACAGTCTGATGTCGGGAAAAGTAAAATGAAGCAAAAGTAGCATTACGGGTAAAGAGCCTGGACTGTCGGGCTTCCCGGGTGGCGCAGTGGTTGAGAGTCCGCCTGCCGATGCAGGGGACACGGGTTCGTGCCCCGGTCCAGGAAGATCCCACGTGCCGCAGAGCGGCTGGGCCCGTGAAGCACGGCCGCTGAGCCTGCACTCCGCAACGGGAGAGGCCCCAACAGTGAGAGGCTCACGTATCGCCAAAAAAAAAAAAAAAAAAAGAGCCTGGACTTTCTAATGATTCTAAATTGTCCTCCTAAGACAGAAGGTGAATGGAAAGCAAACAATGCAAACCAGGGAGCACTGGTGATGGCCACCGTCATCAGACTGCAGATGACCTTGTAAGGAAATCAAATCTTAATGAAACAAACTTTCTCTCCTTTGGCCAAGGAGAGAAATTTATCAAGTGAATTTATTCATGGCATCACACACATGACTTGGGAGGTAGAAATGATCAAATGCATTTACCTATGGAGAAACTGAGGCAGAAAGGAGATGCAGAATCATTTAGCTTGTGACTATCCACTGAATGTTCTTAAGTTTGTATGTTTATTCATGAGGCTGGTACGTCGTGGGCCTAGCAGAGCTTTCACTTGCAATAAAAAAATCACGAGTCAGGGTTACCTCCAGGGTGACCTCAGTGACAATGGACAAGCCCAACTCTCTAGTCTATTTCCTCCTGTTTAGAATAAAGTTAACAGCAATACCTGCCCCGCCTACCTCTGAAGGCTGTGGTGAGAAGTAAACAGGACAGCATCTATGAATATGCTTTCCCACACTGAAGTATCACACACACTGATCAGAAATGCTACAATGCCACAGAAGCTCATCCGTTCGGTCTCTCCCCTCTACCTGGACAATGAAAATGCAGTCAGGACCAGAGATGAACAATTCACTGTTGATAATGCAGGGCAGGGATCATGCTTGTTTTCTTTGCCCCTGTATCCCTTGCATGATGCCCGGCACATAGGAGCTGCTCGAGACATATTTGTAAAATTCACACATAAGAGCTTATTAACAAACATGAATTTTCATGATATGTATTACAATCCTCTTTACTTATCTAAATAACTTACTGAAGTCTGATATATTTGTCTAACACCTGTGATGTTATCGTGTTCAATACCATAACCCTTTTAATGGACTGCAGTATTTTACCTAAAGAACGTGTAGCATTTAGAGGCAGGAATCAGGAATCTAGGCGATAAACATGTGAAAAGGTGCTCTGCCTCAGTCATAGAGAAAGGTAACAAGCACTGACTGATAGACTGTGTAATATCTGAGGAGCCATTTTGGCTATAACCTTTAAAACTAAAAATGTATATATCCCAGGCTTCCCTGGTGGCGCAGTGGTTGAGAGTCCGCCTGCCGATGCAGGGGACACCGGTTCGTGCCCCGGTCCGGGAGGATCCCACATGCCGCGGAGCGGCTGGGCCCGTGAGCCATGGCCGCTGAGCCTGCGCGTCCGGAGCCTGTGCTCCGCAACGGGAGAGGCCACGACAGTGACAGGCCCGCATGCCGCCAAAAAAAAAAAAAAAAAAAAAAAAAAAAAAGATATACACGTTTAATTTTTTTAAAAAAGAGCTTATTAATAAACATGAGGAATACATCAACGTGCCAGCCAACCCTTCAAGGCCCAACACTGATGTAACCTCACCAGGTGCGTCCATGTCAGAATTATAGAAAGGACAGAGACCACTGGGTGGACGCCTCCAGGATGTGAAAACACCACGCTCACCATGCTACTGAAATGACCGTCCATCAGTTGCTCCTACCCACCTACCCACACCACGTGGCCTGAATTCTACATCTGTGACATTCAGACCCTCAGCCCCTTATCAAATTTTATCTTCCACTATTTCCCGACACACAGACTCGCTGGATTGGTCTCTTGACTCTCCTGGGTGTGTCATCTCCACCTCTACCACCTGACTCACTGCCATCTGTGCCAAATGCCAGGTGTATCCACACCCGCATCCTTCATCTCTCACAGCTCTCACGATGCCTCCCTTGCTCCCTGAGCCCCCAAGGACTCTTCCCTTGTCTGAACTTCTCCAGTGTCCAGTACAAATGTTTTGAAACAAGCAGGTGTGATGAAAAGCTAGTTGGGGGATGGGTTCCTTGAACAGGGGGGATTGGAGAGGTGCAGGAGTTAAAAGTGGCCCCAGGCTTGCTGGGAAAGCTGCTGCTCTCTGAGAACGTCTGATACCCTACTTTTCCTGTTTGCCGCCATGTCCCCAGCCCCTTACCCTGATGCTTCTCGGCACAAAGCAGGTCCTCAGTAAATAAGTTTTAAATGGTAGCAACCTCCTTTCACAATTTGCTACCTTTTAAGCTACAGCTAGTCTAGAAAACCACTGCCCAGCAATGACCTGAAGATCAATGGTACCACTGAAAAGAAAGCACCGAAGATTCTGATCCCATTTGCAATGGCAAGAGAAACAAACCTCCGCACAACAATACTGATGTATTTTTACAAAACTACGAAAAACTTACCTTGGTTTCTCTGAGAAGAAATTGCAAGTCCCGTCCACTGAGGATCCCGTGGTTTTTCACGTAACTGGGAATGTTCTTTGTGCTGGAGCCGTAAACAGTCGCGTGCACTTCCATGTATGTGTGAATGATGTCCAAGTAGAGCTTCTTATTCTAAAGAGGGGACACAAGGAGAAGGTATTTCTCTTTTTGTTCTCATAAAAACCTGCCTCATAGCTGGAGGCCACAGAGACAGGAGCTCTTAACATGGAGATTGCATGAATTTGGCAACCCAATTCCTAAAACTTCTTTCAAAAGTAATCTGACTGGATTTTGAGGGTAAAAACAGTCACGTGGATACTGTACAATTCTGCAAGAAGAAACATATCCTATAGCGACATACTACTGAATACTAACGATGGCTCAAGACCAATTGTTTTGAAGTATTGTCCTAGCCTTGTAAATTACCGGGGACCCAACACTTTGCTTTTGGCTTGTCCTCCTTATGGGGAAGTAAGTTTGGGGAAGGAAAGCTCAGAGAAGGCAGTCAGCTGGATTGGAATATTTATCTGGAGACGCTAAACTGTCCCCGAGGAATGCAAACATCCCCAGCTCTTGCCAGTATTTCTAGTGATGATTAACTCATGTTGTCAGAACTGGATCCCACCTAATTCGGATCATGGGGGGATGAGAGTTTCCCACAATATACGCTGACTGACTCAGCAGATGCAGAGATGATGAGAATATCCAGGTAGACAAAAGTGGAAAAAACGTTAAATGGAAACTTTGATGAGCCCTGAAACATTCAAGAGTAGTTTTACTTTTCTTAGAAGCAAAACAAAACCTCTCCTCTGTGTTGGTAGGAACTGAATTTCGAGGCACATTTTCTAAATCAAAACCACCTGCAAGTAGGAAGCAAGCTCCTTTTCCCTTCCTCTTCATGTTTCCGTGTGACTAAGTCACACAAGCTGGATTTGTGGGTTGTCTTTTGGGGTTTTTTTCCCTGGACATTTGAAAGATTCAAGTGCTGTAATGTTTTCCAGTTGTATAAAAGTGGGACAGGGTTCTTCCCATTTGAAGCCTGTTTTCACACACTCCAGGAAAGTGTAATAATCGCCGGTTTTGTGACTTAAGACCGCAAGGGACGCGGGGGTGTGGCATCAGCAGCCACAGAGCACACGATGGGCTCTGAAGAGAGGAGGGGCAGCAACACCCCTGGGGTGCGGGGCCCTCGCTCTGACCTGGTAGGGCAGCTCCAGTTATCCTGAGCCCGGTTCAGGGTCTACCGTCTGCCTACATCTCGCAGGTGAGAACACTACAAAGCACTCAACTTTGGGGGATACATGTTTCAAACCCCGTAACCGAAGTCTTGACGACTGGAAAAACAGTACAGTCCACATTCTTCATTTTATGCCCTGAAAGATTTTGTTTTGTTTGGAATCAATCAAGTCCACCCCTGCACCCTACTGTGTGAATAAAATGAACCTTCCAAATTAAAGTCTAATTTCATGCCATGTTCGGCGTGGCTGGAAGATGCTAAATTCATTACCTCAGAGATGTATACCCTTCCATTCGTGCAGAGGTGACTAGGAACAGTTTATAAACCACGACTCCCATTCAGCTTGAGCCAAACTGAGGATCATCTTCCTGCTGTGAGTTACCTGGAGGGGGTCTATGACAGTTTTTGTGCTAGAGGGACCTGATTACTCCTGAGCCCACAAACCCCCTTTCTCAGGGGCTCTACCTCCACCCCAGCCCCTGGTAGGTAGGCAAGGGTTTCTGTAACCCTGCCCACCCCCTGCCACTCCTGACCGGCCCAGGGTGTGTCTGACCTGAGGGGGACCCATCCCCAGGCTGGCTGGCAGCCTGGGACAGTGTGGCCGGGCTCAGGACAATGAGCTGTGCTGGTCAGACCCTCTCTCAGGAGCTCAGAGTCCTGCTCACAAAGAGATGACTGACAGACGGCTGGGGTTGTGGAGCAAAAAGGTCATGCGGTGTTGGGAGTCCGGGCAGTTATGGACCAGATGCAAGTTCTGGGGAAGTCAGATGACAGTCTTGGGGGTGAGGGTGAGAAGAGAACCAGGTAAGAGCTGAAAGGAGGAGAGGGAGACAAAGATGCATAATGGGTAATAAGAGGGACCTGGAGTAACTGCGACCTAGACATTCCCCCTGTGAGTGTGACAGAAAGAGAGCAGGGGTGGGGAGGGAGGAGGGGAAAAGGAGGGGGGAGGGCAAGGGGGAGGAGGAGAGAGAAAGGGGGAGGATTAGAGAGAAAGGGGGAGGGGGGAAGAGGAGAGGAGGGGGAAAGGGGGAGGGGGAAAGGGGAGGGGAAAGAGGAGGGGAGGGGAGAGGAGGGGAGGGGGAAAGAGGAGGGGGAGGGGAAAGAGGAGGGGGAGGGGGAAAGAGGAGGGGGAGGGGGAAGAGGAGGGGAGGGGAAGAGGAGGGGAGGGGGAAAGAGGAGGGGGAGGGGGAGGGGGAAGAGGAGGGGAGGGGAAGAGGAGGGGAGGGGGAGAGGGGGGGAGGGGGAAGAGGAGGGGAGGGGGAGAGGAGGGGGAGGGGGAAAGAGGAGGGGAGGGGAAGAGGAGGGGAGGGGGAAAGAGTTGGGAGAGGGGGAAAGAGGAGGGGAGGGGAAGAGGAGGGGAGGGGGAAAGAGGAGGGGAGGGGGAAGAGGAGGGGAGGGGGAGAGGAAGGGGAGGGGGAAAGAGGAGGGGAGGGGGAAAGAGGAGGAGGAGGGAGAGAGAAAGATGGGGAGGGGGAGACAGACTGATGAGGGGGGAGGGGGGAGGAGAGAAGAGGGGATGGAAAGAAAGGTAAGAGGAGGAGGACGAAGGGAGAGGAAGAGAAGAGAGAGAGAGAAAAGAAAGCAGAGAGACAGAAGGGAGAAAAGCAGGGCCAAGAGGTGCTTCTGGGTCCCACCCCATCAGCCCGAGAGTCTGTCTGGATCCTTAGAATAATAGCAGCTGCGCAAACTCCCCCCCCACTCCTCCCCAACTCTTTTGTCTGGGCTCCTCTGGCTGGATCCCTCCCATCTAAAAGGAGGCCTGTCAGGATGTCATTCAGGGCTTTTGGCAGGGACGGGGCTGGGGGCAGGCATCTTTTCTTTAATAAAGCAAATAGAGACATTTCCCTGTGAAAAACCAGCTGCTAACTAGTCAGGATGGACCAACAGCCCCTGAACCAGGTCCGCAGTGAGCGACAAAGGAGAACAGTGAATGATCACCCAGGTCCTAACCTGGAGATGAATACTCACGGCAGACAAACTCGAGGTTAGGATTCCCACACCAAATGCCTGGGAAGACACATGTCCTGCCATCCATCCCAGAAAAGGCTGGGGCTCCTTGAAGTTTAACAAGGGGGCAAGTTCAGGCAAAGAGAAAGAAGTATATGCCAAGGCTGGTAAAGTCTATGAACTTATTAACAAGAAGGCACGGTAAAGTCTGAAAGCAGAAACTCCCTTCAGAGAGGATTTCTGTAATTTCATGAAGGAGGAAATCACAACATGTTATTAGAGGGAAAAAGATATGGTTCAGATATAACCCTAACCTTTCAAGATGACATGACAATGAAGTGATTCCACCTCAGGTCTCTTGTTGCCACTTGTCAGAATTCTGAAGAAACCTGCCCAGGGTGGTTCCCCAGGGTGATTCCAGGGAGGAGCCGCCCCCTTCCTTCCCAAAGTGAATGCTCACCGGATGCGAAGGGAACCCAAAGAGGCATCGCCAGCTCCAAACCACTGCCTGAATTTCACAAAATCCAACTGCCTCCTGAACCTCCCCTGCTGGGTTGCCACGGACACTTCCACGCCTTAACAGGTCATTCAGTGCCTTACTTTCCCAGACCAGAAACCCTACCCCCAGGCTCCCGATCTCAGTGATTGGCATTCGTCTCCTAGCCAGGTACCAGAATCACACTTGGCATTCCACACATCAAATTAGTCACAAAGCCCTGCTGATTCTGCCTCTGTAATATCAAATTGTCTCCTCCTCTCCAGGCTTTGATCCTTGATCACCTGGACTGCGCCAGGATGAACACAACCAGGATCTTAACAATCTGCCTGTAGCTCAGAAAGTTGATGCAACTAGCCCATGGTTTCTACAAGTGAGCAGCAGTGCTGGGACGGATTGCAAAAAATCTGTATGGCTCGATGCCATTTTTTAACCGTGCAAAGCAGTAGTAGTCAATGTTATGCATGTCAACAATATGTTTACATATGGGCATTTGGAGTTAACTACAAAAATATGCATGCGGATGACAGATACAATTTCCAGCTATTGATCACTGAGGAGGGAAGGGAGGGTTTGGGGAGGCGGATGGAGCTTTCATGATAATTGAACTATATCATTTTTCTCTTAAGAAAACAATTGGACAATATCAACATCTACACATCTGGGTGGTGGGCATATTTGATATATTTCACAATTGAAATATAAAAATTAAAATACATGCAATCAAGAAAGAACAGAAACCAGTCGCTATGACACCAAAGCTTGCACCACTGCCATCTCACTGGAGGACCTAGTTTTTGCCAAAAAGAGGTTCAAAGGATCTCTGTCTCTCCTCAATGGAAAATGCTATCTTTTGTGTTTAAGAAATAAGGATAAATTAGGAGTTTGGGATTAACATATACACACTACTGTATATAAAATAGATAACCCACAAGGACCTACTATATAGCACAGGAAACTCTACTCAGTATTCTATAATAACCTGTATGGGAAAAGAATCTGAAAAAAGAATAGATACATCTATAGGTATAGCTGAATCACTTGGCCGTACACCTGAAACTAACACAACATTGTGAATCAACTATACTCCAATATAAAATAAAAATTAAGAAATAAAAAAGAGAGAGAAGGCGTTGCAGTTTTGTCAATTAATCATGGTCCTGGCCTGCCTTTCTCCACCCACGGGAAGGCCCCCAGTGGGAGGGGTGTGTGTGCAACAGGGACCACGCCCCTCCTGATTTTGGACATCCAGGCCCACGGTCAAGGTGACACCCCGGAACTGGGGGTCCCACTGATCCAAGAACTGGATCAATACCACTCTCCAGAAAGTTTTCCTCCTCTGACTTAAGGGACCAAGGTCAGAGAAAATCGCCTCCACCATAAACCGCACCACCTACAAATTTGTTGTGACACAGTCCAAAAGGGCTTGCAGGGAGTCACCACCATCGGCAGCATGCCACCACCCCTGTCTTGGGGGTGAGATGTGCCTCCAAAAGGTCCCAGCTAGCAGCCTGCAGCCCCCCTCAATGCTCTCGGTCTTCAGTTCAATTTAAATTCCCATTAAATACAACCAATCAAATGGATTAAAATTTCAGTCTACCTAAACTCATTAGGAGGCAAGGGATGGGAAGACGCTAAGGAAAAGGAGAGAACATGCTGGGGCCGAGGAGCAGGGCTTTCAGTGTGTAGCTGGCGGCAGCTCTGTTTGTAGAACTGGTCGTAAGATATTCAGAGCTTGAATCGAGAGCTTTAGGAAAACAATTCAATCTAAAGCAACACTCGCTTGCGTCCTTAGCAGGGGGAGAGGTAGAAGGCAGAACCGCACAATCTGGAGCCCTTTTCTTTTCCAGCTGGTGAATTAAGGGTACAGGAAGGCTCTTTGGCGAATGGTAGCGTTCTGAGCTTTGGGTTGCAATGGACATTATGTACTTTTCTCCCCATCGGCACCCTTGCTCCCCATGGCAGATATGCACATCCCTTCTCCTGGACCCTCTTTCCCCTCATCCACATGGCACCTTGCGGCCTCCCATTTAAAAAATAATAATTCTGATGCCCTGCACAGTTAGTTGGTCCATGGAGAGCACCTGGTAAGTGCTAAGCCAGTGGGCGTCCTTCCCAGGAAGGGCTGAATGGGTGTGAAGGGCCAATCCCTCTCCAGAGCCAAAGCAGTGAGCTGGAAACCAGGCTGCTGAAGCCAGCATCAGTCCTGGTGCATGAAGGTCAGGCTCCAGACAGAGAAAAAGAAAGTCGTCACAAAGAGAAGGTCAAGTGTGAGAGGGTGCATGTCCCAGCAGGGTATTGGTCCACTGTTCCAGTTACATCTCTGCCCAGGGCATGCCTGCCCTTCCCTGGGTTCTGAGAGTCCCCCAATCCTAAGCTAGGAAAGCTGGGCTTCTGCCGTTTCAGCAGAAAGAATCCTGACAAGTACACTTGTGACCAGATTCTTTATTTTGAGCATCATGGATTTTTAACCATTTTTATAGTAGCTTCCTCTCCTTCCCTGGCAAATACAAGAATTGGCTTATTCCATGACTTTATGAATGAATATACAATGATGAATCATGTATTTTCCTTAGGAAACCACAAGGCCATAGAGTATGCCTCACCCCACACTAGCCATGGAAGCCCTTACTGATTGCTGCTGTGATGTATCTCCCCAAAAGGCTGGGGCTGGGCTTGTTGACTCTACAGAATGAAGATCTTGTACATCTTTCTCTACTCCAGCCTCCTCCTTTCACTCTGGCATCACCCACTCCTGCTTGGACTGCTGTCCTTGTCTCTGAGCGGAGCTTCCTGTCTGAATGGTGACGCCCCTTACGAGCCTTCTCAGATTCCCCGGACTGCCTGCTTTTCTTTCTCTTTCTCAGCTGGTGCTCACACAAGCCAGGCTCCCCTCCGCTGTCAGACTGGGAAGAAGCTACCCCAGGGATGAGGGGTATGGTTGGGGGGGATCTCCATCCCCAAACAGCACCCCAGATGTATGGGACGCCACTGACATGAACCAGTGCCAAAGAGAAGGAAACAGGAGGGAGCCTCTTTTCTCTCTTCTACAGACTATGCTAAGGTAGAGTCAGTCCCTCCTTGCAAACCTTCCAGGGGGTCCAGAGTGCCCAGCGCCCATGCTGCTGTGTCTGTGTGGCTTCTGGTGAAGCAGGAGCCAGCCTGGATCCATCTGGTACTTTACCTGGCCCCTTCCCTTCATCCTTACAGCCCTGAGCTTGCACCTCCTTCCCCAACAAGTAGTAATATATCAATCTTTGTCTCAGGCCCCCTTTCTAGAAGCTCTGGGCTAAGACACTATTTCTAGGATCTCGGTCCTTCAATCCACCGTCCCCCGTGCCACAGTTTCCAAAACTGAAGATTTGGTTCCCCTCTATAAAAGTTTTCAAAGGCTCCTCATGGCGATGAGGGACCACTTCCCCAACTGCACACACGAAGATCTTCACAACCATGGGCTTCTACAGGCTCTCCAGCTTCACCTCCGGCCATGCCCTCTCCTCCTTTGCTTAAGGTCCCCCTACAACTTACTCCATATTCCCGAACATCTCCTGCTCTCTCGCATGTGTCTGGCCTGCCATTGCATCGTCTTCCCCTGAGACGCCCTTCTTTCCTCCTCCCTTTTCTCTCCTGAATGGACTCCTTCCCCCTCATCCTTTACAACTCGGCGTTCCTGAGCTCACCCAGGGGAAGTTAGCTACCACCTCCTGTGTACCCTTGGTATCTTCCTGCTTGGCCCCTTTGGGCTGCGCTGTCACTCTATGTGTCCACGCAATGGGACTGTGAACTTCTGAAGGTCAGGACATCATAGGTTCTGTGACTGCAGAGACCTGGCACAGAGCAGGTGCTGGGTAAGCCCACACTGACTGCATGAAGACTTAAGAGGGTGCACGAACAAGGCATTTACAGGAAAAGATGTCTCGGGCATGGCCCATCTCCTCCCACCTACTGTAGTCTCGCCCACCTTCCCACCCTGTTTCAGGAGCCAAGTTCTTCCCCATCAAAACCTGCTCCCAGCAAATGAGCTTAAGGTCCGTGACTTTACCTAAGGATGTATTTGAATCAAAATAAAATAAATCAGAGAGTTGCAAACCTTAAAAGATATATTTCATGGTTGATTCATCTTCCTTTCAACATAGCTACCAAGTAGAAGGTTCTCTCTTGAGTTGTGAGGTCAAAGAAAGGGAGGGAACAAGAGAGGGACAAAAAGAAACTACCTCGGGCTTCCCTGGTGGCGCAGTGGTTGAGAGTCCACCTGCCGATGAGGGGACACGGGTTCGTGCCCCGGTCCGGGAAGACCCACAAGCCGCGGAGCGGCTAGGCCCGTGAGCCATGGCCGCTGAGCCTGCGCTCCGCAACGGGAGAGGCCACAACAGTGAGACGCCCGCGTACCGCAAAAAAAAAAAAAAAAAACTACCTCACCTGAAGTCAAAAATTCAACAAAGATGAAAAACGCTTTTATTCCAAGATTAGAAGTCAAGTTCTAAAATGCAAATCTCTGTGAATTTCAGCAGTGAAGCAGAAACAATTTACATTACAGAATAATTTCAAGTCTTTGCAGTCCCTGGCTGATTTATTTCAAGTAGCCTCCCAAGGTTAAGGTGGGTGTGTGTGGGTCCTTGCTCTGTCCCACTCAGGCCTCGTAGGGCTCTGGAAGGCTCCAGGAAGCTAAGATTCTTAAAGCCTACCCACCCCTCACTCCTTCTCCCCCCAAATCCTTACCTCACTAGGACACAAGATGGTGCTCAATAATTACAGGGGGAATAATAACAAGAGGAAACTTGCTCTCGTCTCCAGCCTGGCCGGCAGTCCAGCTATGGGCTCACGGGCAATAAAAAGAAGGGACTCTGCTTCTTTTTGCTGTATTGGGCTCCACATTTACTCTTTCTTAGAAGATTTTTTATTTTATATTGGACTACAGTTGATTTACAATGTTGTGTTAGTTTCAGGTGTACAGCAAAGTGATTCAGTTATACATATACATGTATCTATTCTTTTTCAAATTCTTTTCCCATGTAGGTTATTACAGAATACTGAGCAGAGGTCCCTGTGCTATACAGTAGGTCCTTGCTGGTTATCTATTTTAAATAGACACTTATTCTTGACTGGACCTCACCTGGTATAAATTACAACTCATCTAGAGCAGTGGGTGAATAGTTAGTCGTATGTAAGGCTGCCCTCAATTATGAAAGGAGTGGTTCTAGAGCCTACCTACCTTTGTGTTTGGGACGGAGGACAAAAGAAAAGAGTGAGTGAAAAGGAAAGAATCTTCAAGAGCCCTTGACTTACTATTCTCCACTGTCTGGTCAGGTGAAGATTTTGGTCTCTGGCCTAAAGAAAGGAACTGGGAGATTTCTGAGGCTAAATACATGAGTAATGCGGAAAGAGCCATCAGCCCTGTTTCTGCAACTTGATGGATCTACAAACAGGGGATAATACCACTTCCCAGTTCTATTAGACACTGACTATCTGTGCTGAGCTAGAAATGGGAATAATGAAATGTATGTAAAAACTGTTTAAATATATACTCTTAGTTTAAAACACAGAGTGCTAATACTGCCCTGAGCCATCAAATGGGACAACCTAGTGATGAGTCCGGGGATGGCTAGAGCCCTCGAGTCACTGCCCAACGGCCCCCCTCCAGATCCTGCCCTCAGAACCAGTTGTTTAATTAGTATGCTTCCCCGTTCCCAGCACTTTCTGGTTTCCGGGATCTCTCTGCCTTAGCACTGGAGCTTTCTGCTACTTAACGAATGCCTTTTAAAGGGCCCTGGGGATGTGCCAGCCAGTTTGTAAAAACAAGAAGCCCTTTGACACGACCTCCTTTCTGCTTTGAGACGGGCAGGAGGTCTTCAAATTGTAAAGCTGGCTGGTCTCCTCACCAATGCAGACGCAGTCACTTAGGGATAATGTTACCCCTCACTCTGCTCCAGCCTGAAAGCCACAAAGCCCCCCCCCCACCCCCTGACTATGCGATTGTGCTCAGAAAACAGGCTGAAGGGTTGAAAACAGACCACTGCGGCCTAAATGTGTAACCAGGCTCTTTCAGGAGCTCCACTAATCAGTCTGTCTGGGCAGTAATCACAGAAACAGACTGTCCCGTGACAAAGAGAGAGCTGTCACGATGGAAGGTTAGAAAACCAAGAGGTTGCCTGGAAACCGGAAGCTGCATTTTCTATGGAACCTCCACAGGGTCAGTGACTTGTGAATGGAACGGACTTGACCTAAGAGACTCATCCACTCCTGAAAAAGTGGAGGAGATGATATTCTGATGGGCTTTGGCCCGTGCCCTGCAATCGGATGCTGTCTGGTGGCAAAGGCGACCTGGCCGCTGTGCAGGAGTGTCCTGTGCGTCTCCAGGGAAGGCTTCTGGAGCACTTGGGCTGGGCACCACCTCGGCACAGCAGCAGGACAGCCGTGGAAGGTGGGACAGTGTGCATATGGGCTTGCTTCGCCCCTTATACCAAGGCCCCAGAGGCCAGCAATCAAACATGGGTACCAAGTGCCCCCCAAAGTGAGCAGCCAGCCCACGTCCCCACACCCCAAGAGGGAAGGAGGGAGGCCATCCTGGGGGAAGCCGTGGGCTGTTCCCCTCTGCTACCTAACCAGGTAAGAAGGGCCTCTAGGGGACCACTTGCGGAGCTTCACGTGCACTCCCAGGAATTTCTGAGGCACACAGATCAGTGCCAGACCCAAGCCCTGCAACGCCTCATGGGTGGAGACGGGTCAACAGGATGCCCTGAAGGAGGAGTCGTGAGCAGGGCCTGCTTTGGCATCTCCCTGAGCTCCTAGAATTTCTCAAAGGAATGGATGCCGGTTTCTCTTGGTGCAGGTGTGGACCCCACAGAAGGGCACCCGACGAAGTCCTACTGGGAATGGCTCTGCGTAAGGGGCCACGGGGAGTGTGGGCTACCAGAAACTGGTACCAAGAGGAAGCCACTCGACCAGTCTGAGGTGGCACCGCCTGTGCTAAGGGAACGTATTACTGTTGATGAGTGATCTGTGGGAAGAGGGGGACCCCAAGGACCCACAATAGTCCTGCCAGAGAGAAGGTCCAGCATCAGACACCTGCTGGGAGTAGGTAGCATTCATACTGGATGGTGCCAGTAAGAGCTCACCTGCCCTCTCCCCACGTCGGCCCTCTACCCACTGTACCTGTTGGGAGAAATAGCAGCTGGTTTGGGAGGTAGGAGGACGGTGGGGAGGGTAAGAAGGTGCCCTACAAGTTGGGGAAACAAAGATGCCACACCTGTCACCTCCCCTTCAGGTTTCCCAGGCGAAGCTGCACTTAGAGGCAGGAGGGAAGGAGGTTAACTTGAAATGATGTTCAGAGTTTCAAGTATTAAACTAAAGTGGATACTTCCATTACTGCACTTGGAATTGTTCTTGGGACTAAAAGTAACAGAAAGGTTTTTGATTATTTGAGAGTTGCAAGGACCTGCCAAAATTGGGTCCAAGGGGCAGAAAAGACAGTACAGTTCAAGGGAGAAGAGTTTTTCTTGCTTGTGTTTTACGGGGTCCCACGCTTTCAACTTAATGGTTACATATATAAGGTGATTTTAGGTGAAATATGGATAAAAATGTTTAACAGTTTTAAGTCTATTTATATGTGGTTTAGAAACACCTAAGTAACATATCCATGTGATTTCATAGATAATAATCACTTAGAACAAAGCTAAAGTAATTATTTTAAAAGTGAGTTCATTTAAAATATTCAGTTAGGGCTTTCCTGGTGGCGCAGTGGTTAAGAATCTGCCTGTCAATGCAGGTGACACGGGTTCGAGCCCTGGCCAGGGAGGATCCCACATGCCGCGGAGCAACTAAGCCCGTGCGCCATAACTACTGAAGCCCACACTCTAGCACCCACGAGCCACAACTACTGAGCCCGCGTGCCTAGAGCCCGTGCTCCGCAACAAGAGAAGCCACCGCAATGAGAAGCCCACGCACCGCAACGAAGAGTAGCCCCCGCTCGTCGCAACTAGAGAAAGCCCGTGCGCAGCAACGAAGACCCAACGCAGCTAAAAATAAATAAATTTATGAAAAAAGTAAAAATAATAATAGTAAAATAAAATATTCAGTTAATTAGCCCAGGTGGGGTACGGATATAACAGAAGTCACGATTTGGTGCGGACGACTGAACTTTGGAAACTGATGCCTGCAAGAAGTGTGTGGTAGAGGGCCTTGTGCTACAGGTGGGGACACGGAACGGTGAGGAAGGCTCACACTGTCATTCCACCAAGCACACTGGTGGCAAGGCCACAGCCAGAGGACTCAAGATCACTCTCTTCCCTCCCTTTATCAGATGGCAGGAACACAGAAAGGCAAGAGGCACAGGGCAAAGCGTTTCTGAGCAGGGGAAGTACAGATAGGGGGAAGAGGTAGGGTGGTGGGTCGGTGAGTCAAGAGAAAAAGGAGGTGGGCAAACATTTTCCCTCAGTGTTCTCTCACTTTGCCGCAGTCCAGGCATGGAAAGTGTCCTCATCAACCACACTTTCACCCTGTGGCAGCTGACAACTGCAAACGCCACGCGTGACCTTCCTCCCTGCCACCTGGACTTCTCCCTGGTGAATTTCTCAAGTTACCCAATGAGAAGTCTTGGGTGAGGCTGTGGAAGGCTATTCAGAGTGAAGTATTGTGAGGCAAGACATCTGGGTATAAGCTTTAGTCCTTCTGGAACGACCCAGAGAAGCATGGAAAACCTACTTTATCTTCTGCAACTTCAAATTCCTCCCTTGTAAAATGAGGGGCCCAATGATTTGAAGGTCCTTTGAGCTCAAGAGTTGGAATATTTTTAAATTTATGACTGAAAGCACCTGCCTCTCTGCTCTCCCAAGGGCAACACCCATTCGTCTGCAAAGGAAAGGAGGCGGAGTGGCTGCTGACAGCCACTCAGGTCCCCTTTCCCACCAGCTCACCGTCCCTGGATGTTTAGCACTAATCGTTAATCTCACATCTGACCCCTTTCCAGAGAGCGGCCCTCTACTGAAGAGGGCAGTGACTAACTGTCAGGGGTTCCAAAAGGCAGACCCCTTGTCTCCAGGTGGGGTCACCTCTCCAATAACTCACTCTCCCCCTCCCCCTCCCCCAAAGAATCAGACCGAGGCTGGTCTCCAGCTGAAAACCCGAAGTGTACCTGGGCCACCTGACGGCTGTAGAGGATCATTCGTTAACACCCGCTCCTTTGGATCAAAGATTATTTTCAGCAATAACCACAAAACAAAATGAGTGATAATAACAGAAAAGAAACACAGACTGTGAATATTTTCTTTCCTGAACTTTGTATATAGAATCTACACAATCATGTCAATAAGGAACAAAAACATGACTGCATGAAAACCAGTGTTAGATTAATATTTTTTAATCACTTAATGTATTTTTTTTCTACAAGAAGGGGAAAAATGTCTCTCTTTTGGTCTCTCTCAGTAACGAAAACCAACATGACGTTTCCTGTTTTCAAGTGTCAGCTTCTATGGATCTGTCACTGACTCCACCAAAATCAGGGCTTTTCGTACAGTCATGTTACTGGACAGTGCAGCTGTATCTGTCCATCTATCTTTACTCATAGTTTATCCAGGAACACTTTTTATTAATTTCAAAAAGTTTCTTTCACATGAAGCAAGATGTACGAATAAGCACACACGAGGTGGCTGGCAGAATATACACCTAACCTGGATGCATGCAAGATGAAAGGGAATTGCTTTCCTGCAGTTTCTAACTTTTCCACATGTAATTTCCTTACAGCCAGGAAAAAAAAAAAAAAGGATAACGCCTGTCTCCAAAATCACATTTGGCCGCCCTGAAGGGTACATTTCAATGCAGTGACCACGTAGAAATCTGGGAGGCGGGATAAACAGAGACAGCCCTATTTTGTTGGGAAACCAGGAAGAGAAACTGCATATGAGCCAGATCTACGGGACAGTGCACACCTCCATCCTTCGTCCTAAAGAGGGATGGTTTCCCACGTGCCTCACTTTCCTGCTAGCCTCTCCCAGATTGGAATGAGAAGGGAAGCTTGCATTTGCTGAATCACACAAGGACACGATTTAGGCTACCCTGAATACGCACCTGCTTCTCCTTGGACCTTGCAAACATGGGGGTCAGGTCGGGGGAGCTGCAAGACTGGCTCCATTCATTTAATTCTGAATTACAAAAACCACAAGACCAGGCCACCGTGTTGTAGAGAAACAGCAACACACAGTCTGGGACTGAAGGCAAGTTTCCTTTAGTGTTTCACTGATTACTGGAGAATTAATAAAACGATTTGATTCTACGGTAGTAACTGGAGGTATTCTTCTCTTTGGAGCCTTAATGAATAATCAAAAGCACCTCTTTGGGAATACTGGGGAAGCCAAATAGATTAGGTAGGTCACAAATGTGCCCGCTGGTGCTGTCCCAGATCTTGACTGCAAAGTCTGCACAGGAGGGAGACATCTCCGAATAAGATATAATTTAATGTGCCAACAAGCTCTTTCACCGTTGGACCAGTTACATGTTGGGTGAACGGCACCGCTTCAAAAAGGCTGAGGGCTTTTTGAAGATCCTTACGCTCGGGGGCTCTTACCAGCAGTTGGCACTCGGCATAAGCCCCGTCTCCCAGAATGGATGGCAGACTTGGGCCACCCGTTCCAGCCCTGCTTCATCACGCAGAGTACGGAGAGGAGGGAATTGGTAATTGCCTGTGAAGAGCCCCCGCACTGATCTGAAGTTATTTGGCCCCTTTTGGGGACCCATCCACATTTGTGTAAAATTTAGTAGGCACTTTGGGGTCAAGAATGAAGCAATCTGGATTTTTATGCAGCTCTGTAACTTCTTGTGGGACCTTTGGGCCAGTAGCCAAGCTTCCGTTTTCTTGCCCATAAAATAAGGGAGGAGTAAACCTGCCCTATTATCATCTCACAGGAGCATCCGCAGAAACAAATGGGACTTTTTTATTATTACGTGATGGGGTCATAATTCCCACCACATTATCCGACACACAATCACGCACCCCACGCTCTGCAGGCCTCCGAAATAACTCCCAGCGCTTCGTCCCGGCAGCGACAGGGCCCACCGCGGACCTTGGAGGGTGCAAGGTCCCCCTACAGAACAGAACAGATCCTTCACTCACCAACGGGTCTGTTGTCCTCAATGCTGGGCCCCTGACTGAGGGGATCCCACCTCCAGGTGGGCCCTCGCAGGCTTGTTTCCACTGCTGTTTTGAATTTCCAGGCTTCAGCTCTACCGCATAAGGGCTGTGCTTGTTAAATTTCCTCTCCCAGGCACTCAGCCCAGTGCCATATACATTAATACCCACGACTTCATGATGATGGATGTGTCCTTTGGTAATAATGTGCATAATCTCTCCCCTCTGAACGGCAAGTGTCAACGCATCTTTGTTGTAAAGGCTGGGACCTGACATGTGATAAACCAGGCCATTTAAAACACAGGACTCTCCTCTCTCGGGCTCTTTCTTTGCCCTGCTCCAATCAAACCAAGAACCACCTTCCCAATGCCAGGCATAATCTGTCTGCGCTTACTGAGGAAGTTTGTTTGTTTGTTTTAAATAAATAAATAAATGTATGTATGTACGTATGGCTGCGTTTGGTCTTTGTTGTTGCGCACGGGCTCTCTCTAGTTGCAGCGAGCGGGGGCTACCCTTCACTGCAGTGTGCGGGCTTCTCATTGCGGTAGCTTCTCTTGTTGCGGAGCACGGGCTCTAGGTGCGCGGGCTTCAGTAGTTGTGGCACGTGGACTTCAGCAGTTGTGACTCGAGGCTCTAGAGCACAGGCTCAGTAGTTGTGGCACACGAGCTTAGTTGCTCGGCGGCATGTGGGATCTTACCAGACCAGGGCTCGAACTCGTGTCCCCTGCATTGATTGGCAGGCGGATTCTTAACCACTGCGCCACCAGGGAAGTCCAGATTAAGATTCTGATTTTGGCACAGCAGAGAACGTTCCCTTTGAAGGACAGCTAACCATTGGTGTTTAAGTAAAGGACCGATTTTAAGAGGGAAGCTAAAAATACCCTTCTTCCCTCTCCTTGAAATAAATCACGTCTCTTGAAATTTCTTCCCTTCATTCCTGACTTTCTGAAAACATGAAGTTAGCAAAATAAAAGGGATCAGCCTAATCACACACATTTGAATCTAAAATGCTGCAAATAAATACATTTAGGAAAGAAAAACAGCTAAAGTGTCCAATTTAGAAGAGTTTGAAAACAGAAACAATTAAAATACACTGGGAATGTAAAGCTGAGGTCTCAAGCTTGTCCATCACTTTGGAAACTCTCATTCATGCTCTGTGTACCCTCCTCCCTCCCACTCAGTCCACACCTCTTCCTCGACCCCTCACACATTTCCCAGGCACCATGCGAGTTCTGAAGCTCTGCCCCCAAACCAACGCTCACCATGACCTGCCCTAGGGAGGTACGGGGAAAAGGGTGAGAGAGCCGGGGTCAGGAGGCCTGGGTTTCAGCCTGGGCCCTACCATTTACCAGCTGTGTGCTCCTGGGCAAGTGGTTTCACCCACTTGAACCTGGATTCTTCAGGTGATAACCTGCCCTTCCAGAGAGGCCCAAAAAAGTTACATGAGATGATGTGGACAAGTGACTCAAACAGCAGAGAGCCGTGCCAGGGTTGGGATTTTTCTTAGGACTTCTCAGCCTTATCAAGCCTTTCTTCCATCCTGAGCCCATGGCTCAGATGCACTCACATGGTACCTTCTTTTTGACACTTTCCTCAAGCAGATCACTAATGGCACCACCTGCCTCCCCCACTCTCCTGGTACTGTGTCTCCCAGCCCACAGACCCTCATCCTTTCCCCTATATTGTGTCCCACCTCCTTAAACAGTGCTCGAGGGCATGGTGTGTCTACGTCCCCAACTTGATTCCCAGTTTCCGGGGAAGGCAAGGAGCTAGTCATATATGTCTCTGAGCACCAATGTAGACCAACACCATCAGAAGTTGCTCAGTAGACATCTGCTAAATGAAACAGTCAGGAGTCCAAAAAGCAAAGACCTCTGGGGTTTGAAACAGGAAAAAGAGAAGCACAAGTCTGAGAACTGGCAAAACCCATACTGAATAAGAGATGTCTATCCAGCAAAACACACCATGTAGAGAGATGGGAAGTGGCCCACTTCAGGGGAGACCTGGCCCCCAAATAACTTATTGACAAGGACCTACTGTATAGCACAGGGAACTCCGCTCAATATTCTGTAATAACCTAAATGGGAGAAGAATTGGAAAAAGAATAGATCCATGTATATGTATAACTGAATCACTTTGCTGTTTGCTGTACACCTGAAACTAACACAACATTGTTAATCAACTATAAAATAAAAATTAAAAAAAAAGGAACTCTGCATTGACTGTTTTAGCAAAAATCAGTGACCACTATGCTAGATTTTTTGGGAGGAGGGTGTGTGATTGAGTTTTCATATGCTAGAATACTTATCGTGACTTAACTTTTTATCCTTGGTGATAGTCACACTCTTTCATGCAGATACTAGTGGAAATAGAGTCAGATTCAAGTCCTTCGAGTAGTCCCACCTCTGAAATGGATATGGGGCCCTGCCATGTGATTCAAAATAAAATTTCACTTCTGAAAACAATAGAAACTTTTATGTTGAAAATAACGAAAATAATTTCTTTCTGTATTTCCTGATTTTACAAATTAGGTGAAGCTGAATTTTGCTTTTGGTGTGTGGTTTGTCCGGAGGGTACCACTGCTTCACTGGAACCTCATACAGTGCCTAACCTAACTGATGAAGTGCACCCCAAAGTGGGATGCACAAGGAGATCCAGGGGATGTAAGAAAAAAATGAGAAAATATTTGTTTGTAGTTTGCAAGGTTTTTAGAATGTACATAACATTATTATAGTATTGTTCATTTTTATCAATAAATTAATATCCGTAGGTTTGGGGGGAGGGGTCATGCTCAAATTTTTTTTCATTGACATGGCTGTAACAATCAAAAGCAAACTGAAAGCCAGGTAGCAAACCAGCCCTAAACAGATGCTTGCAAATAACTACTGGCCCACAGCAAAATAAAGTGGGCATGTCAAATTCTACTGGCATCTGTTTTTCCTAGAAGGAAGGGTTGGAAATAAACTGATAAACCACACCAGTGCGTCATCTGTCTTGGTCATTTGCAGTTCTCAGTTTAGAAAGAGGAAGTGTAAAAGGAGAATGACGTGATCTCCCAAATTCCAACAGAAGTGAAAAAGGGAAAGCGAGTGTCCTCATTAAAAAGGTTCAAAAGAGAAGGCATTTGCTCTCCTGTGTCCTTGACAGAATTTCTGAGCTCAGGGCTACATAGCTTCTCTACAAGAGAGTTTCCTAATACCCACTTATGCAAAAACAGAAATATTCCCAATTTATTATAGGAGCAGCCTGCCATATTCCACATTAGTTCTCATTTCATATTTATTCAGGTCACCTTCACACACCATTAACTCAGTTACTCACCATTAGATACCATATGTGCACCATTGTGGGCCTCTGGGTCTCTAGCAAAAACAATCACCAGGGAACCTGTCCAGCTGCTAGGTCTGAAAGTTCAGCTGGTAAAGCATATGGAGACAGCAGAGGGGCTGAGGCTTAACTCCACTTAAAAACTGTAAAGTGAGAAAGCTTTCCTTTAAAAAAGGAGCGAATCTGGAAAAGGTAGAGGGGGCCAGCTGAGTGCAGATGTTATCCAGGTCTCTTTCCTTAGATGAGTTTCCAGATGTTCCCAAACTTAGCATTTATGAAATTTAAATCGGCCAGTTTTAAAAGTCAATATAATATCAGTAGGAATAACTTCGACAGACTGAAAAACATCCACTATATTTAAATTGAGTTTGTAAAGACACTTAATTAGAATATCACCACTGTAAGCACCAATGAACTTGAACTAATGGATCTAGGCAATGATTTTTAATGGCTGAGAACATCTAGAAAAGCAAGATAACCAGACTCCTGTACCTCCTGATGGTAACCCCCAACCACACCTCCAAAGTAGCCTTGCAAAAAATCAAACCTGAATTTGATCAAACTGGAGTATCTTATCTACCAATTTCAGAAAATAAAGTAGGGAGAGAAAGACGGCAAATCACACCATAGGTATGCGATTAGTAAAATTGAGACTGTGGGAAACTCTGCAGGATAAATAACCTGGTTTCTTTAACAAATAAACTTCCATTAAAAGAGAGTTGAAGAACGTACCCAATCACAACGTGAGGATCTTATTTGCATCCTGACTGAATTAAAATGAAAAAATTATGAGACTAATCTAAGAAATCTGCACACTGTGTATTCAAGGTTAAGAACTTACTAGTAATTATTTTTAGGTGCAATAATGGTATTGTGGTTAAATTGTTTTGCATCCTTATATTTTGGAAGTACACACTGAAATACTTAGGGATGAAATAAGAAGATGTCTTGGGGCTTCCCTGGTGGTGCAGTGGTTGAGAGTCCGCCTGCCGATGTGGGGGGACACGGGTTCGTGCCCTGGTCCGGGAAGATCCCACATGCCGCGGACCGGCTGGGCCCGTGAGCCATGGCCGCCGGGCCTGCGTGTCCGGAGCCTGTGCTCCACAACGGGAGAGGGCACAACAGTGAGAGGCCCACGTACCGCAAAAAAAAAAAAAAAAAAAAAAAAAGAAGATGTCTTGGATTTGCTTCAAAATAATCTGGGGACGGGGGATAAAGATGAAATGTGACTGGCCATGAGTTGATAATTGGTGAAGCTGGGTGAGGGGTACATGGGGGCTCATTATAGTGTTCTTTTATTAGATATTTTCCATGGTAACTACACATGAGTCACTATATTTTGAGAAAAGCTTTGAAACACTCTGAAGTGTTCAAACACTCTTTTCTGCTGTCCTTGACTTTTGGGGGAAGAGGTGGCAACTTTTGAGGTTTAGACTTCTCTAAACTTACTAAAATTTTAATTCTTTGCCTCTCTTTTTTTCATCTTCTGTGCATCTTTCCAAAATCCAAGGCTCTGACCCCCATGAGGTCAAGGTAACGATTTTTGTGTTTTCTAATTTCTCATCACTGGGATTGCCATAATCACAGAATTAATTGTACATATGGGAAGTATCCTGATTCCTCAACAATCACCTAATCAGTCATTTTCCCTTGGGGGTTTGCAGGCATAGTCTTCCATTCACAGACATAGTTTTTCTTCTGGCTTTGAAGCTCTCAGGTACACACTGAATACTCAACTCTCTGTGGCTACGAGAGGGCTCCTTCCTCCCAATATTCCTGCCCCTTCTCATTCTCTTTCACCAAACAACTCCTCAGAGTTGCTCAGGACTGGGTCAGGATGAGTGTGATACCTCCTCGCCCTCCAGCATGAGGTGACAAGAGCCTGCCAGCTGCTCTGTTCTCAGCTGAACAGGACTTCTAGCAGCCACGTTAGTGGGCGTGGTGCCCCGTGTGTTGGGCTCTGCCTGTACTGGGACTTTTTATGCAGCTTTTCAGTTAATCCTCACGACCACCTTAGGAGGGAGGGACTGCTGCTGCCACCTTACAGATGAACAAACTGAGGCTTAGAGAGATCAAGACACCTGTCTAAGGTCATCTAGTAAATGACATGGCAGAATCAGGATTGGAAAAAAGCTCTTCACCATGGCTCTATGAAAGGTAGTGTCTGTGCCAGCTTATTTAGTAAAGAGAGTATATCATACATATCTTTTATCTGGCCAAGTGGTCTTTGACATACTCCTACTGTGATAACATTTTTTTGTTCTTTATTTTTATCTTTACCCCAACTTTTGTTTATCTGGAGATGTCCCACACAGGCATATTTTCTGGGCATCCTCCCTACCCTTCATTTAATACAAAGAGTAGCTCAGCACATATCTCCTCTGTGCAGAAAGAGCTGGTGGTTACACTCTTCCTGCTTAAGAACAGAACTCCACTTTTATTTAGGGCAGCAATAGTTCCAGATAAAAGGTCACGTTTTCCAGTCTCCTTAGCAACTGGGGGTAGGTCAAGACTGGGTACAACTTTCAAGAGAACTCTTTAAAGAGGGCTGCCTCACCAGAGATGTACCCTTTCTATCCTTCCCTCTTGCATCCTAAGTGGGTTGAAGACCTAATGGCTGGAGCTCCAGCACCCATACTGGATCAAGTGGTAACTTTGAGGACAGGTGTCATTACTAAGATGGCTGAGTAGAAGGACAAAAACAGCCTGGATCCCAGATGATAGACCACTAAAACAGCCCTAAGTTGCCTGTCTTACTTAGAGAAAAACAAAACCCTTAATTTGTTTGAGAAATTATTTATTTTTTTGGTGTGTGTATAATCTAATATTCACATTTGAATGCAGTTCCAAATTTAGTTAATACACCCACCCATTGCAACATTCCAACCTGGGGGAACTTTAAAGCCAACATTTTATCTATGCAGTTACTCATTTGAATGGCATTTCTAACACCGCTGAGGTCACTCTTCCCTTTCTCATTTTCCATCAATGGCTTGTTCAAACATTTCACATTTTACCTCTGACAGCTGCTCATACCCTGACACTTAACTGTCTCTCTATAGTCCGGCCACAAGCTAATTCTGGACACTTAGAAATAACCCATTATTGGGCTTCCCCGGTGGTGCAGTGGTTAAGAATCCGCCTGCCAGTGCAGGGGACATGGGTTTGAGCCCTGGTCCAGGAAGATCCCATATGCCGCAGAACAACTAAGCCCGTGTGCCACAACTACTGAGCCTGAGCTCTAGAGCCCATGAGCCACAACTACTGAGCCCATGTGCCACAACTACTGAGCCTGCGCTCTAGAGGCTGTGAGCCACAACTACTGAAGCCCACACGCCTAGAGCCTGTGCGCCTCAACAAGAGAAGCCACCGCAATGAGAAGCCCACGCACCACAACGAAGAGCAGCTCCCTCTTGCCACAATTAGAGAAAGCCCACACGCAGCAACAAGACCCAACACAGTCAAAAATAAATAAATAAAATAAATTAATTTTTTTAAAAAAAGAATTTGGTCAACTCAAACATTAAAAAACAAACAAACAAACAGAAATAATCCATTATTTTACTGTGCATCAATTTTTGGCTCTGACACCCTTTTGAGGATTTCTGCCAGCATACTGAAATGTTCCCAGTGTTTACTGTGATGTGATTCTGGCAGATTAACAAGGTGCTACTTACACCTTATCTCACCTTCCACAAGACCGCTGTCCCTTAGCACAGCTTCTGCTGAGCTGCTCCATATTTTCTCTAGTAGGACCAATATGACCTCATTTTACATGCCCTGAGCAAAAAATGCTAGATTTATCTTTCTTTTCACAACATTTATCAAAGTCTAATTTTCTGTATTTCTTCTTCCTCCTGAGACTGCTCAATATTCTTCAACTCCAGTGGGTTTGTTATCTTTCTCTAGTGTTATATTGTTAAGGGTTTTTCATTTTCTTATTGTCATGTCCTATACATGTGTTGATATATATTTATAAATACCCAACCTTATATGTGGCTTTAAAAAAATTATAGACGTTTGTCTAGAACTTGGTCTTTGAGGCTTACCTCACCACCTCAAATTTTGGTGGAATAAAAAACAATATTGTCCTCCATTCCCAGTTTGTTGGATGTACATTTACACATGATGGAGCCCATCTGAACTGAACATGCCACTCAATCAGCAGCTGAGAATTTCTCCAGTTGGGAGTCGGAAGTGAGGGGCTTTAAATGGCACAGGAAGGACTAGGTACTTAATAACCTTCCAGTCACCCTTTTATTCTTCATTCTCTTTGCATTTAATATATACTGCAATATATACACGCTGTCTTGACATAAATGCTGACCTGCAATTTTTAACGCTCATTTGATATCCACTTGTGTTTTTGGCCAGTTATTGGGATTCAGATTCTCCTGCCCATACTGCTGTTTAATACGTAACATTATTTGGAGAAAGGTAAGAAGTGAGAGAGTCTAAAGGAGGAAGTACAGTCAGTTCTGCTAAAATGCATGTTTCTTCAATATTAATAAGCTCCTACATGGGGGAAACTAGGGAATGACGTGAACAGACCACTTTAGCGGCTTTGGCGCATATGCGATTTTTTCCCCGGCACATTAATATTCTGTAGAATCACTAACAGCAGCTGAATGCAAAAGAAACTCACTCAACTGCATGCAATAAGCCACAGAGGGACAGAGGACTGCGCACCACACCTGTTCTCCCTCCTGGCTCAGGGCGGCGGCCATGGGCTCTGTCTGGGAAGTGCTCCCATGGGGTCTCTTCCATCACTGTGCATCTTACCGAGCGAGCTTCCATGAAATGGAAGTAGCCTCAAGTCATCCTAACCTCCCCTCCTGCACAAGCATACTGATTTGACTTTTTTAAAGGTAAAGTTAGGTAGTTATTATAGTATTTACTTTTTAGGTTCTAAATGTGTCTTTTTCAACCCTGCTACAATTTTTATTAGGAGTGTTATTTTTTATAATGGCTGTGGTTCAGAGTGTTTAGATTTGAAGTGGACTGCTCTGACCCTATTTTTCTCCTAAGTTCTGTTATTTTTAGTGTGTGACTTCGCAGTTGGAGATGTCTTGGGAATATAGATATCATGATATAGCACAAGGGCTTGTGCATACAACTTCTAAAAGGTAATGGTGGCACCAAAAGTAAATTGAGGAATTTAAAATAAATTTGTATTTGTAGAAATCAGATAGTTATTAATCCATTAAATTTTTTTAAAAGCTGAGATTTGATTTTACAAACATTTTGTGCTTTGGAAGATCCAGGAGCTTGGGGTCTTACACACCAGAGGATTGGCCAGGATTAAACAAGTGAACAAAGAACCCTTGAAAAACTGACCCAGTTACATTCAACACATTTACTTTAAAGCCAGGCTATAGGCAAGCCCTCAAGGACAGGGGGAAAGGGTAGGACTAGAAGCAGTGGCTCCCTAGAGGGACAGCTAAAAAGGCAAGAGACTGGGGAAGAGCTGGCATTTGAGTCAGGGGTTCACAACTTTTTTCTTAAAGGGCCAGATAAATATTTTAGGCTTTGTGAACTAATAAACAAATTCAGTAAAGTTGCAGGATACAAAATCAATACGCGAAAATCCATTATGCTTCTATACACTAATAATGAACTATCAGAAAGAGAAATCAAGAAAATAATGCCATTTACAATTGCATCAAAAAGAATAAAATACTTAGGAATGAATTGAAGCAAGGAGGTGAAAGACTTGTATATTGAAAATGACAAGACATTAATGAAAGAAACTGAAGAAGACACAAATAAACTGAAAGATATTCCATGCTCATGGATTGGGAGAATATTGTTAAAATGTCCATACTACCTGAAGCAATCTACAGATTCAATGCAATCTCTATCAAAATTTAAATGGCCTTTTCCACAGATATAGAACAAATAGTCCTAAAATTTGTATGGAACCATAAAAGACCCCAATTAGCCAAAGCAATTTTGAGCAAGAACAAAGCTGGAGGTATCACACTTCTTGATTTCAAATTACATTACAAAGCTTTAATAATTAAAACGGTATGGTACTGGTATAAAACCAGACACGGAGATTAATGGAACAGAATAGAGAGCCCAGAAATAAATCCATGTATATATGGTTAAGTAACTTTTGACAAAGGAGCCAAGAATATACAACTGGAAAAGGAGTCTCTTGAATAAATGGTGATGGGAAGATTGGACAACCACATGCAAAAGAATGAAACTGGACTATTTTCTTACACCATACACAAAAATTAACTCAAAATTGAATAAAGACTTGAACATAACAAATGAAATGATAAAACTCCTAGAAGAAAACATGGGCGGTAAGCTCCTTGACATTGGTCTTGGCGATGATTTCTTGAGTTTGACACCAAAAGCAAAAGTGACAAAAGCAAAAATGAACAAGTGGGACTACACACTCTGAAAAGCTTCTGCACAGCAAAGGAAACCATCAACAGAATGAAAAAAGACAACCTACTGAATGGGAGACAATATTTGCAAATCATATACCTGATAAGCGGTTAATATTCAATATATATAAAGAACTCATACAACTCAATAGAAAAAACCCTCCAACAATCTGATTAAAATATGGGCAGATCTGAATAAACATTTTCAGAAGATATAGAGATGGCCAACAGGTACATAAAAAAAGATGCTCTACATCATTAATAATCAGGGAAATGCAAATCCAAACCACAAGGAGATATCACCTCACACATGTTGGAATGGTTATTATCAAGAAGACTAGAAATAACAAGTGCTGGCGAGGATGTGGAGAAAAGGGAACCAAACCTTGTACATTGTTGGTGGGAATGTAAATGGTGCAGCCATTATGGAAAATAGTATGGAGGTTCCCCCAAAATTAAAAACAGAACTACCATGTGATCCAATAATTCCACTTCTGAGTATTTATCCAAAGAAAATGAAAATACTAATGTGAAAAGACATATGCACTCCCATGTTTATTGCAGCATTATTTACAATAGCCAAGATATGGAAGCAACTTAAGTATCCAATGATGGATGAATGGATAAAGAAAATGTGATACACACACACACACACAACAGAATATTATTCAGCCTTTAAAAGAACATAAATTCTGACACATGCTACAACATGGATGCACCTTAAGGACGTTAAGTGAACTGAAATGAGCCAGTCACAAGAAAAAAATACTGTATGATTCCATTTATATCAGATACATAGAGTAGTCAAATTCAGACACTGAAAGTAGAATGATGGTTGCCAGGGGCTGGGAGGGAGAGAGGAATGGGGAGTTGTTTAATGGGTACAGAGTTTCAGTTTTGCAAGATGAAAAGAGTTCTGGAGCTGGATGGTGCCTGCACAACAACGTGAATGTATATTTAATATGTGTGTGTATGTGTGTGTGTATATGTATATATATACACACATATATATATACACACACACATATGTGGTGTATACATATACAATGGGATATTATTCAGCCATAAAAAAGAATGAAATCTTGTCATTTGTGGCAACACGGATGAACCTTGAGGGCATTATGCTAAGTGAAATAATAAGTCAGACAGAAAAAGACAAATCCGGTATGATCTGCCCTACATGTGAAACCTAAAATCATGTATTTCTCACATGTCACAAATTACTATTCTTTTTTGATTTGTTTTCAACGGTTTAAAAACATAAAAACTATGCTTAGCTCAGGGGCCATACCAAAACAGGTGGTGGTCTGTAGGCCAGCATTTGCCAACCCTGATTCAGAGCTCTGAGATGTGTTAAGGATGAGATTAACCACTGTATTATAAATAACAACTGGATACGAAGTGGATAAAGTGGACCATGGCAGTACTGACAAGAGCCTGGGGCAGCCAGGAAGACAACTTCCAAAGCAAATCTTTTAGTGAAGTACAGCTCAATAGCTAGGTTAGTAACAGGTCCTTGACTAATTTTTCCTTTCAGTGATTGATTTAAATTAGGGATATTGTGTTTTATAAGAAAAATAGAAAGTTCACTAAATTATTTACTACTGTTTAAGTAGATAGACAATGCTGTATCAATATGTTAATAGCTGATCACAGCTACTCTCCTTATTTACAGCAGATATCACTGTTCATTGTTTCTTATTTAACTAAAGAGGGATAAGTAGTTGATCAGCTAAAAGAATCCTTTAAAGTACACAAAAATGAAAAGTTATACCTATACACCAGTAATGTTTTATTTTAACTTAAAACTATAATGCAATCACTACCATTTCTTTAAAGTGTTGTGTAAACTTAAAAATACTTGTAGAGCAATGTAAATGCAGCCTCAAAACTCTTATGAATTTTCCCATTATTTTACTATTGTTTCAACCATCCATAATTGAACAGCGAATCATTTTTCAGAGGACTCCCTTGGACCAAATCCTTCCAAAGCTACAATCTAAGTTTGTACAGAAGTGATTGTTAATTTTCACATTTATATATATATATATATATATATATATATATATATATATATATCAGTTGACATAATATTTAATGAAATTATGTAATTACAAGTATGTGGCATAAACAGGTTTGGTAACAGACACACCTGATGTTTGATATGCACACAATTTTAATAGTGGATGCCTCAAATTCCAAGCGCTGTTGGCCTCAGCACATTTGACAAGGAAATGGCAGATGTAGGTTACTCAGGCCTTTGAGAAGTGGGGGCCGGTCAAGAGAACTTTTGTTCTACTCTCAATTTTCCAGTATATCCTCAAGTCTCTGGAATACCTTAGAATCAACTGGGAGGCAGAGGCTGAAAAGTTCTATCTAAGTTTGGTTCCCCTACTATCTGTATCAGACTCACCTAGAATATCTGTAATCCTCATGCCCTGCACAGCCTTCCTGCATCCAAATCTCTAGGGGTGGTACCTGCTTTTGCCCAGTTTCTGGGTGATCCTGATGCACACTACATTTGAAAACCACCCTTGCCTGGCAGCCTCATCCTTCCCATGAGACACAATCGTGGTGGTCCACCTTGGCCGCATACTGTAATCACCTAGGGAGCTTTTATCAGGCAGACAGAGATTCTGATCTAACTGGTCTGGGGTGGATGGCGGCCTGGGCACTGGGATTTTTGACAGCTGTCTAGGTAACTCAAAGAGCAGCAATGAGGGCTGAGAAACATCGCCACACTCCACGGCTAACATTACTGATGGGGCCAGCTCATAAAGACGCTTCTGAATTCCCCAAAACCTAAACTTATTTCATACCACCAGGGTTTATTAGGCAAATAATATTTTTCATTATAATATACATTACTAATGTGTTTTTACCATAAAAGACCTATGTTCGTACTTAAGCAGGGCCGAGGGAAGGCACGCAGCTACAGATCAACTTCTAAAGAACAGCAAATTGAAATGATGGACAGAACAAACCTCTAAAGGCCAAGTTCCCAAGAGCTGATTGCAAGGTTTGAAGAAGCTAAGACTAAGATATGCATTTGAGAGCCTGGGCAGCATTTTCAAAAAACGTTTGCATTTCTGAAGCCAATCTCTCTTTCCAGACACTTACCTGGGTACCTGGAATCACAGACATTTTAGAAAGTCTTATAATCAGGCCAAAGACATGAATTCAAACTCCCCATGATTCAAGAAGAATTCAAAACTCATTTCCACAAAAAATGACACAGGCTCTTCTATTTGTAAGGACTTTACTGGAATTTGGGGGAGGGGGCAGGTGTACGTAAAAAGAGAGTACCCTGTCCATCGTTCTCAGTTTCCTTACCTTATTTTATCATTGCTCATAGAAAGTTTCACCGTACTACTATACTATGTATTTACTTAGTGGTTTATCACCGCCTTTTTCCTTACTAGAATATAACTCCCATGAAGGCAAGCTTATGACCTATTTACTTTTGCAGTACCAGACCTCAAAATACTGTCTGGCATACAGTACACATCTATTCTGAATGAATGAATGAAACAAGGTTGTTGCCTTCTGGAAAGTTAGAAATTGAATATAACCCACTTGGCTGCAGTGGGGCAGACACAAAGCAGCTAAATACGGCAACATCTAACCATATGCGTGGCAGTGAAAGCAATATGGAATTAAGACATAATCGCAAAAATGATGGCTTCCACTCTGGCAAGGCACCAACATTTACACTCTGCTCTCATCAGATTTTGACAGCATACCTGCCAGGTAGATGAGGAAACTGAAGCTTGGAGAAGACAGGTGGCTTACTGACAGCTACAGCGCTGGAGGTGAGGGGTCTGCCCTCCCCTTTCTTTCTTTCTTTCTTTCTTTTTTTTTTTTTTTTTTTTTGCGGTACGCGGGCCTCTCACTGCTGTGGCCCCTCCCGCTGTGGAGCACAGGCTCCGGACGCGCAGGCTCAGCGGCCATGGCTCACGGGCCCAGCCGCTCCGAGGCGTGTGGGATCTTCCCGGACCGGGGCACGAACCCGCATCTCCTGCATCGACAGGCGGACTCTCAACCACTGCGCCACGAGGGAAGGCCCTCCCCTTTCGTAAATAGACTCCCTGAAGCACAAGCAAGGCCAGGGAGGGTGTACCTACATTTTAGTGGCCTAAAGCTGAGCCCAGATAGAGACAACTGTTTTTCTTTAAAAGGCTAACTTAAGTACAACCATAAACGCTGAGTATTGGTGTGATGTCATAAGATAATAATAGTAACCATTTACTAAGCAATTACTATGTGCCAGCTACGCTAATGCGTATTTCTAATTTACTCCTTTCCACAGTCCTGTGAGATGAGTATTGTGATCCCTGCTTAGCAGATAAAGTTTTAAAAACTTGCTGTGTAAAGAGCAGATATGGGAGAGGATGGACCAGAGAATGATCTCGTAATCCCTTTCTTTTTTTTTTTTTAATTTTTCCGAACACGCAGGCTCAGCGGCCATGGCTCACAGGCCCAGCCGCTCTGCGGCATGTGGGATCTTCCCAGACCGGGGCACGAACCTGTGTCCCCTGCATTGGCAGGCGGACTCTCAACCACTGCGCCACCAGGGAAGCCCTCGTAATCCCTTTCTTAGTGCTAAAAAAATCTCCGGGTCTAAATGACACCTTCCTTGACTTAGAGGAAAGGAAGCTGCCAACAAGCCTTCCTTGAAACTTACTATGTGGCGGACACTAAATGAACCATTCCCTGACCTTCCTTATTTCATCTCTGCAGCCCTATGACCCAGGCACTGTTGGTGTCATTCTTGTTTTACAGATGGGAAAGCTGGGTTTATGGAGGTTTAAAGGTGCCCAGGGCCACAGAGCAAGTGACAGAGTTAAGACCAAGTCCAGAATCCCATGGCTAATCCCTTGCAACTGCAAGATGCAAAGCACTTTCATTTCCCCCTTTTCCCTTTCACTGAAAAATGCTGGACTTCCTGTTGAGAGGGTGTGGAATCAACAGCACATTCCCCTGGCCCATTTCATCCACATGTTCACATATCATTTCTTAAAAGATTATTTTGTTCCCACTGTGGCCAGAGCCTGGCTGGGCACCGAGTTTCAAATGTGAACAACACCACCGGTGCTTGCCCTCAGGCAGCCTGCCATGCAGCCCACAGCTGCTTGCTGGTAAAACAAGTCCCAATCCCATCAGAGGCAGCACTCGCCCACAGAACCACTTTCTCTGGGTTTCCAGGTGCTGGCAGGCTGCCCCCGTCTGCTGGTTCTGCCTACGTGAAATTTAATTCTTTGAGCTCTATATCCAGCTGGAGGTGGGGAGCCCTCAAAAGTTACAGATGTTTCCTCCCAAGGACGAGAAATCGCTTAAACTGGGACCTCTGTGCCTATTCCTGAGCTGTGACTCATCTGGCTTTCGGGTCATGGCCAGAATAATGCTTCCTTCTTATCTTATTCCTGAAAGAAAAAAACTAGAGAGGGAACACTTGGCCCTGGAGACAAGTAACACTAGCAAGTCATCATAAAACAAAATATTCAGAACAAACGCATATGCATTTCTGCAAGGCCCTGAGCAAATATTTCTAAACTGTTTCATCGAGCCCTGTTAATTCATCACACAGCAACAACCTAAAAACAGGGAGAAAGAATCAAGAGAAGCGTGAGAACAGGATGGATGAGCAGGAGAGTGAGGAAAGAGCAGAGACTAGAGAGAGAAAGGGAGAGAAAGGCGGAGATGCAGAGGAGGTAAGGCAAGAGGCTTGAAGCCAGGTGGACCCACATGAGAGTGTGGATTCAGAGTCTAAAGGACTCACGAATCAACCAGTCCAGTCACCTACAGAGAGCCTGAGTGTCCCAACAATTGACGGAGTGACTACCAGATGCCAGGCACTCCACTAAATGTTTTCACGTCTAAAAATGATCTCACTCCCTAACACCATACACAAAAATAAACTCGAAATGGATTAAAGACCTAAATGTAAGGCCAGACACTATAAAACTCTTGGAGGAAAACATAGGCAGGACACTCTATGACATGAATCTCAGCAAGATCCTTTTTGACCCACCTCCTAGAGAAATGGAAATAAAAACAAAACTAAACAAATGGGACCTAATGAAACGTAAAAGCTTCTGCACAGCAAAGGAAACCATAAACAAGATGAAAAGACAACCCTCAGAATGGGAGAAAATATTTGTAAACGAAGCAACAAAGGATTAATCTCCAAAATATACAGACAGCTCATGCAGCTCAATATCAAAAAAACAAACAACCCAATCCAAAAATGGGCAGAAGACCTAAATAGACATTTCTCCAAAGAAGATATACAGACTGCCAACAAACACATGAAAGTATGCTCAACATCACTAATCATTAGAGAAATGCAAATCGAAACTACAATGAGGTATCACCTCACACCAGTCAGAATGGCCATTATCAGAAAATCTACGAACAATAAATGCTGGAGAGTGTGTGGAGAAAAGGGAACCCTCTTGCACTGTTGGTAGGAACGTATACTGATACAGCCACTATGGAGAACAGTATGGAGGTTCCTTAAAAAACTAAAAATAGAACTACCATATGACCCAGCAATCCCACTACTGGGCATGTACCCTGAGAAAACCATAATTCAAAAAGAGTCATGTACCACAATGTTCATTGCAGCTCTATTTACAACAGTCAGGATATGGAAGCAATCTAAGCGTCCATCGACAGATGAATGGATAAAGAAGATGTGGCACATATATACAATGGAATATTACTCAGCCGTGAAAAGAAACAAAATTGAGTTATTTTCAGTGAGGTGGATGGACCTAGAGTCTGTCATGCCGAGTGAAGTAAGTCAGAAAGAGAAAAACAAATACCGTATGCTAACACATATATATGGAATCTAAAAAAAGAAAAAGAAAAGAAAATGTTCCGAAGAACCTAGGGTCAGGACAGGAATAAAGACGCAGACGTAGAGAACGGACTTGAGGACATGGGGAGGGGGGAGGGTAAGCTGGGATGAAGTGAGAGAGTGGCATGGACTTATATACACTATCAAATGTAAAACAGGTATCTAGTGGGAAGCAGCCGCATAGCACAGGGAGATCAGCCAGGTGCTTTGGTGACCACCTAGAGGGGTGGGATAGGGAGGGTGGGAGGGAGATGCTAGAGGGAGGAGATATGGGGATATATATATATATATATATATATATATATATATATATATATACAGCTGATTCACTTTGTTATACAGCAGAAACTAACACATCATTGTAAAGCAATTATACTCCAATAGAAATGTTTAAGAAAAAAAAAAACTGATCTCAAGGAATCCAGATAACCGTGTCTGTTACTCTCCCCATTTTATAGTTGGGAACACCGAGGCTTAGATGAGTTCAGTGTCAGATGAAAGAGCTCACAGTGATTAAGTGGCAGAGCCTGGAAACGAACCCTGGTGTGTGTCTGAAGCCCATGCTTGTCATTGCTGGGTCCTGCCTCTAGGGTTCTATAGACATGTCTATGGCCGAATGGTCTGTTCAATCTGACTTTGGTAAGGGTAAATAAGAGAGAGACAGAGACTGATTTTACGAGATGGGAACCTTGCCACAGGCTCTGTTTCCCCCAGCTCACACACTCTGCCCCAGCAACATGGTCCCCAACTCCCCCTCTCCCGCTTTACGACCTGGGTGCTGCACAAGCCACTAGAGAACCAGATGCCACATCCTTTCCCTCCTGCGAGGTCTTTAACGCACCCTGTAGTGATAATGCTCTAGTGCCAGTTTCAAAGGAGAAATACTGCCAGGGTCCAGATCCACTGTCACAGAGCGATTAGAAAGGGTGAATTTGTACCTGAGCATTTGTACCTCAGTAAGCAGGCACCTGGCATATTGGCTTACCTTCCTGCTAAGGCCAGGGAACTTCCTGTATAGAGGCCTGAGCGCGGTTGAGGGTGGAGGGCTGGAAAAAGCACCTAGTTGTATATGGGGTGTCGTAGATGCCACGTGGGTTTGGTTGAGGACTGTGCTGGAATTAAGCCCATGGTACCTGCTTGGACAAATCTGCTGATCAGGCCAGTACGAGCATCAGCCAGCTCTCTGTAAAAGAGCAGCTGGCAACCATTCTGCTCTAGAAAACATGAGTAGAGAACAGGTGGGGAAAAGAGGACCGAATGAAGAAAAGCTTGATCAGTTTCGATGGCAGGAGCCCTCGGAATGACCAAGTCACATCAGGTAGGGGAGGAAGGGCCCCAGAGCACACAGATTTTTCACTTTATTTTCCTCAATATTGCCGACGATGTGTTCTACCTCCAAAGTGTCATCTGACTTTGATAAAGAGAAAGGGGTAAGTGAATGTGCCACAGACACAAAATCCACTTCCCTTCCCTTCCACCTTGTTACAGGAATCCCACTACCCTTGAGGATATTTGAATCCTGATTGAAAAGCCAATCACGACCGTCCGTTCCTCCACTTTCCCGGCCACCCTTGTGCCCAAGGATGGCCATGTGACCGCAGTCAGATAACAAGACCTATCAGGGGAAAACGAGCAGGGATGCTTCTGTTTCCGACAAAGGAACAGATGGGGCTGGCTCCAGCCCCATCACCCTCCTTTCTGCTTTGACCACAGATAGGATGCTTGCAGCTGCAGGAGTTTCTGTGACCAAAAGCCAGCCCACACATGGACCATCACTCAGGCTTCACAGAGGCCATCCTCATCCTCAAAGTCCCGACATCTTCAAAAGCCACCTAGTTTTAAACTTTTTTAAAAAAATAAATGTATTATTTATTTTTGGCTGCATTGGGTCTTCACTGCTGCACGCGGGCTTTCTCTAGTTGGGGCGAGCGGGGGCTACTCTTCGTCGCAGTGCATGGGCTTCTCATTGCGGTGGCTTCTCTTGTTGCAGAGCACGGGCTCTAGGCGCATGAGCTCAGCAGTTGTGGCACGTGGGCTCAGTAGTTGTGGCTCACGGGCTCTAGAGCGCAGGCTCAGTAGTTGTGGCGCACGGGCTTAGTTGCTCTGTGGCATGTGGGATCCTCCCAGACCAGGCTCTAACTCATGTTCCCTGCATTGGCAGGCGAAATCCTAACCACTGCACTACTAGGGAAGTCCCTAAGCTTCGTTTTCAAATTTCCCTCACTTTTCACTTGCCCGGGTCAGTATTTCTGTCTCTCCAAGCTCCCCAAGAGCAGACATGTCTTTGTAAGTCCTGATATGCAAGTAGGTTCCTAAGGAGTGGTTCTAGAACAATTGTTTTACATATAATGAAAATGGACAGGTTTCACCTTTAGACTTGGGACAGAGGCAAATGGTTTCACGCATTCAGTTCCACTAGTTCTACGTATGGGATTTTAAGTCTCCACACAGAATCCTACAGAACTTTTCCTTGAAATCTATCGATGCCATCGTGGATATAGTCAGGCTCCTAAGATTTGAGGGAATGGGCAGGAGAAAGAGGAAGGAGTTACGGAGAGTCCACTTCTTGGGAGGCGGTCCAGTGTAGGGGCTGCAGTATTCAATACTTCAAATCTTGACTCAGCCACTTACTACATTCCTGCGGTATCTTAATCTCTGTCTCAGTTGCTCACTCGAAAATGGGGTTAATAACAGTACTGACTTGATAGAACTGTTGTGAGGATCATGCCTGGAACATAGGAAGTGCTCAAATATTAGCCATTTTCATCATCACCTCCCCAAGGAGCTCAAGCTCATTAAACAGAATCAGGGAAGGGAGACACAAAAAGGTCAGCCAGCTATAAAAATTCCGATCGACAAGGGATAATTCCAGTGTTCCCTGGAGCTCTGCTGTCCCTGAGGCTGGACCAGGATTCTTGAGCAGGGTGGTGTGGGGGGGAGTCCCGAGTTATCTTGAGTACAGATGGACTCATTCAGTACTGAGGGCTGCACAGCCAGATTTTATGAGCATATGCTACTTATATGATTTTTATTTAAGTATGAAATTGTATATAGATGCTAAATATGATGTGAGAAGCACACATATAACTACATTAAAAAAATCTTCTCAATTGGTTTATTAGTTTTTCAATGGTCCTAATACCTCTTCTTTTAATAAAATGATGGGATTCTGCTTCCAGAAACACTGTACACTGTAAATGATGCTCCCAATATGTATTTTTGCTATAAAACCCTTCCACGAGCTCTGTCCTTGCAGGGCCTGTTTCACAGTCTCAATGACATGGCTTTGTGCTGATGTAGAAGGTTATACAGGGTCAAGTCCACAGCTTCAGTTCCTACCAAAAATTATTCCTCGAGGATTCCAGCTGGCCTGGGAAGCCACCTGGGTGCCAACTCACAGAGACATCTCGTACACCTGGTGCCCGTGGCAGTGTAAACAGCACCAGCAAGAAGTTAAACTTCCTGCAACCAGACCAACACACTCGATCAACTTATTTGACTACCATACTCAGATTTATACTCTGAGTGGCTTCTAACCTCGTTTTCAAACAATACTTCTACCTGGCATTCTCCTCCAAGAAACAGCCAGAAATCCACATTTCTACTTCCTTCTACTGCCGTGAGTTTGCCTTCTTTGCTGAGTTTCTAAACGAGGGATGATATACGGACCACAGGGACCCCATGTAAAGGCATCCTCTTTTCGTTGTGTCTGAGCCCCTCTCTGGCAAGGCTGATGGGGAATGAACTTCATTCTCCCAGGACGAAGGCAGGTAGCCTCAGGGACCTGTATTCCTCAACCAAACAAAGACATCCAAGTTCTCCTCCCCCCAGGAAGCTTTCCTCGAGGGGGAACGGTGGTCAATCTCTGCACGTCTCTCAAGTCTCCTGGGACTGCACATCTTCAGCTGGGCTGAGATGCTGCAGGCAGGTGTGTGGGACCACCGCGCCGCTCAGCCTCTGCTCTCAGGATCTCTGCGTTTAACAGGGTAGCTACATCCTCCTGGCCCAAGCAGCTTCAGCCTGGCGTGGCTGAGTGCAGATGTGTGCCGTCTAGTTGTGACTGCGCTTTTGGAAGAACTCGAACGATGCCTAGAAGTCTCATCTGAAACCATATTCCTAGAAGCTGTCCTTAAATAATGTTCTGTTTGAGGGAAACATTATATCAATATGATATCTCAGTTGTTCTTACAAATCTGTGCCTCACATTCAGAATGGCACGCCTTTCAGACTGTTATAAATTCACAGTCATTATGTCTCTCTCTCCTTTCGAGAATGATCTTAACCCCTTCTTCACTTGAAAGGAACAGCCTCCCAGCACTTTTGTAACTCCCCTCTGCATGGTCATCTGGCCGCGCCCCATGCTGCTCAGCTGGTCACCCTGCTTCTCCGTGGAGCATGGCCTCCACGCGCTTGGCATCGCTCAGTGGCTTCTGCCCACTGTCAGCCGACGCTCTCTTCTCGGCCCTCAGACAGCAACTTCTTCACCCATCCCTAAGCATCATTGTTCCCATACCGGTTGCCAAACTATTAGGGTTGGAGTAATAGTAAAAAGCCTCGAGGCAAATTACAACCACAACAGCTGTGTTTACTAAGAGCTACAAAGGAATTTGTCCCAGAGTTAAGAGAGCAGGCAGGCAGTGACTCGGAACCTCCCAGAGGCACCTCACCCTCAGGATGATGGCTGGCTGCCTCAGCCTCCTGCTACCCCAGCCAGTCCTGGTTTTTGGAGGGGACCCTCTATTGGGCATGAGGGGACTCTTTTCACCCACAAGACTTTGGTATGTTTTCTTCTCCCGGCTGCGGTAATTTACACTCAGCTGTTTATGCCTCTGTGGGAGCTACCAGTCACCGACAAGAGTAGGCAACTGGATGGTGGTTCTCCGCAGGGGCACCAAGAAAATGACTCTCCATCCCTAGGGCTCTCAAACAGCTCCCTAACCACCTGCGACAAGGTCTGAAATTCCACCATTCATCGTTCACACTTTTGGACCATGGGTGACCTCTCAAAGTCTACACGTTGCAGCAAAAGGAATGGCATCGACAACTATCATCCATACATACCTTAAGGTGGATTGGTTTATTCTAAACTTTTCCGAGGCTTTATCACCTGTGAAACTGACGCCGGTAAAACTGAGGTTATGTGGAAGTGCTTTGTAACTTCTCAAGCTCCTACAAATTCTTATTTGAATGACTGGATTAGAAGGCAAGCATTCTGGAGAGACTTCAAACTGAAACTGGTACCAGGTGATGGCACCCTTGCACGGATTAATTTAGGCAACTTGCTATTACCATGGAAATAAGAGGGTGGGTCCTTGGGGGAGGGGCCTGGGGCTAGGAGCACAGGATATTGCCTGGTAAAACAAGGACACACACATCTTCTACAGCATGAGACAGTTCTTGGCTACATGGCAGCCGTCCACCATGTGTGGAAAGGAAGCGATTAAGGTTTTACTGATGTAGGAAAATTTTGACTACCTAGTACAGTGTTTCCCAAACTCGCCTATTTAAAAGAATCACCTGGAGCAACACAGCATTCCCAGGTCCTTTCCCTGGAGGTTCTGCTTCTGAGGAGGGCCCCTTCCATCAGGATGTTTAACAAATTTCCAGGTGGAACTTATGATCAGGCAGCTTTGTTTAACACTGACCTAGATTCTAAGCACCGACTTAAGCTTTCCTATGCTTCCTTGGAACAGAGGCTGGAAATCATTTTAGCAAAAACACCCCCATAAATCACTGCTACCCTAGAGGACCGGGCCAAGTCCCTGCATGGCCCTACAACAGAGCTGCTGCTTCAACTGTAGCCCTGAGAGGCTCTAGCAGTTGGGTTGAAAGGAGAGGTTTTCACTCCCAGGTGGGAAGGAGCCTGAAGACTTTATTACATTATACATGAGCAGTAAGCTGACCCGCTCCAAGTCCCAGATACAGAGTCGATGGCCATGCATTCTTCCCAGCCGCCCTAATCCTCAACCCAAAGGTTGAAACTCTGTTTCAACTACAAGACCACTTGGCAGATGTAGCTCTGGCAGTATGTTATCAGGGCTGGGCTCTGACCAGAAGAAAAGCTCAAAGCCTCACATACAGATTTCAAGGACCTGGGCTTCCCGCTGGAACCACAGGCTGCAAATGGCCTTCGTCCTCCTCTCAAACTCCCCTTATGCCTCATGACTTGGCAGACCTCCACACAGGCCATTCAAAGGATGACGTGGCCCGGATGAAACGTGGAATTCATTCTTCCATTCAACATTTTTTCTGTCACTTCACCCTCTTCAGAGAAAACCTACTCCCTGAAAGCAGGAGACAGAAACGGTGGCTTCTTCCTAGCCTCCCTAGGGCAAGGTCACAATCTCAAATACCTCTGGGGGCCAAGCAGGCCATGGAGGTTAGAGATGGCCCCAGAAGGGCTATCGCCCCTGGAACATCCCCTGACCCATACGTGGAGGTAGCCACTACTCAGCTCAGCCACTCTTTGGCATGTGAGGCGTTAAGAGTCCAATGGGGGCTTCCCTGGTGGCGCACTGGTTAAGAGTCCGCCTGCCAATGCAGGGAACACGGGTTCGTGCCCTGGTCCAGGAAGATCCCACATGCCGCGGAGCGGCTGGGCCCGTGAGCCGTGGCTGCTGAACCTGCGCTCCGCAGCGGGAGAGGCCACAACAGTGAGAGGCCCGCGTAACGGAAAAAAAAAAAAAAAAAAAAAAAAAAGAGTACAATGGGCCACACCACCTACATTTTCAAGAGAAAGTGGGGATTCTGGCATGAATGAACCTTCCCAAATGGGAAATTTCCCAATTTAAAAATTGTTGTGCTGGGCATTCCCTGGCGATCCAGTGGTTAGGGCTCCGTGCTTCCACTGCAGGGGGCACAGGTTCAATCCCTGGTCAGGGAACTAAAATCCCGCATGGTGTGCGGTACGGCCAGGAAAAAAAAAAAAAAATGTTGTGATGGCTAAACAAAAATGTTCATGGGGTAACCTACATGGCAAAAGAATCTGAAAAAGAATATATTCTTTTTCAGAAACGTGTGTGTGTGTGTGTGTGTGTGTGTGTGTATAAAACTGAATCACTTTGTTGTACACCTGAAACTAAAACACTGTAAATCAACTATACTTCAGTAAAAAAAAAAAAAAAATTAAAGAAAATGTCCATGGGGGCTTTTCCTCCTTGGAGTGCCTTCTCCTGTCTCCCACCCTCCTGCCCTTTTCCACCCGCCTTCAACGAACACATCCTCGCTCAGTACACTTCAGGCAGCCTGAAGTCCCCTGGTACCAGTGACACCTCTCCAAAGCCCTGCCAACGTTCCTGCAGCCAACAGCAGTAGGGGGGGGTTAATGGCTTCCCAGGAGGCCCGCCTCATCTCTGGACGGCACTGACGGTTGTTATGCTACGCCTGATCTTCCTTGAAAGCTCGGCAAGTTCATGAGCAGCGAGCAGCCCGTTTACTGTCCTTTTTTGGGTCATCCAGGACCAATCTGATTCCTCATCTGTTTGCCGCCCCTTTGGAGTTCTCACCCGCCCACCTGCAGCCTCAATCAGGCTTGTTGTTTCCAGGCCAGCCACGCCAGTCTCTTCAAGCAGTCTTCCTAAAGCATGCTCCGAGTCACCCCACATGGTACTCCTTCCAATCAAAAGGCTCTAATTTGGCTAGCTGATAATAACAACAGCAAAAACTAACAGATACCAATGAATACCAGGCACTGTTTTAAGAGCTTTGTATTTATTAACTCATGTGATCTTCCTATGAACGCTAAAGAGGGGTGCTATTATTACCACCCATTTTACAGATGAGAGAAGAGAGGCGCAGGGAACCTAAGGCACTTGCCTGCAATCACACAGCTGGTCAGGGCAGAACCAGGATGGAACCCCATCAGAGTGACTGCCACACCCTGGAGCTCACTAGGTGCTCTCAAATGGATGGGAACACCAGTCCTTCGTTCTTTACCACTGAAGGTCTGTTATCCACTCTTGGCAGCTCCCCACACCGTTGACTCACATAAGCTTACTGTCAAGGACTTCCTGAAATCTCTTTTACAAACACGAATGCTGTGTCCCAGTAACCCCGTCCTTTTCCCCAGGCAGTCAGTTTTATGGATTCTGTGCCTGGCCTGGCCCAATTATCCCGCTGCCCTATTTCTGACGGCCCATAAGCTTGTCCTGTAGGTGATTTTCCCTGTGCCTTTGCTCTTGAAAGAATGAGAGGAGGCCAAGACGGAGTTCAGATGACAGCATCATGGAACTCTGGGGAACAAAACCAAAGAACATCCAGGCCTCTACCTCATTTTGCAGATGAGGAAAGTGAGACCCGGAGGGCAAATGAATTCCAAGGACAAGCAGCCAGCGAGCAGGTGCAGCTGAAATTAGAATCTGGGCATCTGCTTTCCCACCCAGGGTTCCTCCAACTGCTCCGGACTGTCTCCAATCCGTGTCTCTGGGCCTACAGGGAAAGATGACAAGGAGGATGTGCTCTCTCTGACAATCGACAAACAAAAATCCTTGGGGGCTTTAAGGTGACAGCGGAGAGCTGGCTGAAACAGGGGGCAGACTGCTAGGATGATGCGATGGGGAAAAGGCCACCCAAGCAAGGCTCTCTGAGCTTCGAATTCACAAGTTCGCTCTTCACACACCGACGAGCTCACATCAGATGCCACACAGGGTTAGCTACAGTCAGCACGTGGCCCACGCTATTTTCGAAAAGTCCTTAAGTCTCTTGGACTGCAGCCCTTAAAATCTTAAAAGCCATTGATTCATGCCTGATGTTCTCTTTCCATTTGGTTTCTCTTCCTTCTCCTCCCCCCACCCCACCCCCAAACTTGTACTTGAACGTGAGAAAAGGCCCTGCAGAGTGACTGACCTCTATTGTGGGCCAGGCACTAAACCAGGCAGGACGGCATGCCCAGGGGACTGAGGCTCGGCCAGCTGCCGTCCTGGAGGGGCGCATCTGCACGGGGACATGGAAGTCCCGCCTCTAGGCAAGTGTGCTCTCACAGGGATGGTGATGAGGTCTTTTCTGATGGACTCCCCGACCCCAAGGGGAATAAACTGGGGGAGATACAGGGATGCTTCTGAATGCTCTTCTGATTGCAACCAAAACCGCAAGCTGTGATCACAATACGTTTTCCAGAAAAATCTCACCAAGACTGAGCCCAATTTCGTTATTTCAAAACGTATAAGCCAATGTGACTGAAGGTTAGTTTAAATGTATCTGGTTTATCTCTACCTCATCTGGGAAGGAAATTCTGGCCAAGTACCTTAAAGAACAGGATGACAAGGTTTAGTTAACCTCTTACAAAAATGCATTTTCAAGGATTTCAGTACGTCCTTTAAGTGAAAAAGGTCTTTGGCGATTCATTAAAACAATATACTAAGAGCAGTTAAACCCTATTATGAAATAAAACAGCATTTCTCCAAACAACTCCCATTTCCAATTTTGCATTAATTTAAATTAAGCCCAAATCAACAAAATCAGTGAGCTAGATAATGACACAGTTTTCAGTATGGGATTCTACCTCAGACTCAGAGGTCACCTAGTCTAGAGACTTTCAAGATTTATTTTTGGTTGTTTAAAGCAGTTGAACCCTTTCTCCCAGTGAAATTTGACTGGAAATCCAAATCTATGCCACAGATAAACCAGAGCTGCTGTGGTAAGTGGGGACCATATCGTGCAGCCGCCCCTCTATTTCCCACAGGAGCTGGTCCCCAGGGCCCCAGGGAACACAGGTGAATAATTATTTATCTCATCCAAGGCTTAGCGAACTTCTTCTGTAAGTGGACTCAGAGCAAATATTGTAGACTCTGTGGGAACACATAAGGTATCTGTCATATATTCCTTTGTTTTTATTTACTTACTGTATCTTTTATAACTTTCAAAATGTAGAAACCATATTTAGCTTGCAGGCCATAGGCCCGCAGGCCACTGGTTGCCAACTTTGATTTAATTTAATTTTTAACAGCCTTACTGAGGTATAATTGGCATATAATAAACAGCACATTTTTTAAACTTGCATCCATGGCCACATGTGCTTTCTAAAGGCAATATAATGACTTCTGGCAACATCATAACAATGAATGTTTTCTCTCCCAGATGCTTGGTTTCTGAGGCACCTTGTACAGAATAACATAGTCAAAAGCCTGCTTCCTCCCCCCACATGGTCATCTGTTCAAATTTTTGCCAAGGAAAACACTGCACATATTTAAAGTGTACAATTTTATAAGTGTTGACATATGGATATAACGTGAACCCATCACCACCATCAAGATGGCAGATATACCCACCCCTCTTCCTCAACCCTCTCTAGGCAACCACCCATCTGCTTTCCGACACCATGGATTAGTCTGCATTTTCTAGAGTTTTATATACACACACCCATACAGTAGAGACTCTTTTTCAATGGTGTTTCCATTCAGTATAATTATTTTGAGGTTCGCCATGTTGTTGGATCTATCAATAATTTACTCCTTTTTACCAATACCTTCTTCATTCATACAAGGGAGGAAAATGAGGACGGAGATGCTGCTCCAAATCGCAAAGATGACGGTAGAGCTGGCCCAGAGCCAGGTCCCGGCCTCTTCCCAGGTCCTCTCACTACTCATTTCACCAGGGGTTTTGAAAACCTCTTGACACAGGTAGAGCTCCACTCCTTTCCCTTCAAATCCCTCCTTCCCGTGTTCCTCAGACAAGAGCACAGGGCAATGCCCAAAGCAAAGCGCATTCCAAGTCATACCCTAAACTCCACATATAAATCAGTGTTAAAAGAAATCAAAAGGAGAGTCATCCATCCACTAGTTACCGCATGCCAAACGTGCCAGGTACCACGCTGGGTAGAACAAAATCATAATGATTCCTGTCCTCAAATCACTTAATTTCTTAGCAATTAAGAAGAGACTGACAGAAAAAGATAAGTATGATCACAAAATGATTAAAATTATATAAAAGGAAGGAAGAGGATGTTGTGATACAGATGGGGAGAGGTGACATTTGGTTGAGTGCATACACGTGGGACAAGGGGGCCCTAGGAGGCGAGGGTTGCAGGGTGTCAGGGCAGGGAACAGCCTACAGAGGCTGAGCTCCCGGCGTGGGGAAGTGGCACCTGAGGCCTTGCGTAGCCAGAGCCTGGGGAGCAGAGGGAGGGCAGTGGGTGCAGAGCACATGTGGCTTACTTGCAGGGAGGCTGCTCAACCACTGACCGACCGGATTTCACCTGAAACGCAACATACTCTAAGTTTACAATGAAGCCACTGGAGGGGTTTGAGAAAAGGAGGAACACAATCCAATTCACATTTTTAAAAAGATCACATGGGCTGCTACTGTGGGGAAAATGGATTAAAAGGGGCAAGAAGGGGCTTCCCTGGTGGTGCAGTGGTTAAGAATCCGCCTGCCGATGCAGGGGACACGGGTTCGAGCCCTGGTCCGGGAAGATCCCACATGCCGCAGAGCAACTAAGCCCGTGTGCCACAACTACCGAGCCTGCGCTCTAGAGCCCGCAAGCCCGCGTGCCACAACTGCTGAGCCTGCACACCTAGAGCCCGTGCTCCGCCACAAGAGAAGCCACCGCAGTGAGAAGCCTGTGCACCGCAAAGAAGAGTAGCCCCCGCTCACTGCAACTAGAGAAAGCCCACGCGCAGCAAGACCCAGTGCAGCCATAAATAAATAAATAAATAAACAAACAAACAAACTTAAATGCGGGGAAGTTAAGATGAGAGAAGGGAAAGGTTGTATTACATTGCTGTTTGCAGTTGTATGGATTTATATCCCATAAGATGCACTGTAGGCTTAGAAACTTGTTCTCCTTCATTTGTGCATTTTCACTTTCGTTTTGAACGGTTAATTATATCGAGATGCTTAAAACATTATTAAAGACTAAGTGCAGTATCATCTCCTTTCTAATGCACTGCCTAGTATGCCAGGAAATGTCTCAGAAACAGAATTTCAACTTACAGTTGATTTATCAGAAACTTGAATATAGGGTAAACACTGCATGTGAGAAGCAACCATAGTAGTGTAACATTTTTATTGAAAAAAAAAAAAAAGGTAGTTCTCTGGGATATCTGTTTGGAAATTTCATTGTTTAATAATTGAAATGTGATAATAAAACTATATTACAAGTAAAAATAAATCATCCTTTTCCCTGTTCTGGGGCCTGTGGGTATGGGACTACATGTCATTTTAGGAGAAGCTTTAAAACCACAATCTTTCATAAAGAACAGACTTGTATAAATCAACTATATTTCCATAAAATTAAAAAAAAAACAGACTTGTGGTTGCCAAGGGGGAAGAAGGGTGGGGGAGGGGTGGACTGGGAGTTTGGGATTAGCGGATACAAACTACTATACATAGAATGGATAAACAACAAGGTCCTACTGTATAGCACAAGGAACTGGGATCTATATTCAATATCCTGTGATGAACCATAATAGAAAAGATTATGAAGAAGAATGTATGTATACGTATAACTGAATCACTTTGCCGTACAGGAGAAACTAACACAACATTGTAAATCAACAATACTTAATAAAAAAAAAAGTAAATTAAAAAAAAAACAACAACACACAGTCTCTGTCATCTAGGTAAAAAGGAGTTTTCTAAATTCAGGTGAGACTAGCTGACTTTGGTTGCTGCCAGGGCAGGCTAGGACTGGGGCAAGCCGGGACCCTGGGGTCTGGGGCCAGGAACACTTGGAAGTGCTCAGATCAGGCGTATTTCCTCCGCAGAACTGGCTGCGAGGCTGTTGCTGAGTTCCTCATCTGTGTGGTGAGCACCCGGATCAATGTTTTACCTGTCAGACCAGTGTTTGTCCAGGGTTCCCGCTGTGCACCTATGTCACACATGCAGACCTTGCTTCCCGGCTTCTGAATCCTGCTCTAAGCATGGACTCACCGATGGGGGTGGGCGTGAGGGGCGCAGAACAGCTCCTCCAGCAAGTGGCAGCAGGGAGGCAAGTTTCCAAGAGGGGTGGTGGCCAGAACCTTGATCCTGGTTCTGGATTTGTCATGCCGTGGGCTGCAGAACCTCGGCCAATTCCCTCCATCTCCTTGAGTCGGTTTCTCCTCTAGAAAGCAGCATGGTGAAGGAGGTAACGGCTGCCCGTGCTTCCTCGGAAGGAATCATCATGCACCTCCCTAAATGATGGCTGTGAAAGGCCCAGAGAAGCGTAAACGCCGCACTAATAAGGCCCTCTTTTACTATCAACGCGTTAGCTATCGAATAAGTAGTAGCGTTCGCTCACTGCCTACTACTAAGAGGTGTGAGGCCCAGGGCTGGGGCCTCTGTCTTTATAGTAACAGATTTTACTAAAATCACACTTCATTTTCCATGGATTGCTTATCTATCGGCCTGAATTATACAGAACATAACCAAGAACCCCCAAAACAAGCTAAAAAGACCCCTGATGAGATCCAACAGGGACTGTTGGCCAAATGTGTCCTCCCAGAGAGATTTGGTTTACATGGGACACGATGTAATTCAGGGGTCAGCAAATTTTTCCTATAGAGGGCCAGATAATAAATATTTTAAGCTTTGATGGTCATACAGTGTCTATCACAACTATACGACTCTGACACTTTAGTGCAAAAGCAGCCATAGGTGATGGACAGGTGTGGCTATGTTCCAATAAAACTTTATTTACAAAGACATTTTTCACTCAGGGGCCAGAGTTTCAAAATTGGAATCTGAATATCTGGGCGCAGGCTTGTATTTGCCAGTTCCCTACAGGCTCTACCCTGCACATCCCCAATCTCGCATCCCCATCAATTCTCACTATGTTTCCAATCTGACCCCAATAATGATATTAATAATAGCAGCAAACATTTATTTAGACTTACTCAGTGCCAGGCCATTTTCTAAGCACTTTACACATATTATTGCATTTAATCACTACAGAAACCCTGTTGCCATCATCCCCAGGAAAAATGAGGCCAAGTGAACTTTTAAGCAATTTGCCCGAGATCAGGCAGGGGTGGCAAGAGGCAGGATTTGAACCCACGTCTGTGTTCTCGACCACTACACCCTACTGCCCAGTAGGCACCAACTGTACAGACCAGGACGGCAGATGACCAGGAAGACACCGGGCCTCCCACCTCCTCTCAGAGTCCACTACTCACCACAGGTTTGCCCCACTCGAAGGGGCCAGGCACCAGAGACTAGCAGTAGCCATGTTTGCAAATGTACAGAAATGTGCTTAGTGGGAAGTGAGACTCGGGGGGTGACTGGAATCAGGCGCTATGAGGAGTAAAAAGTGACATAAGAGCTGACAGCCTGACAGGAGGAGCAGGAAGGCCAAAGTAAAGAGGAAAAAGGGATTTAGTTATTCACTGATTGGCCAGCTACTCAGGGCCAAGCACTCTCCACAATCCCAAACATCCCAAGGCCTTGTGCTTTGATCAGCATCACCTGTGCATCACCTGGGTGCTTTCAAGAAATGCGGGATCTCAGTCCCGCCCCAGAAGGTCTAAATCAAAGCGGCTTCTAACAAGATCCCAGGTGATTCCTATGCACTATGAAGGCTGACAAGCCCCGCTCTACATGGTACTTGTTACTGCTCCCATTTCCCAGGTCAGACATCTAAGGCTCAAAGCGGTTAATTACTTCTCACACTGGTGAATTGCAGGCTACGGCAGGAACCCCAGTTTGTGGTTCAGCAGCTATGCTTATTCCCTGGAGGGGCTCAAAGCAAGGCCTTCAGAACAGTTACTTTAGCGGCAGGTGTGTATCAAGAAGTACTAAGAACACCATGGCGGGTCCCTAAGTATGTAAAATGCTGACCCACCATCAACAGAAGCGTCAGTTGTGCTCAGGATACTTTTTTTTAAAGAGACATGGAAATAAAGAATACAGTTAAGCAAGATTTCAATTACTTCTAATTTCTACAATTTTCAAAATCCCTTAGTTTTACAAAATTGCCTAATTTTTCACTCCCTGATGACTTAAGGTAACAGGATGTTGAAGGGCTTTGAATCTGGCCACACTGGACAGACCTCTCTCCTTCTAGGCACATGTGTTAGCTGATGCCAATGACCAGACTGCAGCAGGGTAGATAGGGAGAACCTAGAACTGTGGGCTATCGGGCTAAGAAAGAGATTTGTACTTGGAATCAGGCTGTATACCGTCCCATTTGAAGCTAAGCGTCTTGGGTAATGATGCTTCCTAAGTAGGCATCTTTGGGTTCTGGAATCAGACAGTAAGGTCCCCTCTTTCCCAGCCACCTCCCTACTATGTATTATAACATGAGGACAAGACCACAGGGTACCTCAGCCATAAACTGGGGACCAGCGCGGGGAGTTGAAGAGTTAGCCCACTCCTCCTTAGCCTGTATATTTAACAGACTGTATTTCTTGATAGGCATTTGGAAGGCAGGGAAGACATATTTTAGAAGATACCCTTCATATGACTATAAGGGACAGGAACGACTCAGGATATTAGAAGGGAACAGAGTATGATAGACATGTATGATCTGGAAAAAGAAAGCTTCCAGAAACTCCAGCAACTACTCTCTCTCTCTCTCTCCAGGCTGCATGGGTGGTTTCTGTCTGTCTGCCTTCCTACGTGGCCCCTGCAAAGCACCCCACATTTCTCACGGTGGTACCTCTCCTCCCTATGGTTCTGCTGCACCATCCTCTCAGCAACACCCTCTCCCTTTCCAAATCAGTCCTGCTTCCTCATCACTGGACTCCTGGAAGGCTTTTGGGTCTCATCACACCTCTGGACGCATCCTTTTGACTTCTGCACCCACGGCTCACTGCCCTTCTACTTTCCAACGTCAAGTGAAGAATCCCACTGATCTAGCTTGGCTTTCTGAGCCAGAATCACGGTAGCCAACCACCAAAGTCCTGCTGCCTTGGGTCAGAGGACAACCCGCTGGGCCAATCGGCGAAAGGTGGAGGGGTCATGGGGTGGCATTCCCCAATCACGTGCCTCGGCAGGTGGGGAGGAAGTGGCGGAGGAGTGATAGCATAGCAGCTATCTTCAGAATTTCAGTGAGTCCTAGAACCTGAGGGTGAGGGAGGACCGCCCAAATCATCTGGTCCAAAGCTGTGCCAGCCCACATGCGCCCGCTGCAATCCCAAACCTCCCAGGACTGACAGTACTGCTCCCCTTCCCAAGGACGTCTGGTTGGATGGGAGGAGAGAATGGGGCAAAAGGCTGGGAAAAAAATACACCAACCTTCCTGCTAGCTAAAGTCAGTGTTGAACGTGACTGATTTCTATGCACTAGGTACTACGGGATGGGGAAGTTTTGAAGAAAGAAACTAAACTCTCATATACTGTGCTGTGTTCCAAAGTCTGAGATTATGTCCTGAATTGATGTGAAAACTTTACAGTATTTTTCATCTTTTGGGGTCTTTTGCATCAAAGAATGCTGGGTAATAATAATGTATTAAAATGGAAACAACAAACCAGATTTTTGGTATTCAAACAAATTCTAATGTCAACTCACCACTTACTCAGTCTTTGGTGATACTTGAGTGATGCACAGGATGGGGAAGGTCAGGTCACTTGTGGGGTTTTGGAGGGATTTCCAACCCTAAACCACTCGGGCCAACACGGTTAATACTTTTGGGATCCTGACTGGCATCAAGAAAATCATCCTTTTACTGGCAGTATTACTTTGTCCAAAAGAAGGTGGCCAAAAAGCCTTCAGAACCAATTTATTGTTTTATTTTTCTAGGGAAACTGAAAAAGCTGCCAGAAGCACCTAGGAAGAAGCTGCACTTGGGTCCCAAACAGAAGTGTATAATTTCAAGGTCAAGTCCACGTGGACATGCAAACTAGTTTATTTGAACAGGTACAGGAGGAAGAAGGGAGTTACAATTTTTTTTTTTTTTTAAGAACCCCAGTCTTCCTAAAACCAGTGCCATGATCCATTCTCTTTACAACGGAGTTGAGAACGAGAACATCCAATGTGCCCTTTTCAACCCAAGTTCACCTGAATGTCAGCTGAAAAATGCTCTGTTCACACAGGGCTGATTTTGACACAAAGGAAGCAAAGGTATCAATTCATGGGAACATCTGAAATAACCACTTATAATCTCAACTGATTTTATTCTACTTGAGAGGAGAAAATGTGGAATAATATATTAGGAAATAAATCTTATTAACCAGCCCTAGTTTCTCAGGCTTGGCACTACTGATATTTTCTGCAGGATAATTCTCTGCTGTGGGGCTGGCCTGTGCACTGTTAGATGTTTAGCAGCATCCCTGACCTCTACCCAGTAGATGCCAGGGTCCCTACCCTCGATCATGACAACCAGAATTATCCCTAGACACTGCCAGATGTCCCCTGGGGGGTAAAACTGTCCCCAGTGGAGAACCACTGTACTGAGACAGGATTCTAGCTCTTTACAGCAAAGACGGTTATCTGGAAATAAATCAGCTTCCTCGGAAATAAATCAGTTTCCCTGCAAATAAGCTGATGTGTTGCCCCTTCCACATAGTTAGCATTTTAGAACTGCAAAGGGGGTGGCAATGTTTTCCCTTTTCTGAACACGGGGTCAGCAAACCAAGAACAGGGAATCCTTCACCTGCACATCATGTGTGCTCTCTCAGTGATCAGATTTCTAACTTCCTAAGTAAGGGAGACAGGGTAACAGGAGAGCACAGTTCCTGAGCATTCCAGAAAGTGACTAACTTTTATGTTTAGGAAGAGACACGTTTTCGAAGTCCTGGAGACTGTTCCATCTTGTACAAACACGTCCCCCGAAATACTGCAAAATTTGCATACTAAGGCGGACTTTCCTTATAAAACTACTTGCATGCCATGTAAACAGGTCAGGCCCCAATCCGGTTCCTCTTCTCTCATACCTTCCCCAGATGGGGCCTGGAAATAAATAACCCAGGAGGACCAAGGGGCCCTCCAGGGCCCAACAGTCCAGTGTTCTTGGAAAACCTGGCTCAGCCTGTGACCAAGAATGTTGTTTCAACCAAGATGTCCCCATGTAAACTGCCTGTGGTCAACCCAGGCAGGCATCTCCCTTTCCCACGTAGTGGAGTACTGACCACAGACAAGAGGATGCAAGGGCCACTGCCCTCCCCAGGCAAAGGGAGCTGCCTCCCTTTACAAATCATTTCACAGCGGGCAGAGGAAATGAGTCACTTGGCAAAGGGTCTCCTTGTGCAATGCTTTGCTCCAGAAAGGTATCCAGCCCCTGTGAGGCCCCGGCTTCTGGAAGCAAGCAGAGGATGGGAAAGGAGCCGGAATGTATCACTTCCAAAATGCAAAGAGTGAGGGGCACTGCTGTGCAGCCACCGTACAGATGAGCGGGTACATACAGCCTTTATTAGACGCCCAGACACCGATCAGCCCAAATCCCTGCATGTTCTTTTTTACTTCTAAGCAGACCCTGTCAAGCCGTGGGCACTTGGCTTGATTACTGCCCGGATCAAAGTTTAATTAAATTACGCAACAAGCTTCTTTTCAGAGCAAGAGGCACGCACAGACGGACTCACCTTCCAGAAGCTATCCACTTTGCCGTACACAAGGGACTGGTTCTGCCTCTTGATTTCGTTAATGTGGTGGATATCGCTGGAGTTCAGGTGCTGCTCGACCACGAACCCCAGGAAGCTGTTGTCTGGGGTGTGCGCTGGTGTGGAAAGGATGGGACAGGGCAGTTAGGATTCAATCAGCAAGAAGGAACACCAACGATTACAAATGTCATGTAAGCTGTCTCAGACATATTTAAAGGTTTTCACTTCACCCTGTTCTCTTACCTGGGAGGAGCGAGGGGTGGCCTGCTCCCACCCAGCCCCAGCTCAACCTTCACAGAGAACAATCCTCTCCAGGATGGATTAACCCAAGCCCAACCCTGCTTTTTTCAGTGGAAAGTCCATCTGTTTAAAATCCATTCAGCTGGGTTCTCCCCTCCTTCCTGTTTCCTCAGCCCAAGGCTACTATCTCCCTCGTCCAGGTTTTACCAACTAGTGGCCAGAAATCTGTAGGGAGCAGGGCTGAATCCATGGTCCTCAATAGGGTCAGTGGACCCTGCTGCTCTCATCTACTCCAGCTGTGTGTTCACCATCCAGTAGGGCACAAGGGGATCTGGGGGGCAAAACCAAGCAACATCACCCCAACCCTGCACCTCCTCCAAGAATCACTCACTAATGACAGATGTAATTCTGGGGCCGTGTACTGAACGGATGGATGGGACGGAGACAGAATAAAAGGTGAAGCTCAAGGGGAGGGGAACCCCCCCCCAAAAGCCAACCACCCTAAGGAACCGTGTCTAGTCTCCAGGGTACACGACTCTGGAAGAGAAGAGGCATTTTCCTTTGGATCGCTCCTTGTTTGAGTTCTAAACTTCTCTATTTTAACACTCGACCAAGGGAGAAAGCAAGCCCATATACCCTTCTCAAACATTTGTCTCTTGTGCCTATGATTTTAAAAAGGAATTTCACCAGAAAGCCACAATCAGAAAATGAGTGTCTCTCGAGGAAACAAAGACTCTCCTCTCCTATCCAGTCATCTGACCAGAGAAATCTGCTTTGCAGGAGATGACCAAGCCTGCAGAGGCCTCACAATATGAAATGAAGCAACTGCTCGGCTTGACTCTGACCTTAATAGAACGACTAAAAATAACTTAAGTGGAGAGAGACTGGATATTCAGTAAAGTCTGCACAGTGCTGCCCGTGCCCTGTTCATTCACCGGTGGGTGGTCGACAATGGACAACCGGAGGAAGCTCGTTCCTGTGTCTTGTTTTGGTTTTCTCAGGACTCTCCCAGGTGGGAAGCAGGGACAGAAGCCCTTAAAGATGCTCTAGGGATCTGAAGGCCCGGGCCCCACTCATGCACCCGCAGGAAGATGAACCAGGAAGCCGGGTGGAGAGCCGTGAGCTGTGGACGTGAAGGAGATGCCTAAATACTCGTGATCACCATCCCGTCTCCCAGGCTGCTGCCTAGTGGGGGTGACAGATGAGGAGATAATAGGGTTGTGTCTGCAGAGTCCTGTGTGGTCTGGCCAATCTGTTATTGCATTTCGGCGTTTTTGAACAAGTGCCCAGAGGCAATGGCTATGGCTGCAGTTGGCTGGAAAGTAAATCACTGAATAAGTTCTACTGCCAACAAGAGGCAATGGTTGCTTTCATTTTCTCCTTTCAGAGGAGATGGCAGGAAGGGGGTTTGAAGGGGTCTGGGGGAGGGGAAGAGAGTCTGCATGCATCTGAAATGTCGATAAGGCAGCTCAAGAAATCTCTTTTTAAAACTTATGGTTCGTCGTAGAAATTCTGAAATAGAATCAGACACTTTAAACTCTGAAATCATGGTTTTATCTTCAGAAAATGTATGTGGTGACTAAAGCTCCATGCTTTAGATACTCATTTCTGCAGTTCAGTTATCTAGTTTCTAGGTGGGCCTGTCTTAAAAAAGGAAATAATCTAGTATCTAAAACACTTAACAGGTTGGAAAAATACATCATATACTAAGGTATGTTCAAAAATAAAATGATCATCAAGACCCAAAAAAGAAAAAAAAACCTCATATCTGTTTATATTTTTGTGTCAAAGGTTCCCCACAGCTTGAACAATGAGAGCGAGAGGCAGTAAATAATCTACTCAAAAAACTTGTGGGGTGGGACTTCCCTGGTGGTCCAGTGGCTAAGACTCTGCACTCCCAATGCAGGGGGCCTGGGTTCGATCCCTGGTGAGGGAACTAGATTCCGCATGCTGCAACTAAGACCCTGCGTGGAAGGAAGGAAGGAAGGAGGGAGGGAGGGAGGGAAGGAAGGAAGGAGGGAGGGAGGGAGGGAGGAGAGAGAGAGAGGGAGGGAGGGAGGGAGGGAGGGAGGAGGGAAGGAGGGAGGGAGGGAGGGAGGGAGGCAGGGAGGGAGGGAGAGAGGGAGAGGGAGAGAGAGGGAGAGAGGGAGGGAGAGAGGGAGAGAGGGAGGGAGGGAGGGAGGGAGGGAGGGAGGGAGGGAGGGAGGGAGGGAGGGATAAATAAATAATAAAAAACTTGTGGGGAATGGTGAGGTTTTACCATTTTATGAGTATCATTTGGTACTAAATTGACTATTTGGACACTGTATGAGGAATAAATTACACATACAAGCTCTCCTCTAAGTTTTCATCTACACACCTTATTTCAACTCCTCTCTCTCGTCTGCAGTATTAAACTTGGAGATCGACAACCTGCAGGACCAGTTTAAGAAGCTCAGGTGCGACTTAAGTTAAAAATAGAGGTAGCATTTAGAAACGCACTGCCACGTTTCAAGAGCAGCAGGCAGACCAGCCATGTCTCTTCCCAGGCCACACAGGACCCACAGGACCCTGACTGTCTATAACGTGAGGGGATGCTCAGTTGAGACTCGTCCGGCAGGTGATTCGCAAGTACCCACAGAGCAGGTGTGTATTGCTTCCAAGGAGCCGGCCAGCAGCTGGGTGCCTTCCTGGTGTCATCCCCATCACGAGCCCTGGTCTGAACACAAGTCTTCCTAAAGTTGCTTAAAATACACCAAAAGCCAAAAGTACAGGCTGATGGATCTGAAAGGACCTTTCTGTGGAGATCTACCCTCAGGCCAAGCTTTGTCTTTTGCTTTGCCTTCAGATGGGAACACAGACTTCAGCTGTGGGAACGGTATTCAAAGGGAAGGTATTTACATTTCAAGGTAAATCAAAGAAATCCCATCATAAATGAGACACAGGAAATCTTGTACTTTTGGAAATCACTCCAACCCAGGCGGTAAACAAATGTGATTTTTTTTTTTAATAACTGACGATCTGAGTGCCTTATAGTGACCATTTCATTATATCTTCATGACAACCTTATAACATGTTTGTACAGATGAGAAAAGAGAGAGTTACTTAAACTACCCAAGTTGACACGCCAGGAAATGGCAATGTTGGGATTCAGAGCCAGACCAGCTGTTTCCAGAGCCCAAGCTCCTTAAAACACTTTAATATACAGCTTCAGAGTCCAGATATTTTATTTTCTGGACTCTGTGAACCAGAGTGGTAAACATGCTTTGGAGGAGAATAATATTGTAAGGTAGACCAAAATACACATAAAAGACTACTTTAAAAATATATACATATATATATATATATAGAGAGAGAGAGAGAGAGAGAGGGGGGGGGGGAGGGGGAGGGGGAGGGGGAGGGGGAGGGGGAGGGGGAGGGGAGAGACTTTCCTCAGCTTGAGCTACTTAAATGTATGTGGAAGCAAGCTGATTTTTTCTACTGTGGTACCAACTGGAAGGGATTTCCTCAACATTAGTAATGATCTTTAAAGAATTTTAGGACATTTTTTTCTTATTAAGAAAAGCATTATTTTAAGTACTTGGAAAGCACCTATTCACAAATGATTACAAACCAAATCAGGTTGATGAGTTTCCTGAGCTGAATCCTGCAATGACTTCTTTGAAGAATTACTGTTAGTTTAGATGGAATAGTTCATTCAGTGACAAACGTTTTAGAGCACTCTTTCTGTGAACCACATTTATATGCTAGGTATTGAGGAACTACAACATAAAGATGAGTTTCTGCCTTCATGGAGCTTACCAACTACTTAGTAAGTTAGGTATACACTATATCTACCAAGCAGTTATAATGTCCTCGTTTGAAATGTAATTCACAACTTTTATTAAGTCAAACTGAACCTTCTTTCAAGAGCATAAATTCTCCTAGGTCTTATTTTTCAACCAGTCAGTTCTAAACATCTCTTAAGAAGTACAAAATTCCTTCTAGCAGATGTCTGCCAGCCCTGCAGTGTTGGGGACCCCCATGCCACCTAGTCACCAAGGGCCAGCTGGGCTCCCTCTGCAGCCTCACAGCCATCCAATTCACCAAGTCCAGGGGATGTCAGCTTCTCAGAAGCCATCTCCTCCTTCTCTCCTGTTCACCTTTTCTAGTTCTGACCTCACCAAATCTTGTCAAAACTTCAATAGATAAGTTTTTCTTTAAATAGAAACGGTTTTCCTGGTTACAACAGAAACACATCCTCAGTGTATACCTTTTTTTCAGACGATAAAGACAGTAATAAGGAAAGAATGATGTCACCCATCATTTTACCACCTAGAAATAACCACTATTAGGCTCCTTTTTTCTAGACTCATGGATCCTTTTTAATCCTCAAACCAAAGTTGGGTCTTACAAAATTGGATCTTTTGTGAATTTCTTTTTTCTCTGACAGCAAGTGCTACAGGTATCTTTCTGGGGTAATAACCATACTCATCACTACTTGTTTAAGCAGCACAATACCTCAGCGCCTAGACTGAGGATGGAATTGCCCATGGTTCCGTTCTGCCAGCATCACTTAGTGGAACCAACTGCACATCCCACACCAGCCATGCAGTTCTGTTCCATTCGGGTGGCTTGAACTGGTGCCAGTCTTGACCCCTTACCTCCGCCACTCCCCATGCCTCCAAGGATGGGCACATGATCCACAGGACTGGACTCGACCAAGGCTCACTTGAAAGATGGGTTTACCATCCAAGTCCCGCCTATCACATTGCTCCATGATGAGCGCGCTGCTTTTGGAGTCAACATCTTGCTGCTACGGTTACTAAGCTGGCAGGGTAGAAGTCTAGAGCTGCAAATGTTATCTCCGTGCCCATGTGAGGAGAGCCTGCCTGAGAATGATGCTAATCCAGAGACATGCAAAGCCGAGATAGGGAGAGGGTAAAGAGATCCTCCAAGCCCTGAATCCAGCTCTGCCTCAAGCCGGTTTTAACAATTCCCTGTGACAAGAGCCAACAAACCCTTGTGACCAAGCCAGTTCGACCGAAATCCTGTCTAATACACCCTACCACTTCAGGATGTTTCCAATTCTTGGCTATCTAAATCAACGACTATCGAATATCATTGCACCCGCACAAACTCTGCAGTGGATTTCTGAGTAGTCTCCACACCTCCAGCCTTGCCCCTTCGTCCCGTTCTCACTGCCTCCTAACTCCAATCCATCCTTTGTGTTGCCTGACAAGGTATTCTTTGAAACAAATATGTGACTATGGCAGTTTCCTGCGGAAAAGCTTCACTACCCTCAGGGGGAAGCAGCACCCAAGTACACCTGTCATTCCAGGTCACCCTTCCACAGATATCTCTTCTTCACGACCTACCCGGGGTTTTTAATGCCATGTTTTTCCATCTTATCTCATGCTGGCATGTGTCTGGCATGTCTATCACTTCCTCCTGCCTTTAAGTCTCAGCTCTCATCGCCTCCTAGTTGAAGGGTTCCCTGACTCCCTAAGACTGAGGTGAGTACCCTTCTTCTGCTCTCTTAGACCACGAAGAGTTAGAGTCCTTATCACACATCACTGTCTCCACTTATGACTATATGCTCCTTGAGGACTGAGCCATGTTTTATGTGCCTCCGACTTCCAGGAGCCCAGAGCATAGTAGGAGCTGAGGAAATATTTTCTGAATGAACGACTGATTAAATCAATGATGAATGCTTCATTACTTGGTGTGACTGACTTTGTAGGCAGAGCTCTATTACTAGGCAGCAGAGGTCACGCCTGAATTACTTCCAGCATCATGTTCTTTGCACACAAGCTCCCAAACCAAAGTCCATTCTTCTCAGGATTCATCATTAGCTAAGGAAGCTCACCACTCTACCCTAGAACCTAGCTCAGGCCTAGTATAGTACAGATGTTCAATAAATATTTATTAAATAGGTAAATGAACATATCTTTTTATCTAGGTCACAACGTAGATTTGGGAAGAAGGGAAACAAATCAGTGATCTAGGCTTTTAAAATTCTAACATCACAGGTTTCTCAGTATCATCATTCATTCAACATTCGGCACATTTACTGAGCACTTACTATGAGCCAGGCAACAATTTAGGAGTTAAGGATATACCAGTGAACAAGATAAGCATGGATGAAGCTCCCCTCATGGAGCTTATATTCAGCCAGGGAGGAAGACAGTAAACAATTAAATAAAATAATTTAGTTTTGTACATAAAAAAAATAAATAAACACAAAATTTGGTGACCAATATTGAACTCTCGTTAATGATGTCATGCTGAAACATCTAAGGGTTAAGTGTTCTTTTATGCATAAAAGGAAAAAAAAATTGGATTGATGGATGGAGAGAAGATAGACATATAGATGGATAGGTCACAGAATAAAGCAAACTGTTAACTGTGGAGTCTAGGCTTTGGGTTTCTATTTTACATTTCTTTCCATTTTTGTATATTTCAAAAATTTCATAACAAAACAGGGAAGAATACTGGCTGCTGTCACTCAGGGCACTCACAATTTTGATGCTGACTCTGGTGATGACGAAACCTACATGACAGAAAAAAACTCTACTGAAAAATAGCTACATCACACAAGTAGCCATCTGATTTTAAAACGTGCACATAGTGATGCTTTACTTCAAATTTCATCAAACTTGATTTTGTTTCCCAAATGGTAGTGATGCTAGGCTCTTTGAGAGACAGGAGGCTGGGATACAGGCTAGGGAAACTACTATGTACAGTTGAGTTGAAAAGATGAGCATCTGAATTGCTGACAGAAGGCACACCAGAGTAAATTTTTCAAGTGTCAAAAAGCAATTTAGGAGGGAATGGACCCCTTAGAAGAACATTTCTCCTGGAGGCTGAGTCTCAGACTGAAGGAATTACAAGGCTGATCCTGTTACTCACTGGTCAGCACAGATGTAAAAGGCAAGAGCCCTCCCGGTCCAAGTGAAATGAAAGGCCAAAAACGCTGTTTGAATCAAAAATAGCTCCTTTGCTTGTCAGGCCCTGAAAATAAAGTCGTACATGGAAGCCATGGATCCTTAGCTGAAGCCAACATGTTTGTCACTTGCATGAAAGGGAACTGGCTTGTTTCTAAAATTCCTGTTTCGTCAGGCAAAATTTTTGGTCTACAAGCCACTATTCCCATCTGATCATGCAAATAAACATGGATGCAAACCCCAAGTCCTTGGAGAAACTCAAAGAGTCAGAATGTCAATGACAACGACCACCAGTATGATTTGAACAACTCTTGAAAACCCAACCATGTGAATCATTTCTGTGGGAAGACAAGGGAGAGTAACATGAGTTCACTGGTTTCAAGAAGCTTCTGTACTCTTTAGATTTTTTTTTAATTGAAGTATAGTTGATTTATAATGTTGTGTTCATTTCTGCTGTACAGCCAAGTGATTCAGTTTATACACATGTGCACGCACACACGCGCGCGCGCGCACACACACACACACACTTCTTTTTTTTTTTTTTTTGCGGTACGCGGGCCTCTCACTGTTGTGGCCTCTCCCGTTGCGGAGCACAGGCTCCGGACGCGCAGGCTCAGCGGCCATGGCTCACGGACTGAGCCGCTCCGCAGCAATGTGGGATCCTCCCAGACCGAGGCACGAACCCGTGTCCCCTGCATCGGCAGGTGGACTCCCAACCACTGCGCCACCAGGGAAGCCCCCCATTTTTTTTTAATATTCTTTTCCATTATGGTTTATCACAGGATATTGAATATAGTTCCCTGTGCTACAGTGTAATCTTAGATTTTTACATTCCTTACCCTTCCCTACATTGTTGCATGGACTAAAAATAGAACAGGCATTATCGTTCAATTTAATTTAATTCAATCGATAAGTATTTTCTGAATGCCTACTATGTGCCAGATATTCTGCAAGGTATTGGAGTCTCAGCAATGAACAACACAGACAAAACTCCTACTAATACTATCCTCAGATTCCAGCAGAGAAAAAAAGAAAATAAACAAAAGTCCGTGAAGCATAAATGCTAAGTGATAATACAGTTATAGAGGAAAAGAAAGCAGGGAAGCGGCATAAGAAGTTGGGGGAGAAAGGAGTTGCATTTAAAAAAGGTAGGGGTGTCAGGGTTAGTCTCACTGAAGTGACATTTGAGTTAAAGACCTGAAGGAGGGGATATGGAAGTCTAAGGGAACAATGTCCTGGAGGATGGAACAACCAATGCAAAGGTCCTCGGGTAGGAGTGTGCCTGGCCCATCCAAACAACAGTAAGGAGGCTAGAGAGTAGTGAGCAACAGGACACGTAGTAAGAGATGAGGCCGGGGTGGCGGGTAGCGGGGCCAGACCACTCCAGGCCTTGAGGCAACTGGGGTGACTCATCTTCCCCTACAGTGAGAGGCTACGTCATTGTGGGCACGGGAGTGTCATGATGTTACTTACATTTTCATTAACTCCATTCTGTGGTTGGGTCTACTTTGTTCTTTATTCTTTTTTTTTTGGTGGTACGCGGGCCTCTCACTGCTGTGGCCTCTCCCGTTGTGGAGCACAGGCTCCGGATGCGCAGGCTCAGCGGCCATGGCTCACGGGCCCAGCTGCTCTGCGGCATGTGGGATCTTCCCGGACCGGGGCACGAACCCGTGTCCCCTGCATCGGCAGGCAGACTCTCAACCACTGTGCCACCAGGGAAGCCCCTGTTCTTTCTTCTTAATTCAACCAATATCTATCACCAGTGATGTTACAACTTCAGGGACTGAGGACTCAGCAGTGATGATGCTCATGGAGACTGCAAAGTGGCATCTGGGCAGGCACACAGGTGTGGGGTGGGGGAGGGGAAAGGAGCAGAAGCCCGAGGCTCAGGGAGGGAAGGCTTTCTGGAGGACAGGACACCTCCCTGGAGGGTGAGCAGGGGGGACGGGGGGAGCGAGGGACACGGTTTCCAGACAAAGGAACAGCACATGCAACGGCCTGGCTGTCAGAGAGAACTTGGCACCCTGGGAGACCTAAAAGCCTACACAGGAGAAAGCACCCCATCAGAGGCCAGATGGTATAAGAAATGCAAAGGGGTTGGAGGTGAAACAGGGAGGCTCTAATGCCTCCAGAATCCCCAATCTGTTCCTCACTCATCTCTATCACAGCTCCCAAATTTCTACATGTATCGAGAAACGCTGAGCATCTCCCAGCCCGGATTATAATTCCACGATATGAGCCACCCAGAAGGCAAATTCTTAAAAGGACTAAAAAAATCACGTAAGTAAAAATAAACCAGTACAAACAGACTTTGCTTCGAAAATAGGACATGTTCTATTACAGTGATACGAACGGTGAGGTTGTTAAACAGACTAATAAGCGCTACGGAAACTTTTCAACGACAGGAGGTAAATGTAAGTCTGAGATGCAGCTTGCCTGAAACTACGAATGGGGAAGCTGGTAATCTCTGCTATTGCTACTTTCAGCCACAGTCTTCAGGGCAAGAGAGGAAAAAACTCAATTAGATGAAGATGTTTTCCCACGACTGATGAAGTTGTGAAAGAGCGTGTCAGGCAGATAATTAGAACTATTCAAATACGGGATAATTCAAGGTGCAAGACACCAACTTCAGGGGTTTATTTTCTCTTGTAAAATGGTACAGGCAGATGTCTTCTCTATTTGATTTTTCTGTGTTGGCAGGTTCCTTTCATTCCTTTACTGGGGTATGATGCACCTTGTTTGGGACTGAGAAAAATAAGAGAATACCTTATTTTTTCTAAACTCTTTCAGGAGTTTAGAAAAAGCAGTACGCACAGCCGATAAAAGGCTGTTGATGGAAATAATGCCTAAATATAGGGTCAAGTTCCTGGCAAGCCCAGAAAAAGCAACAATTAATTCTCAACAAGAACTAACAAAAGTACCCCAAATAAATACAAAGTCCACTTGACAGACTATATAAAACAGCCTTGGAAACAATGGTTTTAAAAGTTGAACCTTGAAAATATTTTTTGATATAGTAAATGGAAAAAAAGCAGATATAAAATTTTAGTATGTGTGTTATAACTATGCAAAAATATATACCCCTGAAAAAGATAATAATGCTTACATTAAGATATGGGGGACTTTTTCCTTGGGGAGGCTTTCCTTGTTTTTATAATAGGGTTATTATTTTTTTTTTAATTTGATTGGAAAGGAAGTCATTTAAATAGAGACTTCAAGAGAAAAATAAAATTTTGCTGTAAGGGTGATATGAAGGCGGCAAAGGTGGTGAGGAATCACGGTGGCACCTTCAGAGACCAGCAGACTGTCTAGTGAGGTTGGGGAGGCCAGGGGAGGGCCGTGGTAGGGGAGAGAAGGCAGGGGGCCCGAGAGCTATGCTATGGACTTTGGAACTGACCCCACAGGCAAAGGGAAGGCACTGTGGTTTCTGAGGAGGAATAGCTTGGTCCATGCTGAGCTTTTCAGAGCTGGCTCTGGGGCAGGAGATGGGTCTCAGTGCCCAGCTCAGAAGCGACACTAGAGTACTGACAAAAGGGAAAAGGAACAAGAAGCCTGCCCTGACGGAGGAAGAACTGCACTTCTCAGCTCAGCTTCCCGGAAAAAAAGCGATCTTTGATTGCTCAAAGAGCTAGTTAAATGTCCTTACTGTTGTCTGACCACTCGGTTGGTCCCTATAGAAGCTGCTTGGCAAGGTGCTGGGAACAGCCTATGCTGACACACAAAAATGCCCAAATGCAAACAGAATACACAGAGAGGCTAGTTCTAGTGAAATTCTGAGATTTGGGGCAAAACAGTGAAGAAAAAAAAAAAGCCAGGCTTTTCAGCTTGTAGAAATTCTACCAACTTAGTGAGGAAATGAGTTAGAGGAGAAATACAAGCAGCCTTAAAGTGAGAGGTGCTCTCTGAATATTCAAGAGCATCGACCTGGTCAGGAGCATCCGTCTCACTTCCCTACCCCTAAACATGCTTCAGGAACAGTGTGGGTGCGTTCTTCTCTTTCCTTATCCTCCTGCTGGGCCCTTTCTAGACAGCCTTCTCTACCCTCTCCCTGTACTGCACACCTGCCAGAACACTGGTAATCCCATAATAAGACAGCCAGACTTGACGACGACCTGATTCTACAAGTACGACACTACTTCTGTGGTCTCCAAACTTCCCCTTGTGCATCCCATCAAGAGAAAACAATCCAGGTACACCCACAGTGTATGTGCACATTATACATCAATTATGTAATGATTACTATCAGCCCATCTATTAAGCACTAGTAAATCTGTTTCATTTTTTTTAAATTGACAAGACATAGGTACACTTTTGACACTTTCATCTTCTACTCAAAGGAATGGTCTTCCCCTTCAGGCTGTGAGAATAGTCACACTTACTGGAAGGAAGATTCTGTGGCAACGACCGAGTTAGACTGGACCCGGACTTAGCCACGAGGAAATTTTCCATCACCCTGTTACTTGATGGATTTTGCCACCATTGATGGTCCCCACCTTGCTCTGCTGTCTCATTAGGAGTTGTAAAATGCTGATTTTCTAATTTTTCATTCCTTTTGCATTTATTAGCTGTGATTTCCCCATAATTAACAACGTTCTCTCATCAGCTATTCGATTATCTTCAAATACAATTTGTCCTAGAAAGGCATGATCAAAGCTGGATTCTTTCCATCTATTTTTCAGAGTAATGAAGTCAGTGTCTTAGCAACTCGCAAAGGTGATCGATTGATTTTCTGGGTTTTTCTTGCTTGGACTATCATTCTGGATTCATGGATTATTTTCCATTGGTTTGATTCAAATCCACTGCAGTCATTATTTTTTTTGATGCTCAAACTACCCCAGCTTTAGCTCCTGTGTCCCTCTGACTCCACCCCAGGGGTCCTTCTTAGCTTCCTTGCTTCCACGTGAAAGATGTCCCATCTTTAACAGTTCCTGCCCTAGACCTGGAATCACCTATTTATCTTAGAAAGAGGATCCTTTAGTGGGAAAGGTACTTAGGAAATCCCAATCTGAGTGTTAAGGATACTCACTGCCACTGGATTGTCTTTACCTTTGATCCTTTTCAAAGTACAGAGCTAGGAAACATTTCCTTTTCAGAGAGAAAATATAAGTTCATAGTGATATTTCCTATTCAAGCTGAGTATTATACAATCTTTACTTAAATTCTTTATACACTCCCCTCTTCCTATATACTGCAAACTGTAGTTCCTACAGTATAACTGTAATTGTTTCAAATAACAATGTAAGTATTCCCCACTACAACTGTATGGTCCAAAGACTGTGCTTAAAATCACTTGAAATAATTATTTTATCTGTGTGAGAGATTAGTACCAACCTGATACAGATTTCTTGTTTCATTTTTTGATCTCTTTTCAATCTTTAGTGATTTCTTTTTAAATTATGTAAAACATTTCTATGGTTCCAAAGTCAAAATAAAGTATGTTAAGAGACATCTAGCACAGAGAACTATATTCAATATCCTGTAATAAACCATATGGGAAAGAATATAAAAAAGAATGTATCTGTAGGTATAACTGAATCACTCTGCTGTACAGCAGGAATTAACAGAACATTGTAAATCAACTATATACTTCAATTTAAAAAAAGAGACATTTATTTCCTATCCCTGTCCCTGCAAACCCTCCTCCAGCGGTAATCATTTTTATTAGCTTGTTATTCTTCCATTGTTTCTTTTGAAAACACAAGCACATTCATACATGTACACACACTTCCCTCCCACCATACCCTTCTTATATAGAAGGGAGTGACTCCACATACCTTCCTGCACTTTGGTTTTTACCGCTTAATATATCCTAGACATCTCCCTCCAGAGACTGGAGTCTTCCCTCGGCCCTTTTGCACAGTTACACATGACTTCACTCTATCAATAGACCATATTATTCACTCAGTCACCTATTAGGAACCTCTGGGTTATTGCCAGTCTTCTCCTAGTACAAATAGTGCCACAATAAATGGCCCTGTACACACTGTACACATACCATGTCTGACCTTTGCTCACTTATCTTTGGGATGGATTCCTAGATATGACCTTGTCAAAGGAAGGATGCCTAGGAAGCTATGCTAGACAGTGACAAATCCCCTTGCACAGGGAAGTGCCAGCCAGGCTGCATTCCCACTGCCTTCCCTAAGTCTCACCATAGGAAGAGCTGCGTCAGCAAACTTTCAGACTTTTTGCCAATCTGATATGCGGGACATGGGATCTTGGTGCAGTTTTAAAATGCATTTCTCTTATCATGAGTGAGGTTAACATGTTTTCATATATTGGGGGCAATACATTTCTTTTTTCTCCGAACTGCTTTTGCCCATTTCCTACTGGATTGTGGAATGTTTTCTTCTCAATTTTTAGAAGCTCTTTATACATTAGCGATATTAATCCTCTGTAACACAATTTGCTATGGTGTTATTTTTTTGTGTTGTTGATTTTGCCATACAGGTTTCTTTTTTTTTTTAGGCAGACAAATGTATCAGTTTTGCCCCCCGCCCCACCCCCTCCCCGGATTCCTGCTGAATTCTGAGTCAGTTAAGAAACTATCCCTTTCCCAGGTTAACAAGAATTAATCTATTTTTCCATCTTTAGTTATATTGTAAGCAGTGAATTGATTTCAATTCAATCAACCAACACTGCTGAAATCCTCCATTCATGGAGAATAAAAATAAGTTCTTTTGGACTCTGAATTCCAACATTCTAAAAGAGAACTTCTTTCTGGAAAAGCCTTCTATTTCTACGCCCCAGATATAGGGAAATACCATCCCACGGAGGGCATAGATATACCGTGTCATTTAAGTAGTGTTGGTCATTTTGGACACAACTAACATTTTATGTATGTGAAGTAACACACAAGCCACTTCTTAGGTTATTTTGTGTCACCTCATCGCAGCCCCTCAAAGTTACACAGCAGTGTCGACCCAAAGGTAACTCTAGCCATGTCTCACCGTGCTGCCAGCCACCTGTCACCCACCATGCCCTATATTAGTTTGTCCCCTGAACTGTGCCCCCGTGACAGGCTATGATAGGATGACAGAGCTCCAGGAGCGGCAATAATAATGTCTACGATGCATACAGAACGCTCTCAAACACCGCTCTGAGCTAAAATGAACATTTAAACATGAGTCGATTTTTAAAATCACTTCCCCATCTGCCACAGACCTTCTTAATTCATCCTTCCTTCTCATACTTCACACCCAAGGATTAGTCCAATGGGTTCGCTGCTGCACTTAGTGAATCCGACAAAAGGTCACCTTCAGGTGGCTGCACGTGAGGGGGAAGGGTCAGTACATGGGGAAAAGGCACGGCAGAGGGCCTTGGGTTTTAAAGAAGGAAACAGATTCGCAGCTCAGATCCTAATTCTAGGATGGAAATCTCTGGATTAAAATTATTCCAATAATTTAGGAAAATGGAAATCTGCACTGAGTGTCCAAATGGACGCTGCTTAACTCGGGGGACCTTTCATTTCCAGAAGAGGAATTCACCTCAACAAGGGGAATCACCAAGGTCTATGGACTTAAATGATAAATTCATTTTTGGCATGAATACTACAGGATTTGGCATTTGGCTTCACAGTCCTCAGCTAATTATAAAGAAATGAAGCTACAGGCAGGTAGACTGATGGCAGCAACAAGAAATGGTAAATGTGGGAAAGGAACACAGAAAATTGTTGAAAGGCTACAGTTGGGGCCAGCGGGTTCATCTACTTTTAGCCTGTCCACTACATCACTTTACAAAATTATCACTGCTTGTGGCAACGTGGACACCACGTGAGCAAGAGAGGGTGAGATTTCATCCTACGCCCAAAGTTTAAGAAGCCAGTAAGGTATGAAAGAGTTTTAAATCGTTCCATTTTGAAAAGACTGACTTTTTTTTCTTTACCAAGGTTGATGCTTAAATAATGAAGATTTAATTACTTGGAAAATGTATGCACATGGAAGACCTCATCCCTCTTGAATCATCAAGTGGACCCTAAACAGTGTCTGTGTCGCATGAAGCATGTTTACTGCCCGCCGAAGTCCATCCAAAGTCCTTTCCCAGATGGTTTCCAGTGACACCTCATATGGAATATTTTTCTCCAGAACATTTCTAAGGTTTTTTACAAAATGTTCACATAGCCTTTCAATTCCGGTTTTAAAAAAAATCCAGTTATTCCCAAGAAAAAAGGTTCCACAGCACCCATTTCTACAGCTAAGGGCTCCGGGAATCACAGCTGAAAACCCATGGTGGCCTCATTTCTTTTCCCATTTGTCTTCAGCGGCATTCTGGAAAGTAGAGGTGAGACACAACTACTCACGGAACATGGTGTAAAACTGCTGCGGGTTCAGGTTCCACTTGCCCCAGGGGGTCTTGTGGCCTTTCAACTGGGCATAGTTGGCATGGTTGAACTCTGGTTCGGTACCGAATGAGTCCAGGACACGCAGCATGCACCTGAAAGATAAAAGACGCCATGGGTAAAACTGCAACCTTGACCCCAAAGTCAAAGAAACAAAAGCTCTACCCCCTCAGGGACCACCAAAGATGGACAAATCCTTTAAACTGAATGCCACTGGGCAGGAATTGAGAGGTTTTATACTAGCATGTCTACCAAACATCCCCACACGTGGCTTCTGAGCCAGAGCCATCACAAAGCTCATATAATCTGCTCTAGAGGAGGTGACTAATCACAGAAGATGCTCCAATACCAGCGAAATAGAAAGCTCCCAACAGCTGGAACTGCAGACCGCCATGGTCACTGCTGTACCCCTAGCCTGGGCTGACCATACAGTGGTGCCTAATGGACAACTGTGGAAGAAATAAAGAACTACCATGTTTAGAGGTTACTATGTCCCCCCAAATTCATATGCTGAAATCCTAAGGAGGTGGTATTAGTACATGGGCCTTTGGGAGGTGATACGGTCATGAGGGTGGAGCCCTCATAAATGGGAATAGTGTTTTTATAAAAGAAATTCCACAGAACTCCCTAGCGCCTTCCACCGCATGAAGACACAATGAGAAGTCTGCGACCTCACCTGACCATGCTGCCACCCTGATCTCAGACTTTCAGCCTCCCGAAATGTAAGCAACACATATCTGCTATTTATAAGCCCCCCAGGCTGTGACGATCTGGTACAGCAGCCTGGGCAGACTGAGACGGAGGTCTTATTCTGCTTAGAGCACATGGCATGTCCTGTCTCCTTCAACAACTATTCAAGATTTTCATCAACTAACTACAGTACCTGATTTTAGGTAAAGCTTAGAATCTCACTCAATAGGCAGTGGTGATTTTTATGTATTTGATAGTAAGAGGGCATTATTGTTTTCTCCCAGAGCTCAAAAAGAAGCGAAACTGACAATGTTTTGTTTGGCTATTGGACAAAAGCCTTAGCACAGCATCAATCAAACCTGGTCTATCGCCTGTTTTTGTATGGCCTTCTAGTTAAGAATGTTCTTTACATTTTTAAATGGTTAGAAAAGAAAAGGGAGAATATTTTGTGATGGGAAAATTATACGGAATTCAACTTTCAGTGTTCAAAAATAAAGTTTTATTTGAACTAGCCAAACCTATTTGTTTCTGTACGTCTATGACTGATTTCACACAGTAGCAGGAGACGTGGTAGCTGCAACAGAGACCACATGGTCAAGCAAGGCCTAAAATATTTACTCTCTGGCTCTTTACAGAAAAAGCCTCCTGACCACTGTTTTGGAGTGCATAAAGAATGACCAATCGGAAGAAAGGAATCAATACTAAAACAGAATTTATTGATTTTGGTTACATTTATTTCATCACTGATTCTCAAAACACTGATGTAAATTTAACTCATGACTGGCCAATGAAAAAGCACTATTTTCTGTTGTTATGTATCAGTAATAATTCTGAATGGCTCTTACTGGACCAATAAGCATAAAAGTAAATGAAGATAGAGCCCACATTTTAGAATCAGATGACGGCAATGACTTTTAAGCATCTGATTCACTTTCTTTCTTCCTTTCCCCACTAGGAGGAAGTCCATCTTCCAATTATTTTTACATTAATGCATATTGCAGAAAAAAAGAATGCAAACGCCAGATAGGATTTTCCAGGAGGAGCAACAGTAAACTGTCATTTTAGTGTGATGATTTTCACATCAGAGCTCAGCACTATTTGTCTAGACAAGGAAGAAAAGAAAGAGGGGAGGCAAGGTGGAAGGAGCGCGGGCCAGGACCACAAAGTTAAATACAAACCGACCCCAGAAACAGTGTCCTTCTTCTGGATTCCCATGTGGCTCTCAAGGAACATTCGATCCTCACAGTGACTAGATATATATGTATAAATAACTGAATCGCTTTGCTGTACACCTGAAACTAACACAACACTGCAAAACAACTATACTTCAATAAAAAAAAAAAAAGAAAACAGCTGGGATGGTGGTGGCAATGTTGCCAAGGTCACTATGGGAGAGGGGCGGAGGGGCTGGAGGGACTCACACTGACAACTGGGGCTGGGGAAGGTTCGGCTCCCTCAAGAGGGACAGAGCTGGGATTCAAAGGTGAGAGCGCCCAGAGCAGGCACAGCAGGGAGAAACAGGCCACCCTCATCAGAGAAATCTTTGCCTTGAAGGCTCTGGCTACCTCCACTTGTTTGTAATTGACTGACCGTCTCTAGCTTGTGACTCTATATTTAACTTGGAGTTTTAGTGGTGTTATTTTAAATGTGGATAACTAAAACAAACCCTGATGAGTAAAGATGCCTGGCAGGAGCCTAACTCCTGAAATCTTGGACTTTTATTACATGGGGCCTATATGTATGCTACGTGAGGCTGGCTTCTACTCAACGGAAGGCTACAGAATGAATGATGGGATGCGTGAGATACTTATAACTCTACATGCTTATACTTGAAGCTTTGGTTTGGGAGTTGTCTGGTTTTTTTTTAGCTTATCTGGGTTTGTCTTATAAACCCAAGGCAGGAGACTGATCTCTGTCTAGGACAGAGGAGGCTGAACAATTATAGTCTTCCCTCTTCAATCACTTTCTACACCTGTGTGTTTTGGAATTGGGTGTGTGCCGGTAGTATTGATGCTGTTCCTCTAATGTCTTCTGTGTGTCTGGAGCATCAAGAACAGACTGATGACTTAAAAAGATATTTGCCTCGCTGCCCGAGGCAGCTGGCCTCCTAACAGGGCTGGCTGCAGCAACGGCAAAGGATTTCTGGAACATTCTCTCTGCACTAAGCCACACTATTACGAGATGGACGCTCACAACCTCCTTGCCAGGACCTACTTCCTAATTTGGAGTTTGATGTAAAACATGGTATGTCTTGGACTATTTGCATCTCACTTTCCTGTGTGTTATCCATGCTCAGCAAAGGCCTCACATGAAGCAAAATGGATGAGTTTTGCAGTACCTAGCAGAATACTAGTCGCATTTAGGTATTTAATAAATGTTTCATCGAATGTCCTGGGTCCCTATATAAGTTGGACAGAATTTATAAATATTTTCCCAAGATCAACAGGAATCATAGATTTGCTCCTAAATAAAAAAACCCAATGATACCTTTACATTTAATAGAATTCTTATCATCTTCCATCACCCAAGATGAATACAGAGAGCGCCGACAATTTCTAATCTTTAAAAGGGAAAGAAATGGGCAAGAAACTTTCTAGAGGACCCGCTTGGCCTCTGGAGGAGATCTTAGGCTGCATGAGACCACAAAGACGGCAGCACTGAAGTCCTAACAGACCTCCTGCCAGCTAATACCACTAACACAGATGATTTATTAAAGAAAGGAGGGATAAAACACTCTTCCATAAAATCCCCTCAGAGAAAATATGCCTTTTCATCCAACAAGAACCAAATACCAATCAATGGTGACCATTTTAATAATAAAATCATCCGTTTTAATTGACCTAAACGCTACCACTGAGAACATATTTCCACCCAAACAGCCGTTCTTAATCATGAGAATATGTAAGTCTAGGGACGCTCAGTTCCTTTTGCAGATTTATCAGATGCCTGTCAGTCACAAAACGCCAGAGAAAAACAGCTTTCTTTTTTTCAATGCTGTAGCTAAAAAGAGAAAAAAAGTTTATTTACAAGGCCTATTAGCAACAAGAAATATGGCTACTCCCATAGAGCAGAGAACATTTATGGTGGCCCATGATTCATGAAGATTTCAAAAAAGCAACAAACCAAAAAACAGGACAAACCTGATGCAGAAGGTATGGTGCTATCCTCGACCAAACCCAGATTTTTAGCTTGCTTTTTCATGAAACTGCAGGCACACCTCATTTTATCGTGCTTCACGCTTTTGCGCTTCGCAGATACTACACTTTTTACGAATTAAAGGTTTGTGGCAACCCTGCATCGTCAGAGGTTGGTTAGCATTTTTTAGCAACAAAGTATATAAACCTTTTTTTCCCTTTCCAGTTTTATACTGAAATATAATTGACACACAGCACAGAATATGTTTCAGGTGTACAGCATAATGATTTGATTTATATACAACATGGAATGACTACCACAAGTTTAGTGAACAACCATCATCGTAGAGATACAAAATAAAATTTGTTTTCCTTGTGATAAGAGCTCTTGGGTTGTACTTACTTATCTTAGAGCTGCAAGTTTATACCTTTTGACTACCACTCCCCCAACTCCCCCTCCCCCCGCCCCCTTCCTCTGGTAACCACAAATCTGATCTCTTTTTCCATGAGTTTGTCTTTGTTTTCGAAGTATAACTGACCTATATTATAGCACTATGCCAGTTCCTGGTGTGTAGTATAGTGATTCCGTATTTCTGTACATTACAAAACGATCACCATGATAAGCCCAGTTACCACCTGTCACCACACAAAGATATTACAATATTATTGATTATATTCTCTGTGCAGTTCATACCTGTGAAAGGATTTTTAAAATTAAGGTATGTACTTTGGGATACATGTCCTTTATACAATGGAATATTACTCAGCCATAAAAAGGAACAAAACTGGGTCATTTGTAGAGATGTGGATGGACCTAGAGTCTGTCATAGAGAGTGAAGCCAGAAAGAGAAAAACAAATATCATATATTAATGCATATATGTGGAATCTAGAAAAATGGTATAGATGAACCTATTTGTAGGGCAGGAATAGAGATGTAGACGTAGAGAACGGACCTGTGGACACATGGGGGAAGGGGAGGGTGGGACGAACTGGGAGATTAGGTTTGACATAAATACACTACCATGTGTAAAACAGATAGCGGGAACATGCTGCATAGCACAGGGAGCTCAGCTCGGTGCTGTGTGACAACGTAGATGGGTGGAATGGGTGGGTGGGGGTGGGTGGGAGGGAGGTCCAAGAGGGAGGGGATACAGGTATACATATAGCTGATTCACTTCACTGTACACCAGAAACTAACACAAAATTGTAAAGCAATTATGTTCGAATAAATAAATAAATGTATGTATTTTTTTAATACATAATGCTGTTGCATACAATAGACTACAGTATAGTATAAACATAACTTTTATGTGCACTGGGAAACCAAACATATTGTGTGACTCACTTTATTGTGATACTCGCTTTATTGTAGTGGCCAGGAGTCAAACCCCCGGTATCTTTGAGGTCTGCCTGTGTATCCAAAAGGCAATGAAAAGTGGGTAGTCTCCTCTCAATGAATCCCTTTACTCTGCCCAAGACCATTTCACTGCCCAGTGAGAAAATCACTGCCACTAAAAAGAAATTCCACAACAATGGGTGTTCCCCCCCCGACTCTGTTTTTGAGAAGATTCTTAATATTTTGAATTTTCATTGTTTTCTTTTCTATTATGGTTTATTATAGGATGTTGAATATACTTTCCTGTGCTGTAAAACAGGACCTGTGGTTTATCCATTCTATATATAATAGTTTGCATCTGCTCATCCCAAACTCCCAGTCCATCCCTCCCCCACCCTCACCCCATAACCCCCAGCAACCACAAGTGTGTTCTCTATGTCTGTAAGTCTGTTTTGTAGACAAGTTCATTTGTATCATATTTTAATTTATTTACTTATTTTAAAAAATTAACTTAGTTTTGGCTGCATTGGATCTTCATTGCTGTGCGCGGGCTTTCTCTAGTTGTGGCGAGCGGGGGCTACTCTTCGTTGTGGTGTGCAGGCTTCTCGTTGTGGCTTCTCTTGTTGCAGAGCATGGGCTCTAGGCACGCGGGCTTCAGTAGTTGTGGCGTGCCGGCTCAGTAGTTGTGGCTTGCGGGCTCTACAGCGCAGGCTCAGTAGTTGTGGCACACAGGCTTCGTTGCTCTGTGGCATGTGGGATCTTCCTGGACCAAGGCTCAAACCCGTGTCCCCTGCATTGGCAGGTGCATTCCTAACCACTGTGCCACCAGGGAAGCCCCCGTGTCATATTTTAGATTCCACATATAAGTGATATCATATGGTATTTGTCTTTCTCTTTCTCACTTACTTTGCTTAGATTTGATGATAATCTCTAAATCCATCCATATAGCTGCAAAATGCATTACCATTAAGTGTCCAACATACAAACCTTCAAGTTGCAAACTTTCAGAGAGGAGAACATATTATAAACCTATTACAGTACAGTACTATATAGCCGATTGAGTTAGTTGGGTACCTAGGCTAACTTTGTTGGACTTATGAATGCACTCTCGGAATGGAACTCGTTGGTATGTAGTGGACTTACTGTATTTCATTCTTCTTCATGGCTGAGTGATATTCCATTTAAATATATACCACTTCTTCTTTATCCATTCATACGTCGATGGACGTTTAGGTTGTTTCCATGTCTTGGCTATTGTAAATAGTGCTGCTATGAATATAGGGGTGCAGGTATCTTTTCGAATTTGAGTTTTGTCCAGATACATGCCCAGGAGTGGGGTTGTCAGATCGTGTGGCAGCTCTAGTTTTAGTTTTCTGAGGAATCTCCATACTGTTCTCCATAGTGGCTGCACTAAATTACATCCCCACCCTCAGTGTAAGAGGGTTCCCTTTTCTCCACACCCTCTCCAGCATTTGTTATTTATAGACTTTTTAACGATGGCCATTCTGACTGGTGTGAGGTGGTACCTCACTGTTGTTTTCATTTGCATTTCTCTAATAATTAGTGATGTTGAGCATCCTTTCAGGTGCCTACTGGCCATCTGTATGTCTTCTTTGGAGAAATGTCTATTCAGGTCTTTTGCCCACTTTTTGTTTGGGTTACTAGATTAATCCCTTATTGAACACACCATTTGCAAGTATTTTCTCCCAGTCGGTAGGTTGTCTTTTCATTTTGTTCATGGTTTCCTTTGCTGTGCAAAAGCTTATAAGTTAAATTAGGTCCCATTTGTTTATTTTTGCTTTTATTTCTATTGCCTTGGGAGACTGACCTAAGAAAACATTGCTACGATTTATGTCAGAGAATGTTTTGCCTATGTTCTCTTCCAGGAGTTTAATGGTATCATGCCTTATATTTAAGCCTTTAAGCCACTTTGAATTTATTTTCGTGTATGGTGTGAGGGTGTGTTCTAGCTTCACTGATTTACATGCAGCTGTCCAACTTTTCCAACACCACTTGCTGAAGAGACTGTCTTTTCCCCACTGTAGATTCTTGCCTCCTTTGTTGAAGATTAATTAACCGTAGGTGTGCAGGTTTATTTCTGGGCTCTCTGTTCTGTTCCACTGATCCATATGTCTGTTTTTGTGCCAATACCATGCTGATTTGATTACTGTAGCCTTCTAGTATTGTCTGAAGTCTGGGAGGGTTATGCCTCCTGCTTTGTTCTCTTTCCTTAGGATTGCTTTGACAATTCTGGGTATTTTATGTCTCCATATAAATTCTAGGATTGTTTGTTCTAGTTATGTGAAAACTGTCATCGGTTATTTCATACGGATCAAATTAAATCTGTAGATTGCTTTGGGTATTATGGTCATTTTAACAATATCATGAATTTTCATTTCTTTCAATTCTAGAGGACTTCCAATCTGGAATAAGCTTGGACATTAAAGTTAATAGTACTAAACTATAAACTAACCTGAAATGGAGAAACCTAGGTCAGGCCACTAAAGATGCATTTATTGGTTAAGTTAAAGAACACATCAAAACATCTCTTTATAGAATAACAATAAAAAAGAAACATATGAAGGGACTTCCAAGTTGTACTAACTGAAAGATTTCCGAGTGCTCTCTTAGGAAGGTGATTCAAAATAAAACGTAGGTCAATACATACTACCAGTTGGTAAAGCTGGTACTAATTTCATGATTTTTACCCAAATTCATGACCATTGACACTATTAAATAATTATGGGGCTTCCCTGGCGGCGCAGTGATTGAGAGTCCGCCTGCCGATGCAGGGGACACGGGTTCGTGCCCCGGTCCGGGAAGATCCCATATGCCGCGGAGCGGCTGGGCCCGTGAGCCATGGCCACTGAGCCTGTGCGTCCAGAGCCTGTGCTCCACAACGAGAGAGGCCACAACAGTGAGAGGCCCGCGTACCGCAAAACAAAAACAAAAATAATTATGATGTTTAGTTAAATGTATTCACCTTTTAAAATTTATTGGAAACTTTTATAGACCACAAATAAAAGACAGTATCAACTGTAATAAATGGAAGACACAAAAAAGCACATTACTATTCTTCCCTTTTGTGATTATTTTTTTAGACTATACTCCGTTAAAAGTTACTACAAAATAATTCCCTGTGCTTATCTATTTTATACATAGTCATTTGTATCTCAATACAATACCCCTATCTTGCCCCATGCCCCTTTCCTCTCCCCACTGGTAACCACTAGTTTGTTTTCTGTATCTGTGAGTCTGTTTCTCTTTTGCTGAATATGTTCATTTTATTTTTTAGATTTGGTATATAACCGATATCATACCACATGTGTCTTTCTCTGACTTACTTCACTAAGCATAATATTCTCTAGGTCCACTGATACTGCTGCAAATGGAAGAATTTCATTCTTTCTTTTTTATCACTGAGTAGTATTCCACTGTATATATATGCCACTTCTTCTTTATCAATTTGTCTATTGAAAGACCCTTAGGTTGTTTCCATACCTTGGCTATTGAAAATAGTGCTGATATGAACACTGGGGTGCACATATCTTTCTGAATTAGTGTTTTCAACTTTTTTGGATATACACCACAGCAGTGGAATTGCTGCATCATATGGTAGCTCTTTTTTAGGTTTTTGAGGAACCTCCGTACTGTTTTCATAGCAGCTACACCCATTTACTTTCCCACCATGCTGCTTGGGTTACTAAAGCTTTGTAGTATAGACCAGCAGTCCCCAACCTTTTTGACTTGACACCAGGGACCGGTTTCGTGGAAGACAATTTTTCCACGGATCAGGGATGGGGATGGTTCAGGCTGTAATGCAAGTGATGGGAGTGGCAGATGAAGCTTCACTCACTCACCTGCCTGCCGCTCACCTCCTGCTGTGTGGCCTGGCTCCTAGCAGGTTGCAGACCAGGACTGGTCCGCAGCCTGGGGGTCGGGGAACCGTGGTATAGACTGAATGAAGTCAGGAAGCGAAATACCTCCAGCTTTGTTCTTTTTCCTTGGACTGCTTGGCAATTCTGGTTCTTTTGTGGTTACACATAAATTTTACGAATATTTGTTCTAGTTCTGTGAAAAATGTTACGGGTATTTTGACAGGGATCACATTAAATCTGTAGATTGCTTTGAGTGGCATGGCCATGTTAAAAATATTAATTCTTCTAATCCAAGAGTGCAGGGTATCTTTCCATTTCTTTGTATCATCTTCATTTTCCTTCATCAATGTTTTACAGTTTTCAGAGTATAGGATTTTCACCTCCTTGGTTAAGTTTATTCCTAGGAATTTTATACTTTTTGAAGCGATTTTAAACAGGATTGTTTTTTTTACTTTCTCTTTCTGATAGTTCATTATTAATGTATAGAAAAGCAACAGATTTCTGTATATTGATATTATATCCTAAAACTTCTCTGAATTTATTAGCTCTAATAGTTTTTTGGTGGAGACTTAAGGATTTTCTACATAAAGTATTATGTCATCTGCAAATAGTGACAGTTTTACTTTTTTCCTTCCAGTTTGGATGCTTTTTTTTTTTTTTTTTTTTTTTTTTTTTTGGTCTATTGTGGCTAGGACTTCTAATACTACGTTAAATTGAAGTGGCGAGAGGGGGCATCCTTGTCTTGTTCCTAAATTTAGAGGAAAGGCTTTTACCTTTTCAACACTGAGTATGATGTTAGCTGTGGGTTTGTCATAAATGGCCTTTATTATGCTATGTTACATCTCTAACCAATTTGATGTGTGTTTTTACCATAAATGGATGTTGTTTTGTCAGCTGCTTTTTCTACTTCTAGTGAGATGATGATGTGATTTTTATCCTTCTGTTTGTTAATGTGGTATATATCACATTGAATGATTTGTGAATATTGAACCATCCTTGTGTCCCTGGAATAAATCTCACTTGATCATGGTGTATGATTCTTTTTATATAATGTTGGATTTGGTTTGCTAATATACTGTTGAGGATTTTTGCATCTATATTCATCAAAGGTATTGGCCTGTGATTTTCTTTTTTTGTAGTGTCTTTTCTGGTTTTTGTATCAGGGTAATGGTGGAATTATAGAATGAATTTGGGAGTGTTCCCTCCTCTTCAATTTTGTTTTTGAAATAGTTTGAGAAGGGTAGGTATTAGTTTTTCTTTATGTGTTTGGTAGAATTCCCCTGGTGAGGCTGCCTAGTCCTAGACTTTTGTTTGCTGGGAGTTTTTTTTTGTTTGTTTTCCAAATTCAATTTCACTACCAGTGATCGGTCTGTTCAAATGGCCTGTTTCTTCTTGACTCAGTCTTGGCGTGTTGTATGTTTCTAGAAATGTGTCCGTTTCTTATAGGTTGTTCACTTTGTTGGCATTTAACTGTCCGTAGTACTCTTATGATTTTTTGGATCCCTGCTGTACTGGTTATTCCTCCTCTTTCATTTCTTCTTTTGTTTATTTGGGTCCTCTCTCTTTTCTTCTTGGTGAGCCTGGATAAAGGTTTATCAATTTTATTTAACTTTTCAAAAAACTAGCTCTTGGTTTCATTGATCTTTTCTATTTTTTTGGTCTCTCTTTTATTTATTTCCTCTCTGATCTTTATTATTTTCCAACTTCTGCTGACTCTGGGCTTTGTTCTCCTTTTTCTAATCCTTTTAGGTGGTAAGTGGGGTTGTTTGAGAATTTTCTTGTTCCTTGAGGAAGGCTCATATCACCATAAACTTCCCTCTTCAAACTGCTTTTGCTGCATCCCATACATTTTAGAGACTGTATTTCCATTTTCATTTGTCTCAAGGTATTTTCTGACTTCCTCTTTTTTCTTTGATCCATTGCTTTTTTCAGTAGCATGTTGTTTAGTCCCATGTGTTTGTTCTTTTCCCATTTTTCTTTCTGCAATTGATTTCTAGTTTCATACCATTGGGGTCAGAAAAAATGCTTGATATGATTTCTATCCTCTTGAACTTGTTGAGACTTGTTTTGTGGCCTAGCATGTGATTTATCCTGGAGATGTTCCACGTACACTTGAAAAGAATGTGTATTCTACTGTTTTCAGACGTGATGACCTGTAGATATCTATTAAGCCCAACTGCTCTATTGTGTCATTTAAGATCACTGTTGCCTTACTGATCTGTCCATTGATGTAAATGGGGTGTTAAAGTCCCCTACTATTATTGTCAATTTCTCCCTTTATGTCCGTTAGTATTTGCTTTATGTATTTGGGTGCTCCTGTACTGGATGCATACATGTTAACCGGTGTACTACCTTCGTCTTGTATCAATCCCTTTATCGTTATATAATGCTCTTCTTTTTCTTTTATTATAGGCTTTGTTTTAAAAGTCTATTTTGTCTGACATGAATACTGCTACCCCAATTTCTTGCCATTTCTGTTTGCATGAAGTATCTTTTTCCATCCCCTCACTTTCAGTCTGTGCGTGTCTTTAGCTTTAAAGTGAGTATCTTGTAGGCAGCATTTAGATAGATCTTTTTTAAATCCAATCAGCCACCCTATGTGTTTTGATTGGGCCATTTAGTTCAATGGCATTTAAAGTAACTATTGATAGATATGTACTTACTGCCATTTTATTACTTGTTTTCTGGTTGTTTTTTTTTTGTAGTTTTCTGTTCATTTCTTCTTCTTTTTGTTTCTTCCCTTGTGGTTTGATGATTTTCTTTAGTAGTATGCTTCTGTTCCTTTCTTTATATGTTTTGTGTATCTATTGTAGGTTTGGGATTTGTGATTACCATGGGGTTCTATGTTGAGAATTGTTTCCCTCGCCCTGCTCAGATGCAGCCTTGGGTCCAAGTACCCTTTTGCCCCTCACAGTCATTCATTGCCCCCAATCTCCTCCACCCCTGCCTTGCTGCGGCACCCTTGGCAGTTGGAGCCTGCGTGACCTCTCAGCATGTACCGGAGGGTGAGTTGTGGTTGAGTGGCTGCCGTGAGAGGTCTGGGCTGCTTCTGATGCACTGCTTGAGTAAGTGCCAACAATGGCCACCGCCTCCCCCACTGCCCAGGCTCCATCCTGGGAACAGGTCGCCTCTGTGTCCCACAGTCTCCTCTCTCGTTGTGGCCACCCCAGCTCCAGTGCCATCTTGTGACATGGAGTAAGTGGGGCTAGAGCACTTGCTGGGCTAGGGCGGGCACGTGCTGAGACAGCTGCAGGAAACCTCTGTCCGTCCTCTCTGCCCTGCCTCAGGGGCAAGCCCGGGCACACATGCTCCTCACAAGCAGGGTCTAGGCCTTCTACAGCCCTCCTGTTGGTGCTAGTGGTCCTCCAACCTAAAAGGGGGGCTTGTTTCCCCTGTGTATAACCCCACGACTCAGGTGCCCAATCTGTGGCTCTCACCGCTCACTTCCCAGGGCAGGTCTCCACTTGCGCAATCTCCCTTTTCCTCTGAGTGCCCTCCCAGGGGTCCCTACCTGATCCCTTTTCTTCCCTTCCTACCCGATTACATGTGAATCTTTCTTACGGTCTTGGTGGTACAGGAGTCTTTCTGCCAGTTTCCAGTTGGTTTTCAATGAGAATTGTTCCACAGTTAGATGTATTCTGGATGTGTACATAGGGGGAGGTGAGTCCCACATCGTCCTACTGGGCCATCTTGATCAATCCTCCATATTACTCTTCTTTAATAAGAATTACTAAACTCAAACTAGGTATTTTTTTTGCCTGCTGAGCATTGAGACTTACAGCTACTCTCATGCAAGTGTTAAAAGTAGTGTTGGAGATACAGTAGTATCAAACTAAGCCTTTTTTAGAAAGATTGAAAGGAAATTGAAAAAATTAAAAAACTTCATTATATAATTCAATGTTATTTAGTGTCATGCTCGTAAAATTGTTTCAAATGTTGTTCCATGTAAAATTGTTTCAAATACTAAACCATGGTCTCAAACCCACAAGAGGGAAACAGTGAGATCTTCTACTAATAAAAACTGTACACAGAGTAACACATGCACTCTGGTGATACTAAGCACGAGGCTTATCTTTAAAAGTACAAGACCCCAGCATTCAGACAAGCTACGCCCAGATTTCTCTTCTAAGAATGACAAGAATACCGATGGGGGAGAGGGACAGAGAAATACGTCATCAACTCAAACCTAAGGAACACAAGAAATGACCCTGTCCATAGTTTATCGAAATCATTATTTGATTAAACAGATGAGATTAGTGTAGACAGACTGACAGAGGCAAGCTAAGTGTTAGGGAAGGTAAAAAGGAGGTTGGATATTTGTTTTCTATTTTTAAAAGAAATCAATGAAAATAATGAATAGCACTTGAAAGTCAAAAGGCACCGAGGAGAATCTGAACTTCAATTAGGAATGAGAAACACTCTACACAGGGAAGCAGCTGCATAGCACAGGGGGATCAGCTCCGTGCTTTGTGACCACCTAGAGGGGTGGGACAGGGAGGGTGGGAGGGAGACACAAGAGGGAGGAGATATGGGGATATATGTATACGTATAGCTCTTTCACTTTGTTATACAGCAGAAACTAATACACTGTTGTAAAGCAATTATACTCCAATAAAGATGTTAAAAATAGAGACAATTATTAAAAAAAAGAAAAAAAAGATAATATTTGATAAGCTTTTTCTACCAGCAACCATGCAACCCTTGTTAAATAAAAACCTCTAAAAACTTAAGAACAGTATGTAGCACTTACTGGTAATGAACCCAGGATGGTCCAAGAGTTTTCTTGAATTGAGCGAGTCCTACAATATCAATATAAATGAGCTCAACAATTCTGTCTCCTACAGTTGGGCAGCCAGATCGGTTTCCTACAACCTTCTTCATTATTCTAGAGAAAGGACAGAAGAGAGGGGAAAAAAAAAATACAATTTACTGCAAGGTACTGCACTTAGCAACTTTAATAGGTAAATAAACATCCCAAGAATCCTTATCAGGGAGGATGGCATGGCCTTTCCCAATCAGCTGCCTATCCAAGTTCTGCCCACTCATCACGTCCATCCAAAGCCTCAATTCTGACTCTTGCAAAAGTAAATGGTTGTATACGAACACAGCCTTGGAAACCAAGGGAGATCTGGGTCTCAATCTGTCTCCATTTAATTTGCTGGTCAAGAAGATTAGGGAGGTCTTTAAGTACCGGTGACAGGGCCCGATGTGTTTTATTTAAACAGATCATTGCAGAAGCAACATGAAGCAGTGGTTCCCAAACATGCCTGCACATTAGAATCACCTGGGGATCTTTTCCAACTTCCCAAGCCCAGACCATATCCCAGACTAATTAAATCACACTCCACTGTCTAGCAGCTGTGAGATCTTAGAAAGTAACTTAACTTCTCTGAATCTGTCCTCATTTAAAACACACACACACACACACACACACACACACACACACGCAAAACAGGATTGGATACAGAGAAGACAGTAGGACAGCAACCTCAGGAATTCTTCAGGTAGTTAAATTAGGTATTCAGTGGAAAGTACCTATGCATACTAGATACTCAGTACCTATTAGTTTCACCCAGAGACTGTTCTTATCATACAGCCCTTACTGACCTCCTAAATGTCTTCCATCTCTAGCCTCTACAATATAAACTTCTTTCTGTACTGTCCTGTACTGTTTGCAAATTTTTTTTATGTCTAATTTTTCCTTCTGACTAGAATGAATCACAGAACTGACACTATAGTTTATACTTTTCATTATCCTTCCTTCCATCCACCCACCCATCCAAACCCACCCATCCATCCAAACCCACCCTTACTGAGCCAACATGCTTGATCGTACATCAATTTCACATGGGTGGGGCAAATAAGTGCTACCCATACTGCCATTCACCCAGAAGTCAGTCATCATTGGCCTTTGTATCCCTGCTCACACCCCGTAACAGTCCTTCACCAGATTATGGACACCCTGCTCCAAAGGGCAAGAGTCATCAATAGGGCTCTGCCCTAGAGCTCCATACCGACACTGCCCCAGGCACCCTTTTCTCCACTGGGCTTCTGAAAGAGGTAGGTTCCATATAACCAATTTCTTCCCAACGATTTGAAAATTTTTTCTGTAAAGGCCCAGGTAGTAAACACTTGCATCTCTGCAGGCCACACATTCTCCGTCACAGCTATTCAGCTCTGCTCTTGGAGAAGGAAAGCAGCCACGGGTGTGGCTTTGGGCCCGCGATACTTGATTAACAAAAAACGCACAGGGCTGCATTTGGCCTGCTCAGCCATCGCTGCTGACTCCTGGTCCACCCTGTATTCAGTGGTTCCCAAACCTGCCTGCACTTTGGAATTACCTGGAAGCACCAACAGATACTTATGCCTGAGTCCTACCCCCATAGGTTGTCATTTAATTAGTCTGGGATATGGTCTGGGCTTAGGGAGCCTAAAAAGATCCCCAGGTGATTCTAACGTGCAGGCATGTTTGGGAACCACTGCTCCATGTTGCTTCCACAAGTATCTACTCAAATAAAACACATCTGGCCCTGTCACCAGGGCCTAAAGACCTCCATCATCTTCTCGACCAGCAAATTAAGTCTCTGCCTGGTAGATCCCTAATACGCCTTTTCGGAGCTCCCTGGGGAGCGCCTATCCCCAGAGCTCCCATTGTACTCCATTTCTTCACCCCCGACTCATTCATTCATCCCTTCACTCATTTGTTCAGTAAATAGTTATGGGCACCCACTGTGTGCCAGGCACTGTTCTAGGTGCTCAATACACAGTGGTGAGCAATATTCACAGATTCCGCACTCCCTGTGCTGAGCACCCTCACCTCAATTAGAACTAATCCCATTGCAATTAGTGTCAATATTGTGCAACGTATCAGTGGTAATTATCAAAAGGTTGGCATCTCCTTGGCCACACGCTGGTCATCTCTGTATGTCCCATACCAAGAAGCAGCCCACAGAGAGCACAGAAGGAATGAACGCTCAACGTATGAAGGCACCCACTTCGTACGTTGTGTTCCCCAGTGTGTTTTAAAAGAAGCGGGAGGAAGGCAACAGGAGGCAGCTGTTAAAGGGACAAAAGTGGTGAAGAGCTCAGAAGACCTCAGGTTTATCGAGTTCTGAACGGAGCACTGCGCTCCGGTGGTCAAGAGCACAGGCTTTGAGGTCAGACAGAGGGCTCAAATCCTGGCTCTTCCATGTACTCTCCATGGGACTTTGAGGAAATCTTTTTTGGTCTGAATCTCAGTTTCCTCATCTTTAAAATGCAGAAAGCAACAGTGCCTACTTCCAGGTTTGCACTAAGGACTAAGTAACATAAAACATGTAAAACACTTAGTAACTGGTGCACGGGAAGCGCTCAACAAATGTTGGCTTTTTTTTTTTTTTAATATTTATTTTGGCTGCTGCGGGTCTTAGTTGCAGCACATGGGATCTTCGGTGAAGCATGCAGGATCCTTAGTTGCGGCATGCATGCGGGTTCTAGTTCCCCGACCAGGAATCGAAGCCGGGTCCCTTGCGTTGGAAGCGTGGAGTCTTACCCACTGGACCACCAGGGAAAACCCCCAAATGTTGGCTCTTAATAGGCATCATCACTGTTATGGTTGTCGTAACTGTTGATACCACCACTGTAACTAAAGCCCGGCTCATGGTTTCAGTGTATGGAAACCATTTAACAAAAAGAGAGCTGACATTATTTTACGGATATTACTGCTTTCATCCCGATACTGCATCTAATCCGATGTGGACCTCAGACTTAACACAAGTGACCTCTCTGGGCATCAATGTTTTAGACAATAAAGTAGGAGCAGGGTGAGACATACATTGTCTAAACACCTCTTCCATTTCTAGAATGTTCCTTCAAACCATTTCTCTTGGAACAGTTGACATATTGCTAGATGTTAACTTGGCTGTTGGGTAGAGAGTCTCCATGGGCAGTTATTCAAGAAGGAGGGAAGGGGCTCTAAGCATTTCTGCTTAGCCAGTCGTGTCAATCTAAAAGGGATTAAGAGAGGGCTTGAGCTAGAAGCACATTTCAGTGAAATCAGAAAACCCAGGCAGAGTTGAAAGTGGGCTAACTGAAATAGGATTGGATCGGGGCTTTCGAGAAACTCATTCTATCCAAATTAAATTGCAAACCGGAATCTGCCCCGTTTGAAGATTTAGAAAGCTTGCTGTTGAGTGGGGAAGGGTATGAGTTTCAGCAAGAGACAGGGAATTAGGAAAGTCAATAATGTTGCCTGCTGCAGATGCTGGAAGCACCTCTAACAGCAAAGAATAAGCTCCTTAGTTTGAATTTTCTGGCATTCATTTATCAAGCCTCTGGAGCCTGCAGCTACAATGAAAACATATTAGCCTTTTCACAGTGTATGTATTTAGCTTCTGAAAATAATCTTCTTATCTCCTGTTTCGTGAATTATCACTTTCATTTTCCTCCACAAGAAATTACACACCAAGAGAGGGCTTTAAGAGTTTACAATTTCTTTTTTGTATTCTGATTTTAAAATTGAAAAATAATCTCCTTACTCCTTGAGCTCCGCCAGTGAAGCTGAAATCCTAATGTCATGGCCCAGTAAGTACAGAGATGTAATTAAATCACTCCACTGAACTAATTCACCAAGAGGGCCACCACTGAAAGCTGTCTCTGCAATCTTAAATCCAGATTCCTTAGTCAGGAGGCCCAGGTGAACAAGGACCTGGAAAAAAAAAAAAAAAAGAAAGAAAAAAAAAAAAGAGGTACATACTGATTCCCGTCAGACAAAGTACAAACTCCACAGTAACCTACCCAAAAGCCACCACCAATCCCAAAGTCATGTTTACGTTCTAATGAAATCTCAACAGGGGGTAAACAATTTCTCTAGAAGGTACAGAGAAAGGAAGGACATGATTTTTCATTGTTGTTTTAGAGAAATAAAGTCATCACGCATTTGGTATGGCTATGAGTATGAGGTAGGGACAGATAATCTCCAAAAGTGGGGTACATTTGGAAAACTGGAATCAAAGGGGAGTCAAGCAGGACGATAAAGTATCTTTTAACTCTATCGGGCTTTTTCTCCACAGCTGGAACACGTTTAAGCTTTTAACACGGAAAATTTCAAACACTAACAAAAGCTGACATGACGATATGGTCAATTCCACTGTACTCAACAATTATTAACTTCAACAATGATTAACTCCTGACAAGTCTTATTTAATGTACATCCCTCATTTTCTCCCAACCCCTCTAGCTTATCTTACAGCAAATCCTAGACAGCCCAACCTTTCACCTGTAAATAGTTCAGTTGGCATTTCTAAAAGAAACAAACTTTCACTTAAAAAACAGAACCGTAACATCACCCCAACGCCCCTGACATAGCTATTAAATCCTTAGTATTACCCAATATCCAGTTAGTCTATACACTTGCTCAATTGTCACTTACTTTTGTCAAGAGCAGTTGGTTGAGTCAAGTCAAATAAAATGCACAAATTGTAATGCCTCATACATCTCTTCTTTAACCTACAGTGGTGCCCGATTATCCTTTTGGGGGGGATAGAGGCTTGTAATTTATTTGTCAAAGAAATTGGGTTGTATTTCCAATAGAGTCTCTCACACTCTAGATTTTGCTGACTGTGTAACAGATTCTTCTGTCCCTTGTGGTTATGGTAAATTAGTAATCAGATCTGCAGCCATGATCAAATTTGTATTTGATTTTTGGGGCAATACTACTTCACAGGTGGTGCCGTGTACTTCCAGCGGTGAGAACAAAATCTGGGTGTTTCTGTTTTGTGACGTTAGCAGCTACTGATGATCACTAACCAGATGCAATAATCCATTAGGGGTTGCAAATGGTGATATTCTATCATTCCTTCTGCATTTATTAGCCGCAACACTTCTATAAAGAGAAACTACCCCTCACGAAGGACAGCTTACATAGAAAAAACCTGGCAAATACTTGATTTTTTACTTGACAGTTTTCAAAATAACTAATTTGATCTTTAGCATACTCTAATGATGACCAATGAGGATTTTAAATATATATATATTATAAAATCATGAATATAAGTATATTTGATGTGTTTCAATAACTGCAGTTATTTTTCTTACTGATTACCAAATTGTGCCATCTTGGGCAATGGGAGACTATTAAAGTTGGCTTCTAAGTTCTTTGACAAAACCCTAGTAGTCTTCAGTAGTTTCTTTGCTCTCTGACACGACAAGGCGTTCCAAGCTCATCTTGTACAACGTCTGTCTCAGGCCTTAATCAGCCATTTTTCCAAGAACCTTTTAGACCATTTAGTGAAAATGGTACTTAAAGATCAAAGCCTGGTGCCTAGCATACTCTAGATGATCACTGTTTACAGGCCTTTTCAGTGGACATAGCTAGAAAATTTATTTCTCCTCAAGGATAAAAATAATCATGAGTTCACAATGGTTTTTCCAATTCAAACCCAGGATTACAGCAGCTTTATCAATTTTTATAACATTATCCATCTCACATCTGTTACTTCCTCTCTCCCACATTGAAAATTCCACTTCTCCAGGACACTAACATAATTGCTAATTTGCTTTATTCCAAGACACATAATGGATTCGGAAGGAGAATATCACCACCACCACCACCTCTTACAGGATTAGAAAAATTGTTTTAAGATATTTTTGCAGGTTTATTTTTTTATCATGTGTGATATCCCATCAGAAACGTTCAAAGTACTGTGCTCTGAAGTCACTAAGAATAGCCCTTCTCCGTGTGCTTAGAGTAAAAGTGGACACGTGGTCAGTTCATTTGCTTTATTTTTTCCTTATGATTTTGTTTTGTAATTAAATTGTTTTACACTTAAGTAAAATGATTCCAGTGTCAAATATACAAAGCAAGATATATTCAGAGAAGTCTAGTTTCTATACTTGTTGCCTCCACACTACCCCCTCTGACTCCCCTTATTAGACATCTTTTTATTGTGATGAAACATACATAACATAAGCTTTACCATTTTAACCATTTTTAAGTGTACAGTTCAGTGGCATTAAGTACATTCACATTGTCGTGCAACCATTACCACCATCCATCTCCTTTATTTTTAATTGCATGCTTTGCTATTCCATTTACAAAAATCTGAGCAAGAAGCATATATGTATATCATATATACATTATATATGTGTGTGTATATGTATATATCTATAGGTACACATGTAGGTGTAGATACAGATATATAGATAAATTCCTTCTTCCTTTTAAAAATAATGTTCACTATTCTCCACCTACCATGTCTTCACATAACAATATGTCCTGGAGATAACTGCAGAGGATTATATAGAAATTACTCTTTCTTTTCATAGCTCACCTGGATCTATGACCACATACTCTTTCCTGGAGGACTCTTTGATGCCAGGATGTCTGGTCCTGCTGTCTCATAAACTCAAGGGATCTAAGCAAAACTGACTCATTAAACTGTGACTTGGGGTTCTGCAAGTGTATCTGTATTTTTGCCCCAAAGGTATCAAATTAGTCAAATTAGGAATACTAAACTCATTTTTCATTTATTTTTAGACATGGGAACAGATTGTTTACTTTTCTCGTTTATTCTTCATCAGAATGGTTCATCTAACCTCATGGCCACTTGATGTATAACTAATAGGAACATCAGCAGAAGCACCACCAAACAGAACAGCAATGAAACTCACCAGTTAGTTGCCCAAATCCCAGAGCTGACACATACCAAGAATATGAAATTGTCATGATGATGTAAACAGGAAGTTCTTCCAGATTGTATTCCGGTAAAGAAGAGAGAATTAAATTTCCTCATGCCACTGACACAGAGTCAGAGGGTTCATAGCAAAATCTTACAAGCAGATATTCTGCCTGGCTTCACCCAAGAAACATGTGTACCAGTTCCTGCTAAGTATAATTACTGTAACCGGGGAAAAGGACACCCCAAAAAATGGCTGTACAAGAAGAGACTGCACAGATTCACCCTGAGGGAATATCATTTGAGACATGACATTTCACTTAGTCTGTCTCCACGAAAATCAAATTTTCAAGAAAACTGGCACCCAACTGAAGTGAATTAATCAGAAACTCACTTTCTTCCGCTTTCTCTTTTCAAGATTCTGCCTCTCTGCCAAGGACTTGATTGCCTGGATCCACGCATCAGCCATTCGCCGGATCCGTAGTCTCATCCATCGGAATTCTTCATGCTTTTTCATCGTACTGTACAGAATATTAAAATCCGTACGAATTTCTGCCTAGAAACAGAAATTTAATAAAAATGAGTAGAAGATAAGAGGTCCAAAAGCATAATGGTTTTCATGATGTGACATTTGAAAACTTGAAAGACATAGTCAATTAAACACAGGGCTTCAAAAGTCTGGTCTGCTGAACAGCTTTGCTTGAAGCGCCCAGGACTGCAAATTGAGGCAAAGGCCTCTTGACTGCTGCGCGGCTATACGGGACATCATTAAAAAATCAGAAGTGGAGAAAAGCAGCACAGACGTGCAAAGCCCTGAGCTACGTCCAAAATGCATATTTTACAGTGAATGCTCTTGATACAACTTGAAATTCTCTGCACCCGAATTTACTGGCCCCTTGATCTACTGCAGGGTAGCAGACTCCTGGGAAAACTAAAGTCAATTATTAACAGGCTACCTGCCATTGTGCAGGCTGCCAAAAAGCCTCATTCTGTCCACAAAGTTAAGTAGGGAAATAAATGCTCATCTTCTAGTTTTGTCCCAATCCAAACAAACAGAAGTTTATTATTTTCTAAGGAATTTAAAAGCCAGGAATACCATTTTCCTACAGTAACTGAATAAAATTTCAAATTCAAGCCAAAAGGGCTTCCCTGGTGGTGCAGTGGTTAAGAATCCACCTGCCAATGCAGGGGACACGGGTTCAAGCCCCGGTCCGGGAGCAACTAAGCCCGTGCGCCACAACTACTAAGCCTGTGCTCTAGAGCCCGCGAGCCACAGCTACTGAAGCCCGTGTGCCACAACTACTGAAGCCCACACACCTAGAGCCCATGCTCCGTAACGAGAGAAGCCACCGCAACGAGAAGCCCGTGCACCACAACGAAGAGTCGCCCCCGCTCACCGCAACTAGAGAAAGCCCACGTGCAGCAGCAAAGACCCAACACAGTCAAAAATTAAACAAAAAAAAATTCAAGCCAAAATAACTTAAAAGTCAGGAAGACTACTTTTCTAAGATAGCTGGATGCAACCAGCAATTGAAATAACAGAGAAAAATAATAACACTAGTATTTTTTTCATATAACATCTAAATAAAACATTCACTAAGTCCATCTTTCAGCAGTTACCATAGTTCACTCTAACACTCATCTGACAATGTCCTTGACTCAACAGTTTCCCAAGAATCCCATGGTCTAAGCGAGGCTCGGCAAACTCTGGCTCTTGGACCAAATCCCCCTCGCTACGTAAAGTTTTATCAGAACACAGTCAAGCCCACTCATTTACACATTGCCTAGGGCTGCCCTGTGCCACCGGTCAGAACTGAATAGTTGCAACAGAGATCTGGCCTGCAAAGATGAAAATATTTACTATCTGGCCTGTCACAGAAAAAAATTAGCTGATCCCTGGGGTGAAGAATAAAGACTTGAGCTTTTAATACAAAGCTTTTCCAGCCCCTACCTACCTTTCCCATTTCATCTTCATTCCAGCTCATCCAAACCCCTATGGCCTTGTCCCACTGAACCAGGCTCTACTCCCTGAAAATGCCATGCTCTCGTACAGGCACCTGTCCCCCTGCCACCAGAGACATCTTTCTCTCCTTGACCTGGTATAAACTCATTCAGTGCTTTAAATTCAACTCCAAGGTCATCTTCTCTTTACATGCTCTCCTGACCCATGCAGGCTGAGATCGCCACTTCTTTATTAATTTCCATGGGCCTATCTTTCAGTGTTGACACAGTCATTATTTACAACCATCACCCTCATTATTAAATCACTGGGCGCCTCCACGTCTGGCACCAGGTCTTATTCGTATCAGTAGCCCATCACGTAGGAACCCTCAGCGAACTGCTCAATAAATAAACGTATGCTAACTGGTTGACTGATTTGGTCACTCAGACTTCCACAGGGCTGGGGATAGAAGTTCTTCCGTTTACCGTTATTTCAGATTACAGCTGGCAGAAGACTCCACATGTATCACTTGACATCATACTCAAATCAAAAGCCTAGTAAGAGGTTTCCAAAAATCACTTACCAATGAATTACGATCAGCTTCTTCGTAGGGATTTTTTGCTCTCCAAGGTAAATGAGGACACCAATTTTCAACCTGAAAAACAGAAATCAGAGACACTAGGTATGCTGGTGCATCTGTAAATGAATTAATGTCTGTGCAAAGTTCCAAGCACAGTTCCTGGTACACAGGAAGTGGGTTAAGTGGGTTATTACTATTATCGGTCAGACTCCCACACTTTTAGCTAGCCATCCAGAGGCAAGGCCCCTCTCAGATGAAACAATAATTAGCCAAGGTCCAAAGGAGTGTATCATGACACTTCACATCTGTCCTTCAAAGACTTCACAGTGACTGATTCCTTAATCATTTAATCCTCGAACTTCTACACAGAAGGAGAGGGGGTCTTGCAGCAGAAAGTTAAAAGACTTGAACACTGCTGCCAGGGAATGGGAATGCAAAGGTGCCTCTGTACTATTTAGCAAGAGGACAGGAATGACTCGTTATCTCCTGTGGTGTGGCGGGCACAGAAACATCAAGGCAAATGAGCCACAGAACTCCATCATGTATCTCCAAATTAGGAATGCAACCGAGAGTTTAAGGCTAACTGATCAAGGCTTCCCCTCATTTTCTGGCTGTTCACTTCACACTAACTCAAGGAACAGGGTGATAAAACCTATTGGAAACAGAGATGAAAGAAAAAAAAATGCCTCAGCAATCTTGTGAGAGCCATTCTGGAAGATGGACTGTTCTGTCAATGCACTGGAGTTTAGAGAGCTGGGGGAGGAGGAAATTTACAGGAATGACTTCGACAAAGGTTAACAAAGAAAATTAGGCAAATTCATACTTTCTAGTAAATGAAAAATGCACTGAACAATACTGATGTCTGACCTCTTTGCCAAAACTCGCCATACAATTCCAAGATAGCATGTCACCCATTTATTAATATATGAGGTTATTAAAGATGGCTAATAAACAGGTGCTGAAAATAATGTCTCTGGGGCCAGGTGGACCTATGAAAATGAAGAGTACAAGAGGGCAGGGGCATCCTTGGAGCGTCACGGGGGAGGCAAGGAGGTGTGTGAGGTCAGAGCTCCTGGGTCAGCAATGCACAGTCACACAAGCTGGTTGGCCCTCCAGCTCCTGGTGAGTTTTCAAAGAAACAAAGCAGTTTTACTACTCTAGAAATATCTCTTAAAGCAAGGTGATTTTGACTAGGATCCGAAATAATTGGGCAATCTGCATAAAGCCCTCTGCCACTGCAAATGATCTCAAAGTAACAAGCAGAGGGCAAAAGCTTGGGGCAGGGTGGAATTCCTGGATAGGAAAAGTACACAATCTTCTGTTTTCTTTTTGTGGAGTGAAATCAGACTTGACCATATTTGTGAATAACTTCAGAGACTCAAAAGGACTCCTCATAAGAAAAGTCGCCGTGGTTTTTACTCATAAAAAAAAAAGAAAACACGAACTTGCCTGGAATGCCTATGTCTAAATACTGAGCCCTTATACAGCAACATCACCATGAAAGGCAAAATCACCAAGGAAAAGCACTCTATTGACACCAGTGAGAAAAGTGAGAGAGAAGCAGCAGAAAAGAGGCCGCCAAGGGGACGAAGCCTCAGCTGGTCCCAGCAGCCTACACACTACACACGTGTGCCTTGTGTTCTCAGACCGGACTGAATTATTTAATTCAAATTAAATTTTTGTAAATGGACTCAATAAGACAGTGCTTTAAAGCATATTTGTAACATGAAGGCTTCAAATGGATTGTAGACCTGATTGTGAGACCTTCCACCGCACAGAAAAAAGCATGAGGAGGCGCAAGCAGGGTACAGATTTGTAGTCAACCCCGCACTAAATGAATAACAATAGGTACACAGCAGCATGTCAGGATCAAAAACGTCCTCATGAAAAGCACGATAGGGAAAGATGAAACACGACTATGAATAAGCAAACCAACCCAAAGGAGAGACATTAGTGAGGTCAGGTAAGGAGAGTACATTCACTCCTCTGCCCTTAGAAGAATCTTCTGAAATTTACTCTCAGGAAAATACAGCCCGAGGTGATCTTCTAAAACATGGCTTCCCTACAGAATACTCAAGACTTTAATTCCTCTTTGAAACTGATCTTTATCTCAGTTCTTCTTACTTTAAATCACTGGATAATACTGGGCAAGATTTCAAGGGCAGCCCTGAAAGAATGGGAAATGGAGTCTGCCTATTTTAGCTTTTAGCAAGAAATCTTAGCGTTACACATTCACTCATAATGGAGGAGAAACCAATTCTGAACATCTTGACACAGGGGTACAGTGGGTTTTTAGGGTGGCTGTTTTTGTACACAGTGATAGGATAACTGGTGAACGAAATAATTAAATTATACATAAACCAATTACTCCACAGGGAGAGGGGGAAAAAACAAACACATTTCTTTCTGAAACCTCCGAGGGTTACCAGGATTGGAAGAAAGCCAGCACCTGCAATAACTCCACCTACTGAAACAAAGAGCCTTCAAATGAGCAACATACTCCTAAATAAGAACATCGTTAATAACACTCAGGGAGAATCTTGCTCAGGGCTAATAATTCACCCTCCTCATCCCCAGCTGTTTTGTCTGATCTACCTTGGCTCCTTCAGTGAGTCTAACCACCCAGCACAGCATCCTACCAAGAAAGCTGGACCCCAGAATGAGCCCACTGTCTTCCTGATCTGGAAGCTCTTCTATTTCAACTCATTCTTACCATCTCTTTTCCTGGCTCTCAGAACCCTAGTGTCCTAGGTCTGCCTGTGGTCATCTTCCTTCATCTACTGCCTTGGTTATGCTTTTTTTCCAGCTGTGCCTTGGTGCTCTCCTTGGGACAGGATCTGTGGCACCGGACCCTCCCACTGTCTATCTACCCTGACCTCTACCAGACTCCTGCAAGCTGGCAAGTCCTCCATCAAGCCCTCTGCCAGGGAAGGGACTGGACAGCCTTAAAATAGTCCACAAATCACCACAGTAAGTCCAAAAATTGAAAACCATCCGAGTTCACGGCAATACGCACACAACAATCGATAGAGGAGCAGAACCATGACTCTATTAACCTTCGAGCTGAAGGCAAAACTTCTACAGGAACTAATCTTTTTAGTGAACTAGACTCAGGCTACAAAACGAAGAGGCAGCAGAAACAGAAAAGACCAGCCAGGCTAGACCTTTGGAACATTAAGGCGTCTTCCACAGAGAGGGCACAATGAATCACTTTTCTTGAGCAAGGAGATCTAAAATTAGCCAATTTTATTTTTGACATTCCTCCTCCCAATGATTTAAACTTCTTTGATCTGAGAAGGTTTTGCAGCTTCATCACATACGATATGAATCAAAGCAAAATTCCTAAACAGACCTCAACCTTACTTTTCAAGTTCCGTAGGATGGACAATTCAATTATATTTAAGGAAAAGAAACTGCTTATAGAGATGCCTACAGCTCAAGTTGGAATTTAAAGGGGAAAAGAAGAAAATTATAGCAAAAATGAGTAGGAGATTTAACGTATGTATGTGTGTCCTTCGGTGTAACTGGCCTAACTCTGTAGTAATGTTCTGTTCTTTTGAAAGAATAATAATCAGACTCCATTATGGCCTCTTCTCTCATGCTTAATGTGAAAGGTTTTGCTTTAATGGATCACTGACATAGAATTTCATGCTGTTCTTTTCCTAGAGTAAGTGCAATCAAAACTAAATGCGCAAAATGCCTAAGAAAAGTCTGAGGTTATCTCTGGATATTGGCGTCATGGGTGCTTTCCGTTTTCTTCTGTATGTGAATCTTCATATTATGACTTTTTTTTTTTTACAATGTACATTTCTTAATCAAATAAGTTTTCAAGGCATTACATTATATAAGCATACAGTCATTTACTGAAGGTTTACAGTTCAGGGAAAAAAACAAATGAACTTGACTGCATCCCGTCATTTTAATCCCCTGAAGTGCCCTATGACGTGGGTACCATTGCCAGGTTACAAGTGAGGAAAGCAAGGCTTAAAGGGGCTGAGAACTTGCCGAGGTCCACTCACTAGTGAGCAGCAGGGCTGGGTGATGACTGAGATCTGTCGGTTCCTGGACCAGGACGAGTCAGAGCCACCTTAAAGGCCAAGCTCAGTGAAGGGCGAGGATGAGAGAGCTGCTCAATGTGGAATCCACCAAAATGAATTCTATGCCCACCTCCACAAACAACGAGGGGGATAGCCTTAAACCATTTGACTTTCAAGTTTTCCCATCTAACAAAACGAAGGTGCTGGCTTGGGTGACCTCTTAGTAATTCTATTAGCTTTAAGATCTGAAAAAGATGATTGGACATCACCCTGTCAGGCTAGTTGGTTACATACCAAAAGGATACCATTGACTCTATCTATTCATTTGATCCACTGATGATACACACATATATACATCCACACAGATTTGTTGAACTGATGACGTATCAAATGTAGTTACTCATTAAGGGGCATGCTTTTAAAAGACTTATTTACCCCACGCCACTCCCCTCCCTGGCCTACTCCCCTGTCTCAAGTTTTGAACAGGAAATGCACATGGTAAAGGATGTCCACACATGTGAGTAGCTCTGCCATCTGGGCTCATTGTCTCCATCAAACACCTGAGATGATGAATATTTGGGCCAAATTGCTTATTAGGAAAGGTTGTGCCTGTGGGGTGAGTAGAAGACGAGGAAGAAAAGCGACAATATGCTAGGAGCCAAGCACTAGGAAAAGCGCTTCACACACATCATGTCCTTCGGTCTCCACATAATCCTCTGGGCAAGGCCCATCGTGACAGATAAAGACAGAGGTGCAGGGCAGCCCCACAGCTGGGGACGGAAGTGCTATCTGTCCTGCACACGGCCGTACACTTAGCAGAAAAGCCAGACGGGTGGTTCCTGCAGTCCCACGAGCACAGTCCAGCCTTTGATATTAGAGTATGATTGCCTAGATCTTCTCTACAAAATCCTTCAGAAAGGGTTTACTCTGCTCCTATTGCAGGGCAGTGCTGGAAGGGCCATGAAAGTGATGGTAACTCCCTGCCTGCAGCCCTCGCCCCTGATGTCTCTTCCGCGCAGCAGGGGTGATTGCTTCAAAGCCTAAAGTGGATTACATCCTACACTAACTCAGACCCTTCAGTGGCTTCTCCTCGCCTCAGAATAAAGCCCAGAATCTATCCTCAACCTTACGCTGCCTGCCTCACTACCCCCGTCCCCCAAAGAACTCCCTTCCAGTCCAAACACACGTCAGGACCATTCTTACCTCTGGAGGGTGGCCAGGTTTGTGAGGGGAGGGGAAAAGATGCTCAGTTAAATTCGAATTTCAGACAAGGGATGAATTTTCTTTTTGGTATGTTGCATGCAGTATTTGTCATATACTCGCAGTTAAAAATTAAATAAAACACTCTTTCCCTGAAATTCATTATCATTGGGTATCTTGTATTTTACCTGGTAACCCCATACCTCAGCGCTTCTGCATCTGCTCTCTCTCTACCTGAAACACTTTTCCTTCCAGAGCTCCCGTGCCTGCCTGCCTGCCTCCCTCCCTCCCTCCCTCCCTCCCTGCCACACTATACTCCAACTTTTCCTCTGAGAAGCCTTCCCTGCCACTCTACCTCCTGACTCTGTTTTTCCTCGGCACACCTACCACATGTGGAAATTATCTGACCCATGGGTTGGCTGCTAATTGCTGTCCCATCCGAATGTAAGCTCCTTGAGGACAGAAACTTCAGCAGGCGTGTTTCCTCAGCCCCCAGTGGAGGCCCTGGCACACAACAGGTCCTCAATCGTTACTTGTTACACAGTAAACAAAAACAAAAAAAATCAAAGACATGACTTGAGTACTTAAGATATTCATGATAAGGATACTCTTTTCCATTTAAATGACACATATCTATTGTTTCATTAGAACCTTTCAAAATACCCTGAGGGAAGCAGGGCAGGCTTTACCTTGACTTCAGTGGGGAGAAACCAGTCTGAAAACTCAAGGGAATGTTCTAGGCCACACGGGTAGGAGTTGGATCCAGATAGGCAATCAGGCCCATGTCTTTTCTTTTCTTTTTTCCATGTAAGGCATTTTATTTTAAATATAGCAGTTTGTACATGTCAACCCCAAACTCCCAATCTATCCATATATTTTCTATAATATGTAATGCTGCCCCCTACCAGGGGAGGGGTGGCAAGAATATCACAGAGTATGGAACTGATCGTGTGCATGAGAGACCCGAGGGCTGGGGAGATCCGATACAGGGCTACTCAGGATGTTAGGGAAGGGGCAGGACTTCAAGAGAAATCGCTGTAAGTTTTCAACATACCACAAACCAGTGGGGTTCTAACGACAGGATGTCAGAGTTTCAAAAATCCATCCCAAATCTCTGCGGGGTGAGACCTGTCAATTTCCTTTACACAGGAGAGGGAGCAAACGAATTCCTCGGTCGTGAATCACATAGATAATACAGAGAGATGCTTCTTACACTGTACAGTGGAAGAACCGGCCTCAGTGGGCCTACATCCACACTGAGCACACAAGAGCCACAGTCACCCCACTTGTAAAGGTAGTCACATTCCAGTGACCAAGGACAGAGTTCCTCTTTTGTGGTAACGTGCAACTTTGCCAGAAGCGTAAATCCAGGCAAATAACGCAGAGTGACAGTAAGAATAAAAGCTGGGCGAGAAAACTGTGCCTTCCAATATAATTGGCTCGTTCCATTCTAATAGTCTAACCTGATCCCCTGCATTCCCTTATAGATAAAATACTAGAGAGCATTATATTAAAATTGTTAATAAGTGCTCAAAATGCCCTTGCTTCATGTCTCAAATTTAATGTTCCTAGCAGATTTTAATGTTACAAATTTACAATAACGTTTTCTTCAAGATTAGAAAGGTGATAGCTGGGGAAGTCACCCACTTAGAACAAAGAGACAAAAAAGCTATTGACTATTTTTAAAAATGCTTTAAATAGAGTTATTCATTCAACAAATATGTGTGCCAGGCACTATTATTCCTGTGAACAAAACAGACAAAAAAATCTCTCTGGAGATGACTTTCCACATACTTGCTCTTAACGTTGGATATTGATGGTCACCCCAGGACCTTTGCACTGAATTGTTCCCCCTGCCTGTTAAATACCTGTGCCAGACATCTGCACCTCTTACTCTCTCACCTCTAATTTGGTGCTCACATGTCCTCCTCTCATCTGCTCAGTAGGGCATATTCTGAACACGCTGTCTAAAGCTGACACCATCACTCCATGAGGCCCCTCTCAGTTTCATTTTTCTGCATAGCTCTATTGTAATCTAAAAGATATGTATCTTACTTTTTGTTGCCTGTCTCCTCCTACAAAAACATAACTTTAAGAATGTTTGTCTTTTTGTTCACTGTCATATCCCCAGCACCCAGAAAATAACAATAGCAATGAATTCCCCTGGTACCCAGATGCTGGTCTCCTAAGTGTCATTTCCCACTAAGAGGAACCAAGGGTACTTAGAGAAAAGGCTGATTCTAGTCTAGGGCAGAAATTATATAAGATGAACCGGGAAGCTCTGTCATACCAGACAAGATCAAAACTATTAAAAACTCCTAGGTTATGTCAAAAAGGACTCAGAAGACAACATGAATTGGCCCCCCACTGGTCAAAGAAGATATAATACGAGAACTAGTAAGAAAATAATTGGAATGGATCAAACATATCAAATATGTTTCAATCAGTGAGTTCATAATGATGGTAAAAACCAACAAGCAGACAAACAAGCAGACAAACAAACTGCTAGTCATCAGTGGAGGATGCTAGGAAATCAACAGAGAACTCAAGATTTCTCTTAGGAACTGTTCCGCAGGGTAACCAAATATCAGATGAGGACTCATTTCTCTATACAGGGTATTCCTGACATATTACAAAGGAATCCCTGATGAATCCAGGCAGTGATTATCAATGGCTGCTAACATCCCCCAAAGAGAGAGAACCAGGCATTTACTTGCCTCTTAATAGACGTATTTAATACCACCCATGAAACAGTTTTGAAAAAAATATTGAGCCTGACTCTGATCAAACCTCAGCTCTACTATCAATTTACAGGAAGTACAAGGGGCAGGGAAACAGGTTATACAACAACACGGGGATATAATCGTCAAAATTCAGAGGACAACAAACTCTTCTAAGGCAAAGTTTCTTCAGCGAAAAATCACAAGAGGAAAAAAATAAGAGATGAAAGGAAACCTAAATTAAAGGGACTTAAGAGACACCAACAATAGTAATTTATGGTCCTTGCTTGAAACTCTGTTCAAATAAATAAACTTTAATTTACAAGAAATGTGAATACTAACCTGATATTTGATGATATTAAGGAATTCCGTAATTTTTAAAATATGGAATGGTATTAGGAGCTATAAGTTTTAAAAGAGCCTCTTTTAAAGGCACGTAGTGAAACATTCACAGACGATGAGATCTTTGGGATTTGCTTCAAAATAATGAACTGGGGGCTTCCCTGGTGGCGCAGTGGTTGAGAGTCCGCCTGCCGATGCAGGGCACGCGGGTTCGTGCCCCGGTCCGGGAGGATCCCACGTGCCGCAGAGCGGCTGAGGCCGTGAGCCATGGCCGCTGAGCCTGCGCGTCAGGAGCCTGTGCTCCGCAACGGAAGAGGCCACAACAGTGAGAGGCCCGCATGCCGCAAAAAAAAAAAAACAACAATAATGAACTGGGAGAGGTGTCAGTGAATGAGATTGGCCACGAATTGACAATTATTGAACATGAGTCATGGGCACATGGGGGGTTCCTTACACCCATCTCTTTTACATATGCTTGAAATTTTCCATATTAAAAACAGTTTAAAACATAAAACTTTAGAAACATTTTATTGGTATATAATAGAAATAAATGATCAGAGAAAATATTTAAAAGTTTGTAAAAGAACAAATTGGAGATGACTGCATCAAAGATTCCAAGCAGCAAAGAGGTGTTGGTTTGGGGTTTGGCAAATCCAGCCATTTACCCTTAAATTTCTGTTTAAGGTAGAGGTCAGAGTAAGAAATCTCAATCTAAATGTTGTAATAGGTGAAAAAAAAAAAGAAATAAAAAGATATAAAACTAAATGTTGTAGTACATGAAACTACGGACAAAGAGGAGGTGTCACAAGAGGATGAACTTGGGAGAAGGAAGAGGTTGGGCGAAATTGAGAGATCAATCAGGCTGATGAGAAATGCTGTGCTGTAAACTTGGGATTGTTTTTAAAAAATCCTTTTTCTAAATGTGTCTTAGAATTCAGGTAATAAGAGCCACGAAAACACATAGATGAAAAAGATAAAAGTAAAGGCTGAATTCAAGAAGTGCAAAGAACACGATCATAAATCTCTGTCACCTCCGGTACCACCAAAAACTATTATCTCACAGAAAGTGAATTTCCTATGTCAAGGGCTAGACATTTGAAAGGTGTGTGTGGGTATTCTCGGGCAACAGTCTAGTGGCATTTTTAAAGTACTCCCTGACCCGTCCCAAATGTTAGTTATATTTTCTCATTCGGATTTCTTCCTGCAACCTAAACAGTCAATTCTTTACTGCTGCCCACTTTGACAAATTAGTTTGTGCAACACCATTTCCAAGATATCTTTAGCAGCCAACACAGCCCATAAATCCAAATCATTGTACTGGTTATTAGGATTTCATTTCATGCTCACATTCACAAACATTTAAGCTTTCAACCTTTGCTGCTGGACATTAATCTTGGTATTAATCAAGGGATTAAGTACGCTGAATTTAAACTCAAGGTTAATAGCACACTCAGCCAATATTAGTTTTACATATTGCCAAGGGCGAACAGAAAGAGGAAGAGAACTCTATGCCTGTTGTTTCTGAAATATAAGAAACAGATTCATGAGCAAGGCATGAAATTGCTTCTTTTGTTCCTTTATGAGGGAGTCACACACACAGGCAGGCGCGCGCACACACACACACACACACACACACACACTCACTCAACCAGTCCAAATTGGCATTAGAAGCAACAGCTTGTACACATCCTGAGATCTAGCAATCAATCACTGAGCAATTTGATTATTTCAGAGCAACTATACTTCCAGTGGCAACACAAGTGCTTAGAAAAAACAGTACAAACAAATTAAGAAGTCTGGCAGGGTATGACGGTTGCTAGTTGCTAGAATAATTGTGTAAATAGCAAAAATCTGTGGGAGTCAAATATATCAGCACCATCTATCAACATAATATCAATAGGGGTAAAGAAATTTATTCTCAATTTTGTAAAAGCTGATAGCAGTAAAAGGCTCTGCAGAGGGCTAAGTTAATAATACCTGAAACAATGACATTTAGAGTAATTACTTTATAGGGTCTTGTGTCTATAACGGGAGTAGTTAGTTACATGGCTCACAAAAACAGACACAGAAAATGAACTGCTCGATGATCTGGAAATGCAAGGCTGCTTAATGTATCAGTCTTTCAGCCCTCACCACTTGCAATGGCTAAGTACCTGGTTTCCATGAGTTATATGTTCAGGAGGATTGGCACCTTTTTTTTGGCAGGGGAGATAAAGTATTAAAATTATGAGTATTAAACTAGCAATGAAGACTGATTAATGGAAACCAGCTAACTTAGAGCCATATTTCAAACACAGGTGGATTTGAGCATAGAACTGAATGCAAAGGCGATGGTGACAAACGACTTCACTTGAGTTCAGCTTTCGTTTGACATGAAAGGGAAACAGGAATGGTCAATGCAAAAGCACTAAGCAACTTAACCTCTCGGAGCCTCTAGGATGCGGCTCTCTACTACTCAGAGCCGGGGAGAGGTTGAAATGACGCTGTGTATTTGAGGTGTCAGGCACACAGTGCAGCTCAGCCATGTTTCATTCTTATTGTCTGCCACTCAACAAGGGCAATGACGAGACTTTTAGCATCACACCCAGTCCCTAATACAACATCAGACATACGACAAGCATCCGTGGGGATAATGGAAGGGGAAACACTGATGGCTTTACCTCCTGGGATTTCCCATAAAAGGCTGGGAGACTACAAGTTGGTGAAGGTAAAAGCAGAAGTTTATACTCCCGTAATTCAGCAGAGTTGGCACACTGAGACAACTGGGGGAAAGAAAAATGCAGGAAGAGCGCTATCTCCTAAGACTGGTCTGAATCTAAATGCCTCAGTTCAACCGGTGATTGACTATAGAGGAGACATTTTATTTCATGTCCTCTTTTATATCTGTCAAAGCTCTGCAGTTAAACATAGATGGAAACAAGAATTGGCTCTTCAGTGAGGGTTAAGAAAAGAAAGTCACCAGTAACATCCACTGATCAAGTAAACAAATCAAATGAAGATGTCTCTCTCAATCATTTTACCAATTGCAAGAGTAACCAGGCATACAATACAGGTTAAATCAAGTAACAAAAGATGGAAAGAAAGCAAGAGGAAAAAAAAAAAAACTAGACAAAATACATTACCACAAAGCCACAGATGTTGTCCAGGATTTACAGAATACTAGAACACAATTAACTGGCTTTAGGAAACATCTCTAATAATTTCATGTAGGCAACGGCAGAGGGGTACTGCTGTTCCATGCATCCGGTTCACGATTTAACTGTGAGCAAGTTGCACATCCTGACAAAGGAAGTCAAGGGGAACAGCTGAATTTCTGTTACCAGAAGCCTAGGGATCTAAAATGAAATGAGACTGGTGAATGCGAACCAGAAATTGATTCCAATTCTAAGACAGAATCAAGGTCCCACACAAAACGTCACAGGCTAAGTGACACCCCACAACTGTACTCAAATAATGGCAATATCAAAAACCTATCATGTATAGACACAGAAAACAAGCTTATGGTTACCAAAGGGGAAAGGTGAGGGAGAGGAATAAATAAGGAATTTGGGATTAACATATACACACTACTATATATAAAATAGATAATAAACAAGGACCTACTGTATAGCACAGGGAACTATACTTGATATTTTGTAATAACCTACATGGGAAAAGAACCTGGAAAAGAATATATAACTATATACAACTGAATCATTTCGCTGTACACCTGAAACTAACACAACATTGTAAATCAACTTTATTTCAATAAAAATAAATAAATAACCACTCCGCACAAAGAAGTAAAAACAAAAACAAAACCCAAAAAACCTATCATAAAAGTGTCAGTTTTACAAATTGAGTATCATTTATTTGCCAGGTTCTACTCTAAGCATTCTCCCATATAGGCTCAGGAATTCTCATGGCAGGATCCTTTAAAAACAAAATTAAAACATATGATAAAGGAAGAACCTGAGGCACAAAGAGGACAACTTTTCCAAGAGCACAGTGTTTAGAAAGCATTAGAAACAGAAGCTTAGGTCAGCTACGAGGCTCTAAGGCAGTACTGCCTATTCAAGTGGCCATGTTGGTTAAATTTTCTTCTCTTACAGGGTCCCTATTAAGGTGCTTTGATAAAATGGAAAATTTTTTTAAAAGGCCAGAGTTTCAAGGTAATTTTCAGATTAAAACTGAAAAAGAAGCTCCTAGTTCTTTCCCAGGACCCCTTCCTGGCTTAATTACCTGGATCCATGCTTCCTCTTCCATTAGACTTGAAAGATAATGAATGCGAAGCATGCTGCCAAGCAAACGAGTCCTCAGTAATTGTTGACAATCAATGAATACAATAGATGTTCAGTAAGTGCTCACTGAACTGAATTCAGCGTTGCAGAAAGAAAGGTCTGATCGTTTGCATAAGAAGAGAGTAGAAGAGGCAAATGAAGTACCCTTCCACATCTCGAAAGGAGAAATAATAGTTAAAGGTTCTGCAGTGAAACACCCAGGCTCCAATATTAAGTCTACATGATCCATCACATCTTTATGCGGCCCCATCTATCCCACACTCCTCTCAGTTTACCTGCACCAGAATCTCCCTTTTCTCTCATTTAACTAGGTCCTTCCTTCCCTGTCGGTAGGGGTAGGGTGGCAGTTTCAAAGGAAGGGAACCCGGTCATATATAATTACAGCCCCTGTCCACCTGGACCATTCTCCCACACCTCCCCAGCTGTGGCTTGGGAGATGGAGACCCAGGCTGGAGTGAGCACGTCAATCTCCCTTCACCTCGGCAATCCTCCCCGAGATGCTGGAAGGCATGAAATTAGCTCAGCTTGTCCATCAAGGAGGAGCCCGGTTAGACTCTGGCTAAATTCTATCAAATGGAAATGGGAATAAAACTTTTGAAAATTGAACTAAATGAGGAACTTTTTCCTCAGGGCAGGAAAGGTGCCTCTAACTGACTTCTCACTAGAGTGAAGGTTCACCCATAGCCCCAGGCCCTCCTCCTCTGGAGAAGAAAATGAGGCCAGCCCCAGGCCACCCAAGCTCCAAACACACTCAAATACATGCTACAAAGTCAACTGGCCAGCAGCCACCTAATGAAGTACATCACACACCCAACCTCTCAGTGCTTTTCGCTTCCAAGAGGCATTTTAACTGTCACTAACTCTGACGGTTCCCATGATGGCCCTGGGGTGGCCGTGGAGCAAACCTCGGCAAAAAAAAGTCTGACTGGATCTTACAGAAGAAAGAGAAGTAAGGGTGCGGAAGAGGGACAAACCCCACAGACTCCAGGGCCACATGCCCTATAGCAATACTGGCTTGGCCTCCATCCCCAAAAGTGTCCCTGTCACCTTATACCAGAGAGAAGAGGTACCTGAATCCCACAAGGGAAACTATGGCAGAAACATTTCATTTAGCTTCAAAATGGAGGCATTCTCCTTTCTGCATGGCATCACCAGGGAGCTGTAATTAAACTACTGGTTAAACAGCAAGAGAACCAAAACCAGGGGGTGCGAATCAAAAAAAAAAAAAGGCAGTCAACAGCCTGCCAAGTGCACATCCTCAGAAATTAGCTGGCGTCTGTTTCACAAGCCCCTGGGGCTGCTGCCCCTGCCCATAATGGGGGTGGGCAGCCGGTGAGTTTTCATTCCCTACTCAGTTCTCTGCCAGTAATTGGTGCTTGATAAAGTCTTAACCCCATCCTATCCCCTTAACCTTTCTAAAGGTGAAATGGAGATCCCTAAAGCATGTAACAAATTCCATGTGGTCTGTAAAATGCCCTGTAGCCCTTAAAAAAAAAAGGGAAAAAAAGCTGCTATTTAAATTCAAGGGTACAAATGAAGTTCAGATAAAAAGGGGGAAAAAAGTAAATAATTCAGCCTGTAAGTAAATAGCTAACTCAGCCAATAAGCATATGAAAATATGCTCCACATCACTAATCATTAAGGAAATGCAAACCACAACCAGAGTGAGATACCCCCTCAAACCCATTCAGAGGGCCACTAAAAAAAAAAAAAAAAAAAAAAAAAAAAAAACAAAAAAAAACAAGTGAGGGCAAGGATGTGGAGAAGTTAGAACCCTTGTGTACTGTTGGTGGGAATGTAAAATGGTGCAGCCGCTGTGGAAAATAGTTTGGTGGTTCCTCAAAAAATTAAAAATATAATTACCATATAATGCAGCAACTCTGCTTCTGGATCTATACCCAAAAGCATTGAAAGCAGAGTCTCAAAGAGTTAGGTGTACACCTACGTTCATAACAACATTATTCACAATACCTGAAAGGTGGAAGCAATGCAAGGGTCCATTTGACAGATGAATGGGTAACAAAATGTGGTCTATACACACAATGGAACATATTATTAAGCCTTACAAAGGAAGGACATACTGACACATGTACAACATGGATGAACCTTGAGTACACTATGCGAAGTGAAATCAGCCCATCACAAAAAGACAAATACTGTACACTGCACTTATAGGAGTACTTGGAGTAGTCAGAGGCAGAGGCAGAAAGGAGAAGGGTGCTGGCCGGGGCTGGGAGAAGGGAGGGAATGTGGAGTTACAGTTTAACGGGAACAGAGTCTCAGGTTGGCAAGATGAAGCATTCTGGAGATGGACGGATGGTGGTGACGGTCGCAGTGTGAAATGGACTTAAGACCGCTGAACTTTACACTTTATGGTTAAGAAGTTTTACTACATTTTTTTGTTAGGTGTATTTTACTACCTTTTTTTTTTTAATCGGGAAAAAATTAAACAGTGAACTCAGACTATTTTTCCCTCAAGGGGGGAAAAAAAAAAGTCACGCTACTTGGGGACAGAGGAGAGTCACGCAGAAGGGAATCACAGGCCCTTCGTGGGAAAACAATACCCGTTTTTCAGCCTTTCAGATTCCAGGCTCAGCTACAGAACAGACCGTCCACCCCCACCCCACAAAGCCACAAGAAGCTACTCACCTCACTGAGGTAAATAAAAAAAGAGCAGGTGGACCCATCCACTCCGTATTCTGCGTAGCAGGGATCCGAGCGCCACATATCTTTCATCCACTGAAACAACCAGAGAAGGTGAGAACGCTGATGAGCAGCCTGATCTCTGCGGCCAGGCACACCTGCCAACAGAGACGGCGAGGGCTCGGAGGGGGAGGGGGGTGGCTCAAACCGTGGCCTGAAGCTCAGGATCCCTGGGCTGAGGTCAGGACCAGATGCTCAGCTCTTGGACGATCGTGGCTTGAGCTGGGCCTTAGCAGAGGCCTTTGGAGTGGACAGAGGCCGTAAGACACACCCTGCAGTGCAGCCCGGGAGAAGCAACGGCAAGGAGCGTTTTATCAAGACCAAGTGCCTAATGCAGTGCCCCGGCATCAGAGTCCCCTCCCCGGAGAACTGCAGTTTCACAAGCCTCGGCACAGCGCCTGGAAGAGAGCGCACGGACGAGGGCAGGAGCTCAGCGTGCGGTGAGTCCCAAATGGAGGCTAGGTAAACACTCTGTGGTTTGGTCTCACCATCCTACGTGGCGCTTGAACGCTAACTGTTCTCTGCAAACTACTGCGAAGGAGAGTGGTCTCCCCAAGGGCTGGCCGTATAAATGGGATGAAAAAAAAAAATGTTAAGAGTCAAAGAGTGGCCAAGAGTGTCTGGGTACTCGACTGCACATGCAAATGTGACAATGAAATCTCGAACTGGAGACCTCACAGCAGAGGCCTGGGGCAGAGGGAAGGCGGATACTAAATAATGGCAGCCCCTTGTCTTTGGCCCTTGAAGGATCACCTGCTGGAGGATGGGAAGGGGGTGGTAGTGATAGCTTCAAAGCCACCGCAGGTGCCTGCAATGGCCCAGCCGTTTCAGTCTGACCACTTAGTCATTGTTGACTAACCCCACACAGCTGGCATAAGCAGGGAAGGGTTGTCATGGCCACAGCCCTTAACTGGCAGGACTGAGGCGCCCCTTAAATGACTCCCTTAAAGGGCTCGCTTGCCCATGTGTATTGCTGGGGAGAAGAAGGGAGGGTGGGGGAAGCAAGGGTCTGTTCGTGCAGATTAAGGAGGATGGGGACGAATGGAGATCCCTTCTGCCTTACCTTAATTTTCCCCTCGCAGTGGGGGTAGCCATCCATAGGAGGCAATACGCATTTTTCTTGAGCTCCATTAATGATATCTGAAAAGGAGGAAAAACAACAAAGGATACTATCAAGTTTATTGCAAGTGAGGGTCAGAGAGAGAAAAGGAAAAGAGAAGTCTACCCTGGGAGCCCCTCCAGCTGACGACAGTTCTGACTGGTCTGCAGGGAGGACCTGACCCAACCAGAGCCCACCTCCAGCATGGCCAGAGACCTGTGACATGCATGGCCCAGCCGCAAAGGTTGAGCCGGGCCAACCAGAGTGCTTGCCTGAAAATCTGCAACTGGGAAACTGAGAAACCATACGAGTGGGGGGCAGGAAATGAAGTCATGAGATTAGGAGGGTCACGGGGCCGGCGAGGCCAGGCTAGGCTATGAGGACAAACTGAGGCCATGAGCAGCTTCCTGAACACGTGTGCTTATCACTTACGGAATCTAAAAAAGTGGTACAAATGAACTTATTTCCAAAACAGAAACAGACACACAGACGTAGAAAACAAACCTATGGCTACTGAAGGAGAAGCGGGGGGGATCAATTAGGAGTCTGGGATTAACAGATACACACTACTATATATAAAATAGATAAACGATAAGGACCTGCTGTATAGCACAGGGAACTCTACTCAATATTTTGTAATAACCTATAAGGGAAAAGCATCTGAAGAAAATAGATATATATGTGTATGTGTGTGTGTGTGTACATATATATATATATATATATATATATATATATATATATAAATAACCGAAACTACTTTGCTGTACACCTGAAACTAACACAACACTGTAAATCAACTATACTTCAATAAAACAAAACAGACATGCGCTTGAGCTGAGGCAGCCCACAGGAGAGAGAAAGGCGAAGAGAACCATGTGCTCAGAAAGCCACAAGATGCATCTGCAAGGTGTACCTTCTTAGACCCGGTTCTTAAATTTCCACCAAGATCTCCTTATTCTTCCACTGTTTCCTCCCAATAAACTCCCTTTGTATTAGCAAGCTAGAGTAGATTCCTATTCCTTGTAACTACAGAGTCAAAACTGAAAAGAATGCCTCCCAGAAGCTTTAGTGATGGACAACAGACAAACCAGTAAACAACTGAACAGCACTGTAAAAGGCCTTATGTTAGGGCGGGGCAAGGGAAGGACACGCCGTCTTCCCTGGATCCAGTGACATGTCAGCTGAGATGTGAAGATGAAGGAGCGAGCCAGGTAGAGGGACAAGGTAGAGATGGTGTTCAGGAAAACATCCAAATGCAGGACCTGGTCTGACTGGAGTGAATTAGTACGAGGTACTGAGAGGCAGCGCCCAACCAGAAAGGCCTCAAGCACCAAAATAAAGACTCTGGTCTTTGTACTAAGGGTCTGGGTGGCGGAGCACTGAAAAGTTTTAAGGAGAAGATAGTTAGGATCAGTTTTTTGTTTAGGAACAATCATTACAGCTGGAAAGGGCGACAACCCTAAACCTACATGCTTCTGTTTTTGGACCAACTATATTTTCTGCACATGCTTGGATGTCCCAATTATTCACTGCTGACAGTTTCCTACACCAAGTACTAATCGGAAATGAGATCCCAAACTACATATCAACCTAAGGATAACTACAGTGTAAAATCAATATCCTCCTTATCATAGGTCGGAGGCAGTGTCTGTTAGTTGTTAACATGGAAGACAGTTTGTTGGAGGCTTTGTTTCCCCATCTGTAAAATCGGAGTAACTGCACCTCTATTTCATCCAGGTCTTATTAAATATTTAAGTTAATATTTAATAACTTAAATATTTGTAAAAAGCCTGGTCTGGCACTCCCATCACATGATACCACAGACCATGGCAGGTGCTTAAAAGTTGGCATTTGCTGTATAATTCCACGCAACTTTCACTCACTATACCCAGGAAAGCAATATTTCAAATGCACATGCTTCTGGAAATGCATTCTCTTCGTTTTTAAAATAAATCCAGGCTTGAATGGTGGCTCTCCCTAAAGCTCCCCTTGTCTCTCATGTGTACGGGGACAGCCAGCTCCAGAATCCACTAACAGACGGGCTCCCTCAACAAAGAAAAGAAGTGCTTTCCAATGACTACTGCTCCTATCACTATTTTAAATTCCAATTTTGTTTACTACTTAAGCAAGTAAGACGCAGCAGAGGTTCCGAGAAATTAAGCAGAGTCCAAAACAGCCGAGGGTTGGGATAATCAGACATCTGAGATACTCAGGGGTAAATTACTCCCCTTTCTTTACACACAACAGGTATTACTCTAGTTCCAGATGTTCAGAGCCAGAAGTTACTGAAATGAGGTGAGTTGGAGGTATGGCAGTGCGGGACGAAGAGAAATCGCCGAGTGTTAAAATAAAGCAGCAGGTCCGTGAAGGCTGCAGGCAAAGCCTAGTTGCTGGCAGTGTGGGTCCTCTTCATTTAAGAGTTTCAAGAAATAAAAAAATGTTATGCTAAGAGTCAGCAAACTTTTTCCGTAAAGGGCTGGACAATAAATATTTTAGTCTGGGCAGGCCACATGGTCTCTGTCTGGGATGTAGCAGGAAAGCAGCCACAGACGACAGGCGGTGGATGGGTGTGGCTGTGTTCCAATAAAACTTTATTTACAAAAACAGGCACAGACCCCGATGTTGGCCATGCTAAGAGACTCCCCAAATGAGGATCCTTTGCTTCTGCAAAGACCTGCGGTACGCGGGCCTCTCACTGTTGTGACCTCTCCCGTTGCGGAGCACAGGCTCCGGACGCGCAGGCTCAGCGGCCATGGCTCACGGGCCCAGCCGCTCCGCGGCATGTGGGATCCTCCCGGACCGCGGCACGAACCCGTGTCCCCTGCGTCGGCAGGCAGACTCTCAACCACTGCGCCACCAGGGAAGCCCTGAACTGACTTTTTAAAGGACATCTGCAGGCACTCCCCGGTCCGGCGTGCCCTTCCTGTCACCCTTCCCGGTTCCCTCCTCCCATTTAAAGCCCCTCCTCCTTTAAGACCTAGCTCGAGCATCCCCACCTGCAGAGAGCCCTGATCCTTCTTCTCCATCCCCAGGCTGAGTCAGGACCGAGTCAGGGCTGAGTGCTGCCCTGCGGCTTCTGGCCCTCCCACCACAGCGAGCAATCCTGTTCTCTTGTTCACATCTGTTCACCTCCCCTCCTAGGAGGTGGGAAGGTTACGTCTTTCTGCTCCATCACCAGGCACTCAGCGAGTGCTGCTGGGCTGAATAAACACACGCATGTTCTGCCTGCCTCCCCACCATCCCCGGCCTGACCCTTGGGCTCAGGGAGAATGAGACTGAGCTGAGACCCCAGCTAGACCAGCATTTTTTGCTCCTCTTCCAAGCAGCAGTGTGTCAGCTAATCCAACAGGGGCTCCTCTGCATTTCCATGATCTAATGAGGAATTTTCTCATTATTTTGTTACACAGTGATGGGTTTGAATAGACAGTGGCTTCCAAAAGTGTAGTTGGATGACTTGAGGCTCTGGGGTGGAAGGGATCTGTGAAAGGGAGACACGGGAAGTGCCATGGGGCCGAGCTGCTCACAGAATCCAACCCCCAGTAAGTAATCTGAACGAGACCCTCCATTACCTCCCAGGCCCTGAGGAGTTTCAGCACATCCCACAGGACAGCTCCCTGCCTTGTTTCCATCACAATGACAAAAACTCAATGAATCATGTTTTCATTCCTTTGTGTCCACAGAAGACATTTACCTTTGCAAGAGCCTCCAACCTAAGGTTGGTTAAAAAAACCACAAAAATTCAGGCCAAAAGAGGTTAACGTGACGGCTTTTCAGGGGACACTTAACTTAATGAGGCCCCTCCCCACAAAAGGTGTCAGGATTCCGCCAAGATACATTACTAGAAGGCTCTCCCTGCTGTTCACCCCACCCTCTCACACAGGTCATCTTTTTTTTTTAACTGTGAAAGGGCAAAGGAAAAGGAAGATGTTAATGTAAGCAAAGAAGCTCAGCTCTTCTACTGTTTAGAATTCAGTTTCATCTCTTACCCTCATACACCAGCCCAAGTGGCATCTTGCACTGAAAACTTCACCTCTGAACTGATTCTATGGTACCGTCAACCAGGTTATTAGAAAAAAGGCAGGGTACCCTAGGTGCAAAAACTCTGTTGTTTTATCAGGGTAGTAGGAGGTCAAATATTAGGTTTAATCTAAGAGAACATTTTTCTTATTATCAAAAATGCTTACAACTCAGGAAGAGCACATGTACAGCAGGAGAAGTGACCAAAGATGCCATGAACACACCCAGAGCAGCGTGTTCCCATCAAGCGTGGAGCCATATTCTCCCCGACGGTCCTAACATGCATACACAGATTGAGACAGACACAACAGCATTTCAAATACATATCTGGAAGTGACAGAGACAAAGAGATATGGAACCAGACACACAGCTGTTTTTAACTCATGGCTTCCTCTGCCCAAGGAAGGAAGGAAAGTGGGAGAGTACAGGGCAGAAGTAAATGGTAAAGACAGTCTCAGAGGGACTGTGAGAATTGAAAAGGGTGATAGAGGAAACAGAGGTGGACAACATGACCTCCCTTGATACAGTACCAGTCTTTCTAAAGTGCTGGCACACACGTTAGCGCATTTTATACTCACCACATCCTCCTGAACAAGGAAGACAATTACCTCATCTTACAGTTTGGAAAGGAGACGCTTCAAAATCCTCAGCGGCTACCGCCAAACTCAGCCCACAGCCACCTGGAACATCTCTCAAAAGCCTGCTGCTGGCCATGTGCTTCCATGTGAAAGCTACATCCTTGGGCTTCCCTGGTGGGGCAGTGGTTGAGAGTCTGCCTGCCGATACAGGGGACACGGGTTCGTGCCCCGGTCCGGGAAGATCCCACATGCCGTGGAGCGGCTGGGCCTTTAAGCCATGGCCTCTGAGCCAGTGCATCCGGAGCCTGTGCTCCGCAGTGGGAGAGGTCACAACAGTGAGGGGCCCGCGTACCGCAAAAAAAAAAAAAAAAAAAGCTGCATCCTTCCTTGAAAGACATGGTCCATACCCTGGAGGAGCTCCCCAGGACTAGGGGGAGGGACCACATACAGCAGAGCCCCCTCCTCGGGTATAGCCTCCTGGAAGGCGGGCCACCCACCCTCAGGGCTGTGGCCCAGCACCCAACCTACTGCCTGGCACCCTGGCAACTCCATTGTATTTTTTTAGACAGATGAACAAATGTAACAAAGGGATTAAGAGCCCCAGTTTCAGAGAAGCACAGGGAGAAGAAAGAGCCACGGAAGAAAGGGGGTGGGCGGTCCTCACTGGGAATCTCTGAAAAAGAAACGCAAGAGTTCCGGACCACACACTAAACAAGCCAAAGGAATCTGGGCTCCACACAAGGAAAAATGTCACAAGGAGGAGCAGTGAAAGAAGACTCACTGCCGCAAGACAAATACCGCGTGCTAACACATATATATGGAATCTAAGAAAAAAAATGTCATGAAGAACCTAGGGGTAAGACGGGAATAAAGACACAGACCTACTAGAGAATGGACTTGAGGACACGGGGAGGGGGAAGGGTAAGCTGTGACAAAGCGAGAGAGAGGCATGGACATATATACACTACCAAATGTAAAATAGATAGCTAGTGTGAAGCAGCCGCATAGCACAGGGAGATCAGCTCGGTGCTTTGTGACCACCTAGAGGGGTGGGATAGGGAGGGTGGGAGGGAGACGCAAGAGGGAGGGGATATGGGGATATATGTATAACTGATTCACTTTGTTATAAAGCAGAAACAAACACACCATTGTAAGGCAATTATACTCCAGTAAAGATGTAAAAAAAAGGAAGACTCATTGCCAATGCAGGGAGGGAGGAAGTGGCCTATCCCCCATGTGAATGACTGATATTCATACCTTATTCGTATTTAGAAAGAGAGGCTTGCAGTTTTGTGAGAGATGATCTTAATGACTCGTATGTTAACTGTCCTGATGCATTTACAAATCAAACACAAGATCCACTGGGTACCATACAAGGATACCTTTAGTTTTAGCTGCCAAGTTCAATACATATACATGGAGATGCTGTCTGTTTTTAAAGTCATCAACTGTCAACTATGCAGCACCATAAAACACTCACCTACTACAAACTTATTTCAAGTTAATGATAACCTTTCCTGACTCTGTTGAACAAAAGAGCTCCAGAAATATGGTTATAAAAAGAGGCTCACAACAAACAAGGCTGGCAGCCAGGTGTCACCCTTAATCCGATTCTATAAATACTTGTGGGTGGCATCACCTGTAAGAAACTCGGCTACATGCTCCCGGGTGGTGATGATAAAGTGAGGACATGAGGGGAGAGGAGGGGAGTGGATGTGTGTGGTGGTTAGTGGGAGGCAAGTGGGAGGCAAGGGGGAGGCGGTGGAGAGGGGGAGAGGTGTTTTGTGAGCCCTACACAGAAAGAAGATAGTTATTTTAGAATGAAAGTTGACCCTCCCAAGAGAGCCTCCTTTGGCAAGGTTCACTTTTCTGAATATTAATTACAGCAAAGACGACGTGTCTGAATAGTAATCATAGCAAAGACGACGTGTCTGAATATTAATTACAGCAAAGATGACGTGTCTGAATATTAATTACAGCAAAAACGACGTGTCTGAATATTAATTATTGCAAAGATGACGTGTTTGAAAATTAATTATAGCCAAGACGATGTATCTGAATATTAATTATAGCAAAGACGACGTGTTTGAAATGGCACTTCTTTTTAAGAACTTGTAAAACACAGTGCCATTAATTTTTTATCTAGAACTGAACAGGCATCAGATGGGTTAAGGGTGCCTGATTTCTTCACCATTGCTATTTTAATGGAAGATGAAAAAGGAAATTTAAAAATCTCTCAGAAATCTCGAAAAACGTGACCATCTGTCTACCCCTGGAAGTTTTAGGAAACCGAGTTCAATCTCCTGGTCCAGTTCCTTTGCCAGCAGCTAAGATAACCATCTTCATGAGTGAGGTACCCCAAGCATATTTCCTCTCAAAAGATAAAGGGTCTCCAGCAATTCTGTTTTTTGTGTAGGATAAGGTAGTGTTTCTCTCCGAACACCCGATAGGAACACACCGCCCCAGTTATCAGATGGCCCCTGCAGGGTGCCCACGTGAGCACTGCACCAGCCGGGAGCTGACTTCACCTCTGTGCTCAGCCTGGAGACCATGCTCTTGCCAGCGCATCCATCAGCTGGCCTCACGTCAGGAGTTACCAGCAATAAATCGGCCAGAAATCAGCCATGGTGAAATACAATCTCCCATTATGAATGACCTCACCAGTCATTCTCAGTTGGCAAATATTCATTTAGGGCCACTTTTTACATTTGCATTATGAAAAAGTGATTTAATTTCCATAACTGAATCACGTACACATATTCCAGACCCAGGGCCCACAGGAACAGGAAGCTCTCTGCCCACTGAAGGAGCTGGGGAGTCATGACGGGTAATGGGCACGACACACTCACGGACTCCCAGGGATGGACACCGGGCACCTTGAAAGGAGTTGTTTGCATTTTGTTGGTTTTGTTTTGTTTTTCAATGTAAGAAGCTAGAAATGAAATCACTGTACCAAAGAATTTCAGAGCTGCAGAGGACTCCTGAAGCCATATTAGTAAGCTGTTGACTTCTCCTGATTCATAATAAGGCCTAGAGAGATGAACTGCCTTCTGCATTCAGTGGTTTAATAAAATTCACTAGTTACCTCTCATGCACAACACATTCTGCACGTTCAACCCAGGCTTCTGTCTTCTGGGTCAAGACTGTTTCCACTACTCTGGCTCTTGGTATTAAAAGGCACACGACCACCATCATCACCATATTCACACTCTATACCAGAAATCCAAAGAGTCAACCCTGAAGAATAAAATGATCAGTTTTTACTTGTCTCTGAAGAAGCACTCCAAGGGCCTCAGGAACTTGCTAAAAACCTGGAGCTACAGTATTGCCCATAAGCAAACACTATAGGCATAATGGAAGTCAACAGGAAAATCCTATTCAATGAACGGTTGTTGAAACATGCACAGCTTTTCAAGGATGACGTTGATGTGTAAAAAAAATGAAGTTGTGAGGACTATGAAAACACAGCGCCAAGTATAATCAACGTCAAAAATTTCAAACCACAGTAACAGCCAAATAACCCTAGATTATTTATGCTTTCTTCTGTTATACCCGGGGTCATTTGTTTGTTCATTGATTTTTGCAGAATTTCCACCTCATTAAGCTTTGATGCTAACATTAATACCGTTTTACCTTTCATGGGTAAAACAGAATTAAAAAGAATATCTAGGATTAAGATTCTCAGTACAATGAGGTATCACCTCACGCCGGTCAGAATGGCCATCATTAAAATGTCTACAAATAATAAATTCTGGAGAGGGTGTGGAGAGAAAGGAACCCTCCTGCACTGTTTGTGGGAATGTAAATTGATACAGCCACTATGGAGAACAGTATGGAGGTTCCTCAGAAAACTAAAAATAGAGCTACCATATGGTCCTACAATCCCACTCCTGGGCCTTTATCCAAAGAAAACTCTAATTCAAAAAGATACATGCACCCCAATGTTCACTGCAGCACTATTTACAACAGCCAAGACATGGAAGCAACCTAAATGTCCATTGACAGATGAAAGAATAAAGGTGATGTGGTATATGTATACGATGGACTATTCCTCAGCCATAAAAAAGAATGAAATAATGCCATTTGCACCAACATGAATGGACCTAGAAATTATCACACTAAGTGAAGTTAAGCCAGATAGAGCAAGATAAATATCATATTGATATGATATCGCTTATATATGGAATCTAAAAAAAAAAGGATACAAATGCATTTATTTACAGAACAGAAATAGACTCACAGACTTAGAAAACAAACTTACGGTTACCAAAGAGGAAAGCGGGGGAGGGATAAATTAGGAGATTGGGATTACCATATACACACGACTATACATAAAATAGATAACCAATAAGGAACTATTGTATGGCACAGGGAACTATACTCAATCTTTTGTAATAATCTATAAGGGAAAAGAATATATATACATACATATATAGATATATATAAAACTGAATCACTGTGCTGTACACCTGAAACACAACACTGTAAATCAACTACATATAATTCAATAAAACAAAATAAATTAATTAAAAGGGATTCTCAGTAGGAGGGGCAGGGTCCGTAAGAATGTTGTGCGCGCACAGACACACACACACACACACACACACACACACACACACACACACACACACCCTCCATTCTGATAGGCCCCCAGGTACTGCTACTGATACAAGCATGTCACATTCCTTAGAATATTCAGGCAGAAAAGGTTGGTCATCACACACCTAGGAACACATATGTGTAGTGGGCAGAAAACAGCCGGGGTTAAACACCTGACAGTGACATGAAAAAAAAAAGTTCATCATCATTAGCAATCAGGGAAACGCAAATGAAAACCACCATGATATATCACTTCATCCACTGAAACGGCTATAATCAAAAATTCAGGTCATAACACGTGTTGGCAAGAATGTAGAGAAATCAGAACCCTCAAGCACTGCTGGCAGGAAGAGAAAATAATGCAGCTATTTTGGAAAACAGTCTAGCAGTGCCTTAACAAATTAAACATAGAGTTGCCCTTTGACCCAGCAATTCCACTCCTAGGTAGATACCCAAGACAAATGAAAACCTAGACCCACACAAAAGTTCATGGCAGCATTATTCATGAGAGCCAAAAGGTGAACACTGGAAACAATCCAAATGTTCATCAGTGGATGAATGGACAAACAAAATGTGGTACATCCACACAACGGGGTATTCCTCAGCCATACTGGGAATGAAGTACTGATTCATCCCACAACATGGATAAACCTTGAAGAAATTAAGCTAAGTGAAAGGAGTCAGTCACAAAAGACCACATATTATATAAAATGTCCAGAACAGGCAAATCCATAGAGACAGAAAGTAGGTTAGTGGCTGCTTTGGGCTGGGGGAAAGGGAGGTTGAAAGGGGGTTAATGATTGCTAATAGTAGGTACAGAATCCTTTTTGAGGCCAGAGATGGAAAACAGATCTTTTATCCTATGTTTTAAAACCCCGAGCGTCCTACTGGGAAAGGAAATCTACCTCCAGTGGGTAAGAGCAACCAATCAAACATCAACGTCTGAGCGGGTGTGGGAGAGGGGAGAGGATCAATGTGGCGAAAGCAGCAGACTCAGAGCAGGGAAGGAGGAAACAGCTTGGAAAGGTTAGCTGACACCACACCCTGGAGAGCTGCAAATTCCAGGCAGAGAACACCATCACCTAGTGCGGGAATACGAAGGTCACTGCGTACACTCGGGCAGCTGGGTGCTATGACGCTGGGGAAGAAACAGAGTCTTTGAGGAGAGAAGCACCGTGCTGAAAAACGTGAAATCCAAGGAAAAGGAGAGTGACAGCTACATTATGAGGATGAAAATTTGACCTGTGGACTTCCAAAGATACTGATGCATCAAGTCTTTACAGCTGAATAGAGTTTACACCTAAAGTTGTAAATTGTCAAGGAGCAGAAAGCTGTCTTTCACCAGTAAGGTAGCCCATGTTATTTTTCCAACACGGGGTCTCTAAAGATAACTATGAATGTTTAACCCCTTCTTTGATTTACAGCAGCCTCTAATACCCTCTTTCATCCATTTACATTTAATTAAGCTCTCACTGATGCCTACTTGGCAGGTAATAGGTATATTCTTTTCAAATTTACTTCCAAACTGGCACAGCATAAGCCTCTAAAGTTGTAAAACTATAAAAATCTGTCTTCTGACTGTAGTTAACACTGCTGTATGGTTTATCTCAAAGTTGCTAAGGGAGATCCTAAAACTTCTCATGACAAGAAAAAAACCATTTTTTTCACCCCTGCCCTTTTTTTAATATCTATTTGAAATGATGGATGGATGTTAACTAAACTTACTGTGGCAATCATTTCACAATATATGTAAGTCAAGCCATTATGCTGTACACCTTAAACGGACATAGCACTGTATGTTGATCCTATCTCAATAAAACAAAGGAAAAATGTCTGTCTTGTCCGTGCTTCAAATAGTAGATGAATCCTCTCATAAAATGCCATCTTCCCTCCTCGGCCACCATGCTACCTGCCTGCTCATTATGAAGCGACCTGCTCCTGGAATTGACACTGTAAAATGCTCCAAGAGAAAGCAGCCCTCTGTGCCCTGGTATTTGAGTAACTGACCACATTCCACTCCAGCAGTGGAAACAGGAGAAAAGGTTTCCTGGATTTATTGCTAAGTATTTTATTCTTTTTGATGTTATTGTAAGTTATTAATTTATTTTTGGATTGTTAATTACTAGTGTATAGAAATATAACTCATTTTTTACATTGATCATGTTTCCTGAAATGTTTCTGAATTCATTTATTAGTTCTAATTGTGTGTCGGGGGGTGTATTTCTTATATACAAGATCATGTAATTGGAAAGTAAACATATTTTTACTTCTTCCCAACCGCCCCCCCCCCCCCCCCAAAAAAGATTATGTGCTAGAAAGGGCAGGGTGTCTAAGAGATCTCAACTGGGATTCTCTCTCTGCTGCTTACCAGGGGACAACCTGGGCAGGTTACTGGACCTTCCAGAGCCTGTTTCTTCATGCAATAGATGGAGTCAGTAAAATTTTCCAACATCTGAATTATCCTTTCTGTGCCAGGTACCACACCTGGCACTCATTTACTGCCTCATGTCACCCTCAGCCTTCAAAGTCAAATAAGAAATGCTGAGGGAGATAAAGCTGTAAGAAAGAGAGATGCCTATGTCATACTGAAATATTACACACTAGCTCTCGTTCACTCAATTCGCCTATTTGTTCAATATACTTGTCCTGCTGTCCGTCTATCTCTGTGTGTGTGTTACCCATCTCTGATTCATTTTATGCCACAGCACTGTATGGAGTGTGAGATACAGCCAGTGACTAAGGTGTGAGATACAGCCGGTGACTAAAATGCTTTGAATTTACGGAAGGAAAAAAGTTCAAGTCTTTTTAAATGAATAGCACAAAGGCATCTGCTGTATATTCTAATAGCTCTGGGAATGGAAGATAAAACTGCATGAACAATATGATTTAGGTAATCAGAGTTCTTTTCATGCATAAATCTACATGTATTCATCTGTATGGGAAATATATTCTCCCCAATTCTATTGATATATATATATATATATTCTACTGATATACCCCTATTCTATTCATATAAGTTCATACTTAATTCCTGTTACCATTTCTTCTACAACAAAATGTTCTTCAGCATTTTAAGTAACAATGTAAGGGACATAAAACATAAGATGTGGCTACTATCTTATGTATCCAGTTATAATAAATGGACATAACAGTCCCTAAATTGGGAGAATGCTAGTTTTATGCATCAAAAACAAAATAAAAAGTTATAATGGTATCGTATTTCCAGAAAAAAAGTTTTAAAAAGTTTTTAATATTTTAAAAAATAAGATATATGCCATTTGCAGCAACAAGGATGGACCCAGAGATTATCATACTAAGTGAAGTAAGCCAGACAAAGATAAATATCGTATGATATCGTTTATATGTAGAATCTAAAAAAAGAAAGAAAGATATAAAAGATACAAAAGAACTTATTTCCAAAACAGAAAGAGACTCACAGACATAGAAAACAAACTTACGGCTACCGAAGGGGAAGGTGGGGGAACAATTATGAGTTTTATACACACTACTGTATAAAAAACAGATAATCAACAAGACCTACTGTATAGCACTGGGAACTCAACTCAATATTTTGTAATAACCTATAAGGGAAGAGAATCTGAAGAAGAATATATATAGTTATAAATCAACTATACGCCAATAAAAAGTAAATAAAAATTGATACAGACATTCAAATAAAACAAATAAGATATAGTACTGACAGATTTTAATGCATCCTCAGCTGTCAATTTAGATTTAAGAAAAGATACTGGGAAGTAGATGGCGGACATTAAAAATTCAAGATTATACTTGCAAAACGACATGATATTCTCAAGTTGGGAGCCTAAAGCGATTTTCACACCTATTCTCCTTGTCCAATAAACAAGGGAGGGCCTTTCATAACTTCCCTCTGTTCGCATGCAGTTTACTGCAGCTATCATACTGTAACAGCCACATCCCCTAGAACGTGGAGCACACACATCTCCCTACTCCCCTCCAACAACAAATGGTTCAATTTTTCTTCTAAAACATGGTTAAGCACAGCTCACACATTTCTGACTATTCTTATCAGACTGTCAAAGCGTTTGGGATTTGGATTTTGTTAAGAAAAAGAAAGAGGGACTTCCCTTGTGGCGCAGTGGTTAAGAATCCACCTCCAATGCAGGGGACACGGGTTCGATCCCTGGTCCGGGAAGATCCCACGTGCCACGGAGCAACTAAGCCCGTGCGCCACAACTACTGAGCCTGAGCTCTAGAGCCTGCGAGCCACAACTACTGAGCCTGCGTGCCACAACTACTGAAGCCTGCGTGCCTAGAGCCCGCGTGCCTAGAGCCCGTGCTCTGCAACAAGAGAAGCCACCGCAATGAGAAGCACGTGCACTGCAACAAAGAGTAGCCCCTGATCGCTGCAACTAGAGAAAGCCCGCGCGCAGCAACAAATACCCAACTCAGCCAGAAATAAATAAAATTAATTAATTAAAAGAAAAAGAAATATATACCCAGTTTATGAACATCTGTTGGTATTTCTTTGTTGAAACTAAAGAAGAAAAGCAAGCAATGAAGAGTTAGTAACTGTAGAAGACTGGCTATATCCCTAGGCTATTTTGATTGTACAAACTGCCAAAAATAGGTGTTTTCTCTCCCCATCATACAATGCCCTCCGCATTTTTTTTTTTTTTTTTTTTGGGCTGCACGGCTTGCAGGATCTTAGTTCCCTGACCAGGGATTAAACCTGGGCCACAGCAGTGAAAAAGCCAAGTCCTAATCACTGGACCGCCAGCGAATTCCCAACAACATACATACATACATACATTTATTTAATGTTGGCCACACTGGGTCTTCATTGTGGCATGCGGACGATGCCCCTTTTTGAATCACCTGTCACAAACTTTTTTGTCGCTGTTGGTGAAGGACAGGGATTCTGATTAGACATCAAGACATCTATGGGCACTGAGGAAGTACTTTGATTATTCTTTTAATGGGAGATAAAGATAAATTTTTGTTTTCACTCACTCATATGAACTGAGTTTTTCATTTTGTTTTGGTTGCTTGGTTATAGTCTCCCTCCTCCCTTTTCAGCATGGAAAAATAAACTGTAAGTTAATTTAGAATTAAGATGACACCCTGATAATAAGTTTTTGGTACTACAAAAAGAAGCAGAGTGAGAATAAAACACAACAACAAAAAAAGAAGCTTAAGGCCTACAATATTGAGAACACCCCCAAGTACATCAAACGCTTGGGTACAAGTCTGAAGAAAGGCTGAGAGCTACTTAATTTTTAGTTCCATTTGATTTATCTGGAGTTTCATGAAATCTGCAAGCCCACTGGCGTAACACATACATGCTATGCCTGCTAGATACGTCCTTGGCTAGCGATGTCTCTCAAAAACCAGGTTGCCTTATAACTTAATTCCTTTTATCTCTCCCAGCCCTTAGCAGGTTCTTCTTCCTGTGGAAAGGAAACATGTCTGCTTAAGAACATGTAAATTTGGACAATGATACTCAGCTTGCGAGGCTGAGAGAGTAATGTGCATATACTTAAATGTATGTCTTACCCTGGAATGCTATTCATCTACTCAATAGAAAATGTTAGTAAATATGTGAACACAAGTTCTTTCCAGTATGAAAAACAAAGGTTTTCAACTGCCTAGGAATCTGTTACAGGAAGTAATCTGCTCTCAGATGGGAAGCTGGTTTTTGAATCAGTTCTTCGACAGCGCTGGTCCTCTGGCGGTGGGATTACCACCTGGAGGTCTTCACCTGAAGACCCATGCCACTGTGCCAGTATCCAGGGCAAACTGCACTCACCCACTCACTCTCTAGCCATGGTGTCCAGGAGAGGGAGAGCCCTCATTAAAAATACACTCTCGGGGCTTCCCTGGTGGCGCAGTGGTTGAGAGTCCGCCTGCCGATGCGGGGGACGCGGGTTCGTGCCCCGGTCTGGGGGGATCCCGCGTGCCGCGGAGCGGCTGGGCCCATGAGCCATGGCCGCTGGGCCTGCGCCTCCAGAGCCTGTGCTCCGCGACGGGAGAAGCCACGGCAGTGAGCGGCCCGCGTACCACAAAAAAAACAAAAACAAACAAACAAAAAACACTCTCAGGCTTCCCTGGTGGCGCAGTGGTTGAGAGTCCGCCTGCCGATGCAGGGGACACGGGTTCGTGCCCCGGTCCGGGAGGATCCCACATGCCGCGGAGCAGCTGGGCCCGTGAGCCATGGCCGCTGCGCCTGCGCGTCCAGAGCCTGTGCGCCGCAACGGGAGAGGCCACAACACTGAGAAGCCCACGTACAGCAAAAAAACAAAACAAAAAAAACACTCTCTTTGCCAACCTAGAAATGGTGGTTATTGTGCTGAAAGCAAGAGAGAGCCGGCATATATACCAAAAGGCAGGAGAAGGTCAGAGCAGTGATAAGAAATAACTCAAGATGGTTTCTTGGCCAGGGCAGACTCCTGAACTGCACTACCCCACAGTGAACAGCAGCTGAACCTCTGAACACCTTTAGAGCTTTCCTTTAGAGTTCTTCCTTGTGTAAGAACTGTGTGATCAATTTAACTTGGAATTCTTTATAAAGCAAAGCTGAGAAATTATTGATATATATTGGCAATGGCAGAGAAGCTCATATTGGAATAATCTTCCCACAGGTATTGATACTTATAATGAAGAGTAAGGAAAAGGGGCAAAATGAGAAGGAGTTTGAACCTTAAAAGAAAGGAACTGGGCTTCCCTGGTGGCGCAGTGGTTGGGGGTCCGCCTGCCGATGCGGGGGACGCGGGTTCATGCCCTGGTCCGGGAGGGTCCCGCGGGCCGTGGCCGCTGGGCCTGTGTGTCCGGAGACTGTGCTCCGCGGTGGGGGAGGCCGCAGCAGTGCGGGGGCCCGCGTACGGCAAAGAAAAAAAAGGAACTACAGTGGATAAGACCCACATTAAATGGCTTTGCCCTTCAGGGGACTCTCTGGGTGGTGGGAGATCACTAGAAGGTAAGCAAAAGACTACAGTCTTAGGATGAAATTTGGGCCATCAGGATGACAAGAAACTGAGGTAGGGTACTCCCATAAAGAGGAAACCAAAGAAGGGGAGCCCCCAGATCTGCATATAAACTACCTTAAAATCCTTGAATGACTCCATAACCAAGCCTTCGTAGGGGACACTCCAAGGAAAGCTCTAAAGGTGTTCAGAGGTTCAGCTGCTGTTCACTGTGGGGTAGGTAATGAGAGTTTCAATCTTGACCAATCAGAGGGGTCTGGCCAACATTTCAAGCTTTCCACTGAAATCACAGAAAGGCCTTGCATCAGGCCCAGGACTTAAGACTTCCTAAGACTAGGGCAAAAACTGAAACAGACACACCCAACAAACCACAAAATCAAAACTTCTTAGGCTCAGGGTGTTAAGTTAGTAAATTAACTGCTTGCTAGAACAAAAAGATCAACTCTTCAGAGGATAATAACGGAATACATACACTCAACAACATATTATAATGCCCAATATATAACAGACAATTACTAGGCATGTGGAAAAACAGGAAAATGTGGACCAGAGTCAAGAAAAGCAGTCAGCAAAAACATATCCCAAGATGATGAAACATTGGAATTGACAAAGAATTTAAAGTAGCTATTATAAATATGACTGAAGACAAAGAAATGGACACTTTTTTTTAAAAGTAGAAATTCTGGAAATAAACTGAAAAGTCAACAAATGGAACTAATGACAGTTTGAAGGTGGCAAAAGAAAGGATCAATGAACTTGAAAAAATAAAATTATTCAATCTGAAAAACAGAGACAATAAAGATTGGAGAGAAAAATAGAGCAGAGCCTCAGTGACCTGTGGGACAACATCAGGTAGGCTAAACTCTGTACAAATGGATACCTAGAGGTAGAAAAGAGAAAAAAATGGGGAAAAAATACTTGAAGAAATAATGGCTGAACATTTTCCAAATCTGGTGAAAAACATTAACTTCAGGTCCAATATCTCAATGAATTACAAGTAAGATAAATACAATTACATTTACCATCATCAAAATGCTAAAAGCCAAAGATGAAGAGGAAATGTTGAAAGCAGCCAGAGAAAAATGAGACACATTATATAAGAGAGCCCAAAGATAGAAATGTCGCCTGACTTCTCATCAGAAAAGGATGGAGGCTAAAAAACAAGGAAATAGTATTTTTAAAGTACTGAAAGAAAACTACTGTCGACCTAGAATTCTCTACCAGATATCTGTATCTTTGTCCTTGAAAAATGCTGGTCCCCAAAAAGCCATTTCAAGATAAATGAATAATGAGAAACTTTACCACCTGCAGACCTGCATGGCAAGAAATAAACAAAAGTAGTTATTTGCACTGAAAGGGAAATGCCATCAGATGGAAACTTGGAACTACAGAAAAGAATGAAAATCATCAGAAATGTTAATACGTGGGTAAATACGAAAGACTATTGCTTCTTCCTTCCCTTAATTTCTTTGTCAATTGACTGTCTAATGCAAAAATCATAGTAGGCTATAGTGAGGTTTAAAATATACGTAGATGTAAGATATTTAACAACAACAGTACACAGGATAAACATGCAGGATTAACAGAATTAAACATGAAGTTTGTAATGTTAACCCCTGAGTAGACTGTGGTAAGGTAAGAAGGTATATTGAAATCTCTAGAACAGGGAACAGCAAACTACAGCTTAGAGGTCAAATCTGGTCCACTGCTTATTTCTTTTTTTTTTTTTTTTTTTTTGCGCTATGCGGGCCTCTCACTGTTTGCGGAGCACAGGCTCCGGACGCGCAGGCTCAGCAGCCATGGCTCACGGGCCAGCCACTCCGCGGCATGTGGGATCTTCCCGGACCGGGGCACGAACCCGTGTCCCCTGCATCGGCAGGCGGACTCTCAACCACTGCGCCACCAGGGAAGCCCATGCTTATTTCTTTAAATAAACTTTACTGTAATACAGCCATGCCATTCATTTACGTGTTGTCTATGGCTGCTTTTGCACTACAACCTCAGAATTAAATAGCTGCAACAGAGATCATCACAAAGCTAAAATATTTACTATCTGGTGCTTTACATAAATAGTTTGGTAATCCCTTTCTTACAGAGTCCTTCGGTCAGTCTTACTACTTAAGAGAATTCTGGGGGGTATCTAGGAGGTGGAATAGTAATGATTTGCTTCCACCAAGTCTCTTTCATTTCAAGACAAAGGGACCAACCTCCTGCAGAACATCCACATCCCAAGGTCAGAGGCAAGAAAAAAAAAAAAGACAATGGGTGTTACTCTGTCAACATGGGCTCCAGCTCATACTTGTGGATTCCAGCACGTTATTATTCTCCTCTGCTTAACAGTCATCTTCCCCTCCTGGCTGTCTGACTTATGGATTTCAAGCTCCAGTGTCAAACACAAAGTCAATACCTTACAGAAACTGTTAAACCAGCTCCCACAACTGTGTAAGGTCAAAACCCTTCAACAAATCCCTTAATACACATGCACGCATGTAAGCACATGCTTGTGTGTGCGCGCACGCACGCACACACACACACACAAATACCTCCAGTGGTTCTGCTTCTGATTTAATCCTGACTGAGAGATAAAGCAAGCCAAATTTGGTTCTTTGGAAAGATGAATAAAATTTAGAATTCCATGGGCTTCCCTGGTGGCGCAGTGGTTGAGATGCAGGGGACACGGGTTCGTGCCCCGGTCCGGGAGGATCCCACATGCCGCTGAGCGGCTGAGCCTGTGAGCCATGGCCGCTGAGCCTGTGCTCCGCAACGGGAGAGGCCACAACAGTGAGAGGTCCGCGTACCGCAAAAAAAAAAAAAAAAAAAAAAATTAGAATTCCTAGCAAGAGTGATCAAAAAGAGAAAATTTAAATGAGCAAATATTATGACTTAAAAGAGGACTGTCACTACAAATCCTACAGATATTCAGAGCATAAGAGAATATGAACAACTTATGGCAACAGGGTTTACTATTTAGAAAAAATGATGGGCTCGTGTGTTTCCAGCAGTATTTCTAAGAGTCCAAAACTGGAAATAACTCATATGTCCATTATCAGGAAAATAGATATTATCAATTACGTTTATACTCATAAAATAGAAAATCATTTGGTGATTTAAAAAAAGAACAAACTGATAAATGCAACACCATGGACGAATCCAAAAATATTATCCTGGAAGAAAGAAGCCAGACACAAAATATGTTTATACTGTACAATTCCATTTTTATGATGCTCAAGAATAAGCAAAATTAACCTATGATGATAGAAATCAGAACAATGGTCGCCTGCAGGGGAGGGAGATTAAATGGAAGGAGGCATGAGGGAACATTTGGGCTGAGGAATATGTTCGATATCTCGCCTGCAGCGCTGGTTTTATGGATGTACACATTTATTAAAACTCAGATGGTACACTTAAGATCTGTGTCTTGCATCATATGTAATTTTGTTCTCACATAAAAATTAAGCTAAGTTCCTTTTAAAAAATGCATGCTCCCTCTATGAATAGGAACACAGATGAAGGAACACTATTTTCCTTTGCTAATCTCCATTTATTAATCCTTTGCAACCACCTTCAGAGGAAAAGATGTACTCTCCAATGAGCTCATATGCATCTCAAAATAACAGTGCCTTCCATGGCCTCTAATATTACATGTTTCACCATGGCTGGCCATAATAAGGGGTCCCTCATTTGGGTTGGTTACAAAAGCACAGAGAGAACTGACGTTTAACCTTTCTTCTAGAAATTACAATCTCGGAGTTAAAAACAATCTGTTGGGAAGGTGTTTTTTTCGGTCACTGACTGCATCTCGGTGTCCCTTATTTGCAGTAGACTAGTTAATTGTGTATTTAGGGTGCTTGGGGTTTAAATAATATCCTTAGCTCTAAAATGTATCTGGCACACGTGAAGAGTGAAGAGTCACCAGTCCCAGGAAATAATCAGCCGAAAGACACTCAGCAGAAGAAAGGCTGTGATTTCACTCCTCCTGACTGCAGCCTTTGACAGAAATCACTTGACTTCAATTTGCAATATGCAACCCTGATTGCTCAGCCTATTTGTAACATGTGATGTTCTGCCTGTCAAAATAAGCTTCTAAGTAAGTACTGAGAAGGGAAGATGGTCTAAGTGAGGGAAACGGGAGGAGTGATTAGGAATTTTTCATTCTTCAATATCATGCAGAGGTAATAAACCAAAGGACTGGAGAAGCATTGCTTCTTGCAAAAGTTATAGCGAACAACCAGTACTGTAAGGAATGAATCTCACTTAACTTCCATTCTGTTCACTAGAACACAGAAACTAACTTAATAGTAACTTGTGCCACAGAACTGCAGATCAACTAGTAACCACTAATGATTTCTATAACTATCTGACAAAACCGCAGGATATGAGCTTGGAGGTATTCACAGAGTTCCAGGCAAGTTCAGCGCAAGGTAAGGAGAAAGCCAGGGAGCAGCCCATTGGGAAGAAGCAAAGTTATGTGTTCCAGGGGTGAGTGGTTGCTACAGGAAGGGGACATTGCCCAAGGAGGCCTTTGGGATTAAAGAAAGACAGCTTTGAAGTGAAAAGTTTTTTGTTTTTTTTTTTTTTGGGCTGGAGACGGTACATATCAAGTCTGAAGTTCTTGAGTAATAAAAGATTGAGATGGGAAAAATACTTGATATTTATCTAAATATTATCTAAATACTAGATAAGAGAGGAAGAGAATTTCCAGGAGTTCTTTTAGGTATTCCTGTTTGTCTGGGTCCTCCCACTGTGGAATCAGAACAGAGGGTGTACCTACCCTTATCAACGCTTGACATTCATCTTGCTGAAATAAAGAAGATCCTGATGCAGACACACTCGATTTTAAAAATCAAAGAGCTACAAAACCTTAAATGTAAATCCTGTTTCCATTTATTCAATGTATGAAGTTCATGCAAGTAGCTTTCGAAATCTTAGCCAGCCTGCAGGTCGAGCTCAAACTCTCCCTTATCTGCAAAGCTTTGCAACAGTACTTCCACTCAAAGAGATACCTTAGGCTGCTCGTGAATGTCTATAAAATTTTCTCTCCATATTGTGCAGTCTACAACTCTGTCTTGTGTTCGTTTTGTCCTCTAATTGGGGTGTGTTTGTGTGTGCACAATCCCAAAATACTGCAAAGTCAGTAAGACTAACTTCTGCAATGTCAGTGACTACGTATCAGCTTCTTTCACTGTTCTCCAGAACAAGAGAACAACAAGGGCTCACACAATTGATACAGGTTTTATGAATTAAAGATGGTGATGATAGTGTCGGTACTTGGAAAGGTCAGCTATGAACCTTAGGGGAGAAGAAAAAATGATAAGCTCATGTGTTTCTGGGCAAGATGGAAGAGTGCTGTCAGAAAGACCTAGGCAAAAATATTATTCTCAAATAAAGACATCACTCTTTCAGAAGAAAGAGGAAGAACCTTTTGCTAAATGTCACTGTCCTCTTCCGTTCTTCTGTTGCCTTCTTCATTCAGAAGGAAGTCAGAGTCTTAACCTGCCTTCATGTTTGTTGCTGTGAAATCATCTCAGCTTTACACATTACACCCAACGAGCCCCAATTCCAACCCACGGCCCCAGCCAAGCAACAAAAACCGCCCCCAGGCACACATATACACTCGACCACCATCACCACCACTACCACCAAGAAAAGCCATCCCTTCCCCCATCTCCAGCCTAGATTCAGTTCTTTGGTATACTTCCAATAACATCCAATCAAAGAGACTCTAAGGGACTACCCAAAATCATGTGTGGTCCTGATTTATGTCATACTGAAAATAGCTTCCAGCACCTGGAAACTTGAAAACTATATTTAGTTGACATTAATTTTTGATAAACAAGGATCTGTAACTACAGGATTTGATTTATATGCCCAGTTCCCATTATAAATAACTCCTCCAATTATCTGATCACATTCTTAGGGCTGGAAAGAAAAAATTGACATGAATTTCTACAAATAGAAATAATGTTCTAACTCTAAATTTTCAATTATATTATTTATACAAGGAATTCAGTGTTAATACAAAGATATACACATTTATACTCCAAAAGAAAAAAATTGCTTACATTACCTTACAATTTGGATAAACAGAAAACACAGCAGACTTAAGGACTTAAAAGCTGTTTTTTTTTATATAACCTAGGTTATTTTTTTATGTTTCTATTAGTAAAAGTTTGAAATATACACAACAGTAGAAAGAATGATACAATAAACCTTTACTACCCATCACTGAGCTTCAACAATTAACAATATATTGTTGAATAGAAGTGACAAGAGTAGACAATCTTGCCTTTTGCCTGACCTTCGGGGAAAAGCATTCAGTTCTTCTCTATTAAGATGTTACCTGTAGGTTTTTCCCTAGTTTGTTGAGAATTTTTTCATGAATCAGTCAGATTTTCTCAAATGGTTTCCTGCATTTATTAAGATGATACGTAATCTCTGACCTTTGTTCTATTAATATGGTGTATTATATTAATAATCTCTGTTAAACCAACCTTGCATTCCTGGGTTACATTTCAATAAGTCACGATATTTAATCCTTTTAATATATTGCTAGATTTAGGTTCCTAGTATTTTAAGAATTTTTGTGCCTGTGTTCATAGGAATTCATGATTTGTAGTTGCTTTATTTGTGATATCTTTGTCTAATCTTTAGTGTCTGGGTAACACTGGACTGATAGAATGTGTTGGGAGGTATTCCTTCCTCCTACATTTTATGGAATAGTTTGTGAAGATTGGTATTATTTCCTCTTTGAATATTGATAGAATTCACCAATGAAGCCATATGAGCCTGTATTTCTCTTTGTGGGAAGAGCTTTAACTACTAACTCAACTTCCTCATTTGTTGCAGAGCTAGCCAGATGATTCTGAGTCAGTATGGATTATTTGTATCTTTCTAGAAATTTGTCCAGTTTCATCAAAATTGTCAAATTTGATGGCATAAACTTATTCATAGTATTTCCTTATAACCTTTCTAATTTCTGTGAGGTCATTAGTGATGTTCCTTTTCTCATTTATGATTTTGGTAATTTACTAATACATTACTCTTTTCTTTTTCATCAGTCTAGCTAAGGATTTGTCAATTTTCTTGATCTTTCCAAAGAACCAACTTTTGGTTTCACTGATTTCCTCCATTGCTTTGATTTCTATTTCACTGACTTTTACTCTCATCTTTAGTATTTCTTGATTCCTGCTTGCTTTGGGTTCACTTTGCTCTTCTTTTTCTCATTTCTTGGTATAGAGGCACAAGTTATTGATTGGAACATTCCTTCTTTTCTAATATAAGGATTCCAACTTATAAATCACATTAACATGTTATAAACAATATTATAATTATTTTATAAAATCTTGAAGAAAAGAAAAAAACATACGTATATCTATCTATAGGTAAATCTATCATATTTACCCAAACATTTACTTTCTCTGGTGTTCTTCATTTCTTTGTGTAGATTCGAGTTACCATGTGGTGTCATTTCCTTTTAGCATAAAGGACAATTTTAGCTTTTCTTGTAAGGCAGGTCTTAGCAACAAATCTGAGTCTTTATTTGTCTGGGGATGTCTTCATTCTGAAGGACAGTTTTGCTGGAAAGAGAATTAATTGCTAGTTTTTCTCTTTCAGCACTCTGTTCAACAGTGTCTTCAATAGTGCCACTGTTTCTGATGGGTGAGTTATTTTCCACTTACTGCTTTCAAAAATTTCTCTTTATTTTCCAACAGTTTGCCTATGATTTGTCTACGTGTGAATCTCTTTGTGTCTATACTATTTTGGGTTCACTGAGCATCTTGGTCACTAGATTAATGTTCTTTATCAATTTTTGGAAGTTTTCAGCCATTCTTTCTTTTTTTAAAAAAACATCTTTATTGGAGTATAATTGCTTTACAATGGTGTGTTAGCTTCTGCTTTATAACAAACTGAATCAGCTATACATATACATATATCCCCATATCTCTTCCCTCTTGCGTCTGCCTCCCTCCCACCCTCCCTATTCCACCCCTCTAGATGGTCACAAAGCACCGAGCTGATCTCCCTGTGCTATGAGGCTGCTTCCCACTAGCTATCGGTTTTACATTTGGTAGTGTATATATGTCCATGCCACTCTCTCACTTTGTCCCAGCTTACCCTTCCCCCTCCCCATATCCTCAAGTCCATTCTCTAGTAGGTCTGCGTCTTTATTCCCATCCTGCCCCTAGGTTCTTCATGACTTTTATGACAGACTCTAGGTCCATCCACCTCACTACCAGCCATTATTTCTTCAAATGTTGTTTCTGACCTCTTTTCCTCTCTATCCTGTTGGGGCTCCTATTAAACGTATATTAGTATGCTTGATTTCAGACAGGTCTCTGAGACTACTTTTCATCATTCTTTTACACTTTGTTCTTCAGATTGGATCATTTCTATTTACCTATCTTTAGGTCCACTAATTATTTCTTTTGACATCTCAGATATTGTCATGAGTCCCTTTGGTGAATTTTTCATTCCAGTTATTTCACGTTAAAACTCCAGAACTTCCATTTGGTTCGTTTTTTATAGTTTTTCTCTTTGTTGTGATTCTAATTTATGAGTTATTGTCATCATGCTTTCCTTTAATTTTTTTAAAAATGTATTTATTTATTTTTGGCTGTGTTGGGTCTTCGTTGCTGCGTGCAGGCTTTCTCTAGTTGTGGCGGGGGGCTACTCTTTGTTGCGGTTCATGGGCTTCTCATTGCAGTGGCTTCTCTTCTTGTGAAGCACGGGCTCTAGGTGCGCAGGCTTCAGCAGTTGTGGCACATGGGCTCAGCAGTTGTGGCTTGCGGGCTCTAGAGTGCAGGCTCAGTAAGTTGTGGTGCATGGACTTAGTTGCTCCATGGCATGTGGGATCTTCCCGGACCAGGGCTTGAACCCGTGTCTCCTGCATTGGCAGGTGGATTCTTAACTACTGTACCACCAGGGAAACCTCTCCTTTAATTATTAAAACGTAGTTTCCTTTAGTTCTTATAACAACTGCTAAGAAGTCTTTTTCTGATAAGTTCAAGATCTATGCCCACTAACAGAGAGTCTCTATTAACTGCTTTTCCCTCCCTAAGTATAGCCTCACTTCCTGTTTCTTTGCATAGCTCGATATTTTGGATATATGTTGTAGCAGCTTTGGATTCTGTCCACCCCCCTACCTCACCCCTGCTGGGAGTTGTTGTTGCTAGTATTTCGTTTGTTTAGCAATTTGCCTAGACTTAATCTGGAATCTGTTTCCTCCTTGGTATTTGGCTGTGAGGTTTCTGCTCAGGTGTTTTTGTTTTTTGATATCTGGTTTTTATTTTTTAAGCCTAGAGTCCTAGGGATCACCCCGTGTCTGCACAGCTTAGTAGTCGGCCAAACATTGTTCAGAGATTGGTCTGTTGGTAGGGCATTCCATATTCAGTCGTATTTAAATCCATCCAGGCTTTTATTTTCTGCCACATCCCCTTGTGTTTCCCCTGTACGTGCACACAAGTTTATGGTCAGCTAAGGATGAGTAGGCAGCTTGAGCCCTCTCTGGTCTCTCCTGAGCAAATTTGTGGAAAGCTCATAAAATCTTATGACTGTCTTATTTCCCAGATCTCCATATCTGGCTAGTCTTCTGGTTCACTGCTTACCCCAACCCAGGAAGCAACCTCCATCCAGCTGAGCCAGTGGTGTTCCCATTCATTTGCCAAGATCACTACTGTTACTGACTGGACATGGGATTTTTCTCTGCTCTGCTTCAAATCAAGTCAATCCCCTCTCTATCAATCAAGCTGTTGGTTTTCTCACATTGCCTTTCCCTGGTAGGCTGAGCTGGGGTAGAAAACAACAGCAACTCCAGGCAAAAGGCTATCAACTCCCATTGTTCTAATGCAAAATTCCTGAGTTTCTCACGAGTCATTGCTTCTCAAATTGATGTATGCCTTTTGCCAGTTTCCAAAGCCGTGAAATGATTATATTTGACAAGTTTGTCCAGTTTTATTATTGCTTTTAGGATCTGCCAAGCTACACCTTCCACCATATTGGAAGTTCTGACCCCAATACACATGGTGTCTTCAGAAAGAACTACAAATATTATGCAACATAAAAGTGCAATTTCTTCCTATTAACTAGTTTGGGAAATCAACTTTCATCTATCTTCCCTTTTCTGGATTCTATAGCTCTTATCATTTGAATACAGATTTTTGTTTTCTTGTCCTCATCAAATAGCAAATCTATTTTAGCGAAGTAAAATGACAGAAGAAAGAGAGGTTACATGAAATAGATAGATTACATCTGCAGAATAAGGTCAGTTGTAAAAAGATTCTCTATTTTTGACTGTCTCTCGTACATACTCTGTAAGGAATAAGAAAAGTAGGTTTTTCTTTCAAGTATTAAAATTAACTCCAAACGATGAAAGGGAGAAGGAGAAACAATGCAAAAGGAAAGGAGAAGCAAAAGAACCTTAAGTTCTAGTCCTATGCTACAAAGAAGAAGAAATAAAAAAGAATATTTAAACTTCTACCGACAAAAATTTGAAGCCAAGGATATTAAGAACAGGAAATTCAGAAAAACTCAATGAGCCAGACTCTCCCTCAATACCAAACCAAGTAATTTAATATTTGGTGTTTATTTAGTGCCCACAAATTCCAGAAAATGACTCTCAGGTTCAGCCAGTTATATATGGTTTTAAATTGTGTACGGTTTTTTGAGTACCAGGTGTCCATCCCCAATTCCCGGAAACACAGATATGTGAAGAACACAGCAACTCAAAGACAACTGGCTCTGCCTACCATGCTACACAAAATTTAATGAATTTAGTCTGTTCCCCACGCTTTTTTCCTCCACCCCACCTCTTTGCCTAAATGGCCAAGAACATAGTATTTCTTTGTCCAAAGAGTCAAAATTCAAATAAGAACAAACATGTGTGCTTGAGGCTGCCAAATACTACTAGATGAACCATTCTTCACCTCCAAAGGATTTCACCTTACTTTCTACCTCCCAAATCACTTGCAGTCATTTTTGGGTCCCACTACAAACCATAAACCCATAGATTTCTATGATTTGGAAAGAACGCTGTGAAACCATCTAACCATCCCCCCTATCCTGAGGCAGAATTTACATTAAGACAGAGGAGTATTTGTTGCATTAAGGTTAAGAGACTGAGCTGAAAGACAAACAGTACCTTGTTGTAACTCAAGCTTCCTGAAATTACTCTGCTGGGTCTCAAAACTGCCCAAACAGCCATCCTGGATGCTTCCAACAGAAACTCTGAACGGCCCTTTCCTGTTCGACTGAAGCCAGTGACATCATCAACGAACCACTGTCAGGCCACTACTGCTGCTCCTATAATACTTGGAGAGAATCTATGTGATGTATCAAAATGGAATGAATACGCTTGGTAAAATGATCATAAAACTACCTGCCAAAATCAAGGCGGAGAAGAGTGAGAATAAAAGAGAAGGCCAACAGAGGGACAAATATTTTCAATGCCATGAAGATTTCTTTCCAATTACATCCTATTTCATAGCTCTCATGTTTGGAAATTACTGAAAGAGGATCCCCAAATGACTGCATCTTCTCTGCCTGACTGAAGAGAGCCACGTAACTGACTTGGGCCCACCGACCTCCATCCCCACCCCCACTCCCGCAAGACTCCAGCAGATACTTCTAGCACAGTCTGGCTCTCCTGTGACTATATTCAACTTATATCCATAATTTCTACATTTTCTGGCCACTCCAAGTCTCCAATTCTTCTTTTCTGGCATCTTCAAAGACCTTAAGGGCCACCAAATGTCAATCAATGTATGGGCACCCATAACTATACATCTGGACCTGCCTTTTATAAAACCACAGCCTTCAGCACGCAGGATTACAATCCGTTTACATAGAAGCCGACCTGCAGTGGGATGTACGTGGGCTAAAAATCCTTTGTTAGACTATATATTTCTAAGCTGTCTCAGAAATATGAGCACCCTACCCTGAGTACTCCATCCTAGTGGTTTCTCAGGCAAAGTCGCCCAGCATCCCAATAAAATCCTTATGTTGAGACCCTATGTTAAGACTTGGAAACAGATGAAACTACAAATGAAAAAAATTAAAATGAACACAGTTACTTTACTGCCAGCATGGAGATCTTCCCACTACTTATAAGGTCTATGGGGCTAGACAGCGGGTGCAGCCCTTAACCACGGCCTGAAATAGTGCAGACCAGCCACCATGAAAGAAGGCAGAACACAATTGCATCTCTCTTCTGTGTCCCTCACTCAGAGGCAAAAGGATTGCGGCGACCAGAAAAATGCATAGGATCTCTCTGCTGGATGGGAAATGCTGTGTGAAGCAGTCCAAGGACTAGTCCCTGCTAGATGTACCTTCCATCCATTTGGACACTGAAACACCCAGAGAACAAGCAGACAGGAATCTGGGAGGGGAACAAAGGGAGTGAGTTACCTGCCAGAGCGTGTGGTCCAACCCTCCCACCTCCCCACCATCTTTCTCACTTGTGGCATCACGTGCGAGAAGGGACAGAGAGTATGGACAGAAGGGGCCTCACCTTATTACAGCAAAGCCACGATCACAGACCTGGGAGTGGCTGCATATCCACGTGTCAGCCTAGCTTCCAAGGGCTCAGCCACTATCAAAATAGACACTCTTCCAGCTTGGCTCTTTTTCAGTTGAAAGGAGGAGAGAGAAGGAGAAATAAAAAGAGGAAGGGAGGGAGGAAGTAAAGGGTAGATATGTGGAAGAAGAGGGAAGAAAAAGAAGGGAGCAGAGCACTTACTTACTCGCATCAACATCTACAGGCTTGTGTAATTTCCCCGCATACTTATTATCCTAAAATCACAGCACAAGTAACCAGCCTAGTGCTTGGAACCAAGTGCCCGCTGATAATGGATTCATTTGCAATTTAATGAATCTACCAGCCATTTCCAATTTTCATATTTTCCACTCAATGAATAGTAACACTTATTATCATATACATGTTATAAAAACAGGCAGGAGAGGCCAGGGTGCACAGTGGTACCCAAAATGAATTGTAATTAAATGAGAAGAGGCTACCTCTCCTGTGCGAAGGTTTGCTAAGGACCTGAGCTCCCCTGGAGACATGCTTGCTTGCTATTTCTACCAGTGACAACACTGGGTTTGTCCTGAGCCAGGCACCTATCTGGGAAGGGGTGATTGGAGACTCATGACCTCTCACCTGAAAGCTATTTGGGGAACCCACCTTGAAACACGGCCTTCCAGGTACCTGTCTGTTCTTATCAACTTAGGTATCTGGGCCAACTGCAGTAGCTTTTCAAAGAGCTGCAAGAACAGGGGGTCATATGCTTTGATAAAGACCCCCTGCATGGCATGGAGAGCCTACAGCACAACCAGTGGGTACTAGAGTTGCCCATGGAAACTCCAAAGAGAAATTCAGCCACCAGCTATGGTCCAAGGCCAAGAATAATGAGGAAAATAGATCCTAATGGGGGAAAAAAACACTAAGTGATATCTGGGATCCTGGAATGGTCGGGGTAGGGGGGTGGGAGGAGATAAACCTAAATTCTATTAAAATCACAGAATTTTGTAGTTGGAAGACCTTAGAGAGAACCCAAATCATCTAACTCCAAAAGTAAACAAAGCAGAATCTGGCTTATCCTCGAGTTAAAACTCCATTTAGCAGAGCTGGCAAGAGAAGCAAACTCTCCTGTGGCCGGATACAAGATAATGGACTAGAAAGAGCTTGGAGTCGGGTCGCAGGTGTTCCAGTTAAGAATGGGAGAACTTGGGCTTCCCTGGTGGCGCAGTGGTTGAGAGTCTGCCTGCCGATGCAGGGGACGCGGGTTCGTGCCCCGGTCCAGGAAGATCCCACATGCCGTGGAGCTGCTGGGCCCGTGAGCCATGGCCGCTGAGCCTGCGCGTCCGGAGCCTGTGCTCCCCAACGGGAGAGCCCGCAGTGGTGAGAGGCCCGCGTACCGCAAAAAAAAAAAAAAAAAGAGTGGGAGATCTTGAGCAAAGGACACTCCTCCCTGCTGTCCTCCAAAACAGAACTAGGAGGAATATTCTAGGACTGCTTCCTGAGGTACACTCTGTTCTGTGAAGACACAGGCACGATCCGAAAACTCGTCACTAAAGGAGGCCATGTTTCCCTGCCGCGGTAGTGGAAGGTTTCCATCTTACTCATTCGTTCTAAGGGGGCCCAACCCTTTCAACATATTAAAAATGTCAAACTCCAGACAAAAAAATATGATATGTATGTACGTCAACCCAGCCTGGCCTGACCCAGCCTGCTGGGTGAATGAATTTGAGAGGGGAACCTTCTAGATAAACAGTCATGGAAGGTCCCAGAATGGAGGAAACTCTATGACTGCTGATAAACAGGCAGAGACAAAGCACCATGCTTAATGAAGCCTGAGCAACCACCAAATACAGAACATCCACAGATTCTAGCAGGGCCCAAGTTTTATAAGCTGTTAGGAACAATCGACTAGACAAGTAATCATAGCAGCTGCTATCACAATTAGCATCAATATATTCTCCCAGCAGCCAGTGAACGACCCCAATTTGGCCTGCAGGGCCCCTCAAACCTCAGCCTGTATCCCTCTCCCCCTTACGCACTCACTGCCCTGCGGCTGCACTGGCCTCACCTGGACCTACAGAAACGCTAAGGAACATCCCGACTCCTAGACTCTCTCCCTGCTGTTTCCTCCGTCTCCAGTGCCCTTCCAGACAGTGAGTGGCTCCCTCACTTCATTCAGATTTTGGCTCCGAGACCGTCCCCACCCAATCTAAATACACTCTCAATCAGCCTCAGGTCATTTGCTCTCTCTTAAACTTGCTTTATATTTTTTATCACACTTATCACTACGTGACATTATTATATGCAAACTTGTTCATCTACTGCCTGCCTCACTTGCTAGCATGTAAGTTCCCTGAAGGGAGGTTCCTGTCCATTTCATTTTGCATCATGTCCCAGTACCTAGAAGACGCTTCACAAACACTTATTGAGTTACGTAATAAATTTTCAGACTCCACGTACCCAATCTAAGCGTGAACTGGTCTCGCCCTGCGTGGTTCCTCTGATGAAGTGTTCTCTGCTATGCTTTTCTACCACCACTGTAAAGTGCTGAAGAAACTGGTTTTGCTTTGCAGTTTGGTCTCTCTAGTATATTTTTCTCTGCTAGCAACAGATACTAAATAGAGAAGAAGCCACAGAATCAGCAAATTCCTCTGTCACAGTGATTGACTATGCATGACCGGCCCGCTGGTGCCCATTTTCGGGGGGGGGGGGGGGGGCACCCCTTTCAATGCAAAACCAGCCACAGCGGATGCATGTCCAGTGGAAAACCGAAGGGTGAGGGGGAGAGGTTTTAAAAAACAATTTATTGGGTTGGCCAAAATGTTCGTTTGGGGTTTTCGTAGGATGTTATGGGGAAACCCGAACGAACGTTTTGGCCAACACCGTGGCGGCGGGGGGGTGGGTCAGAAATCAGTACAAACCCAACATTACATGACTAAGACAGGAAAGGATGCCTCGTTCGTGTGTGGAGCGAAAACAGGAAGGAAGAGTGTCAGAGGAGGGGGGGTGAGCAAACCACTGGCCCCATATTTATTGCACTGCAAGTAGAATTGACCTGTCACCTGCTTCAATCTCCCACACAACCCTCAGAAAAACACCAAGGCAACACAATCAGAGAAATACGAAGGAGACAGCTCCTGCTAGAAACGATAAGAGCCGAAGCTCAAAACACTCCACAGTGCATCAAGTGGCCAAGGTAAAGCTGGTGGGAGCAGCTCTTCTTGGTTTCACCTCATTGGTTCAAGCGTACGCTTTCTGAAAGAGTGGGCAAACATGAGAATACGTGTGTAGAATGATCCGACACCAGATAGCCTGTCTTGAATTTGCATAGCCTGCAAGGTTCCGAACGTTTTGAGAGCCAGCCCTGAGAATAAGCCGTTTTGTTGGGGGTCAGTATCCAACACCGCTCCCAAGTTTGGCGATTCGCTAGGAAGACACAGCTAACATCTATTACAGCAAAAGCAAAACCAGCAAAGGGAAAGAGCGCAGGGGGCTGAGTCAAAGGAAACGAGGCACAAGCTTACGAGTCCTCTCCTGGTGGAGTCACGCAAGATTCAGTTGATTCCTCCAGCCACAGGTTGCAACAACACGTGTGAAATGTCGTCTAGCTCGTTAGAGACTCGATGCCCTGGGTTTTTATTGGGGGCTGGTCACACAGGGACCCTCCGCCTAGCAGAAGCCAAGACTTGAAACTCCCAGAAGGGAAGGAGGTGTTTGGCAAAAACTACATTGTTTGCACAGGTCATTTAGGCACAGAGAGCCACTCCTATCAGGACACAGTAAGAACCCTCCCGAAATCCAAGTCCTCAGATGCCAGCCGTGGGCCAACCCTGCAAGCAGGCCTTTCTAAGGACAACAGCCTCAGGAGCATAATGTGAATCCTTTCTGCATAGACAGCCCTACACCATACCCAAGTCTGTCACCTCTATACACGCATGACACACAGGGCACTGCTGCCAAGATGCCCTGCCTCACATAACGTGCAAGATTGTGGGTGGGAAGCAGCAGCTGGCAGCCTTGTGTCCGGGCCACTACCCAGGCACTGTCGTTGGCAGGGACTCTGGAAGAGCCACAGAGGAGTTATCAGCACCCAGGAAGAGAGAGGAGGTCTCCCAGTGCACAGAGACCAGCAGTAGCTCTCCGCCCAAAGTCAGAGAGGGAGAGGCGGGGCGCACTGCAGAAGAGCAGTCCCACCGAGCACAGGCCGTGCAGTGGGGGGCCAGCCACATGGGTCGCTCAGCCCCCAGTGCAAGCACAGCCCTGGAGAAGTGGGTGGAGGTGACAGCCACAGGGGCAGATGTGGAGAAGTCACAGAAGGAACACTGGGGCCCTGCAGACAAGAGAGATGAAGGGCATCCAAAGAAGACTGGTGGTTGAAACATACAGAGAGGCTGTCAGCTTCCACATGCTAACCACTGGCATCCATCCATCTGCTGGTTGTCTTTGCAATGCTTTGAAAATAGTGACAAAACGAGGTTTGAGCAGGTTAAGCCCATGCTGTACATGTGATATTTCCAGAGGCACGGGGAGTAGGGGAGAAGAGTGGAAAGGGAAGTGGGGTGGCTTTCAGGTAGCATGTGGCTATAAAAGCAATATTCTGGAACCCTCCTGCACTGTTGGTGGGAATGTAAATTGGTGCAGCCACTACAGAGAACAGTATGCAGGTTCCTTAAAAAACTAAAAATAGAACTACCATGTGACCCAGCAATCCCATTCCTGGGCATATATCTAGAAAAGATGAAAACTCAAATTTTAAAAAACACATGCACCCCAATGTTCACATTAGCACTATTTACAATACCACAGACAGGGAAGCAACCCAAATGTCCATCAACAGATAAGTGGATAAAGAAGATGTAGTACATATATACAATGGAATATTACACAGCCATGAAAATGAAATAATGCCATTTGCAGCAACATGGATGGACCTAGAGATTATCATACTAAGTGAAGCAAGTCAGACAGAGAAAGATAAATACCATATGATATCACTTACTTGTGGAATCTTTAAAAAATGATACAATGAACTTATTTACAAAACAGACTCATAGACATAGAAAACAAACTTATGGTTACCAAAGGGGGAAGGGGGAGGATAAATTAGGAGTTTGGGATTAACAGATACACATTACTATATATAAAGTAAACAACAAGGACCTACTGTATAGCACAGGGAACTATATTCAACATCTTGTAATAACCTATACTGGAAAAGAGTCTGAATAAGAACATACATATATGTGTGTGTATATATATATGTATATATGTAACTGAATCACTGTGCTGGATACCTGAAACTAACACAACATTGCAAATCAACTATGCTTCAATAAAGAAAAAAAAAAGCAATATTCCTGGAAACCAGTTATCTGGGAAATTCACAGAAGGGTGGACTGACCAGGTATTACACTCACATACACCATTTGAAGAAAGATGACTGCCACTGTCATCTTATTTGTTTTTGCAGAAGGCATGACAATCCCACTTATTAGTTTTTATTCATAAGAACAAGGAACCATCCATCTTCCTGAGCCTTTGCAAATACTTATATAGTACAAAGCAACTAACAAACATCTAGTTCAAGGGTTTGTGAACTTTTCTTTAGAAGAGCCATATCATAAATATTCTACACTTTAATGGTCTCTGTCACAACTTCTCAACTTCTGCCATGAAAGCAGCAAGAAAGTAGCCATAGGCAACACATAAACAAATAAGCACGACTGTGTACCAGTAAAACTCTGTATTTACATAACAGGACGTGAGCTAGATTTTGCCCACAGGCCATCGTCATTTGCTGACCACTGGTCTAATTTAGATATAGAACTTGTGAGAGGCAGAAACAGGTCTTGGATGGCCATTTAGGTTTTTAGTTGAACTGCTGTTGACCTATCTGATAAGAAATGCATATAGAGCATTTCAGGTCCCTCTATCCTCACAAGAGACTACTAGGGCCATGTCAGGGAGACAGAATCCCACAAAGCCAACAAATATAAAGGAGGCCTTCACTTCCACACACCAGGATTCAAACTTCAGTGAGTGCTCAAGAGAATAAAACCAAAAAAGGACATGAACAGGATATATATGAAATATACAAGTCTCATGAAACATATGGAAAACATCCAACCTCTCTAGTAATCAGAGAAACACATGTAAAATATCATTTTCTATTTATTATGCTGGCAACGTTTTTTTTTAAAGGAAAATACCAAGTATTTAGACAGAGAATGTAAAACAGGAATATTCAGACATTATTGGTGAGAGTGTAATTTGTAATGGCTATACTTCAGATGCTCATATTAGAGATTTCCAGTCAGAAACAGCAATGGTTTGCTCCCTGGACCCAAAAAAGGTTCTGGATCTAGAACAGCAGAAAGGGTAGAGAAGTGGGGATAAAGTCCCTACTCCAAGTTTTAAAAGGCCCCAGTCTCCAGCTCTGTGACAGAGTTTTAGCAGTGATGCTTTTGGTCCCCTGGGCACTGAAGGATTCATCTCTGAGGAAAGTAACCAGAGAGAGAAAAGACTAATCCATTTGTCTGGGGTCGTCTTGTAATGTCCTCTAGAGTTCCTGTGAGGGGTCCAGCCGCTGTCAATCCTCATCCATCACCAAGCCCTGTGCTCCCCATAGCTTCCCCCTCCAGTATGAAAAAACATGCACAGGTTACCTGACATTTGAGAAAACATTCTAACGTGAAAGAAACCAAAACAAACGCATAAATAGAAAGAAAGGGACAGAAAAAGAACTCAGAGGAAATAGAGATGACACAGAAAACGATTTAACAATATTTTTAAAATATAATAAATATCTGACAGATACCAAGAAATATATTGATTCAGGAAACAAGAACAGGATGCTTTTTTTTTTTCTTTTTTGCGGTACGCAGGCCTCTCACTGTTGTGGACTCTCCCGTTGTGGAGCACAGGCTCCGGACGCGCAGGCTCAGCAACCATGACTCACGGGCGCAGCCGCTCCGTGGCATGTGGGATCTTCCCGGACCGGGGCACGAACCCGTGTTCCGTTGCATCGGCAGGCGGACTCTCAACCACTGCGCCACCAGGGAAGCCCAGGATGCTTTTTTTTTTTTTTTTTCTTAAAAAGAGGAACGTTGAGAGAACAAGCACTCTTGGAAACGAAGACTGAATAGAAGAATTAACACATTTAGTAAAGGAGCTGGATATAAAGTTGAGGAAATCTTCCAGAAAATAGAGCAAAAAGATGAACAGAAGGATAATAGGAGAGAAAAATTCGAAGTGACGAGAGGGGAAATCAACCACAAATGCAAATTCCAACTAATGTTCTAGAAGAAAAAGTAGGGGGAAATGGGGAGCTGGGCAGGGGGCAGGGAGGACAAGGGACTATAAATATAATAGTTTAAGAAAAGTTCTCAAACAAGAAAAACATAAATATCCCAATGGAAAGAGTCGGAATCATGATGAGATACAGCCCACACCAGGCATAGGAAACGCAGAGAACAGGGCAGAAAGCTAATCCCACAAGCTTCCAGAGGGGCCACAGGTCACACCCAGGTATGAGAATGCCACCAGACTTCTCAAAAATAACACAAAGGAACAAGGTCTTCAAATTTTTAAGAAAAATAATTTTCAAAGTTAGAATCTTATATTCAACTAATTTTACATTCAACTAATTTATCATTCAAGGTCCAAGGAAGATATTTTCCATTTACTGAGACTTACTGTGGTGATCATTAGGCAATATATGCAAATATCAAATCATGACACTGTATACTTGAAACTAATGTTATATGTCAGTTACATGTCAATTAAAAAAGTATATTTTCCAACAGTCAAAAATTTTCTCCCTACGTACCCACTTCTCCTCAGTAAACTACCTGAAGTTGAGCTTTACCTGGATGAGGTAATAAACCAATTTTAGAAAGACACTGAATCCAAGAAATAGAAGACCCAGCACAAAAGAGAGGGAAAGAGTCTTCCCCAGCGTGTTAGAAATAAGGCAGCCCCAAGACAACAACCGAATAGGAGGCCCAGAAAGACCAGGCCAGACTGCAACAGGAGGGCAGGAGGCTCCAGGAAGAAAGGTGCTGAATAAAAATGCATCCAAGACACTATGTGATCTGCTACCCAAATTAAGAGGGATTCTGATGGAAAGTTTAGGGCTGAATTTTGATGAGGGTAAGAATTTTTGTTGGTTTTGTTCAATGATGTATTCCCAGGACCCTGAAAGTAATTAGTAAATATTTACTGTACCTATTAAAATGAAACAAATATAAAAAGTAAATTATTAACTGGGAAAAACAACAAGATGTATCAGGAAGGCAATTCAGTATCATACCACTTTACTGGAGAGCTATTCAGTACCTTTATAGCTAAAGCACTGACAGCTGATTTAACTCTAAAAAAAAAAAAAAAAAATCAAGACAATAGGATTCTGGAGGATGGGGAGAGAAGTGTGTGTGGAAGGGGTTCTTGGCCACTGTGGTATGTAGTGTTGGAAAGCTATATTCCCATCTTCCACAACAGAAAACCAGTAGATAACGTTGAAAACTACAAGATGAGGAAAAGCAGCATATATGTGTTAATGAGAAATATGAAGATATATATTGGAAGAAACAACAAAATAGAGTTAAAGGTATTTACATTTGTCAGGGGGAGGGAAAATGAATAAATACAAGACAGGCGACTGGTTTTGTAGAAGTCTTGTATTATTTGACTTTTAAAATTAGATGCATGCGGTTTCCCTGGTGGCGCAGTGGTTGAGAGTCCGCCTGCCGATGCAGGGGAAAAGGGTTCGTACCCCGGTCTGGGAAGATCCCACATGCCGCGGAGCGGCTGGGCCCGTGAACCATGGCCGCTGAGCCTGCGCGTCCGGAGCCTGTGTTCCGCAACGGGAGAGGCCACAACAGTGAGAGGCCCGCGTACCGCAAAAAAAAAAAAAGGTGCATGGCCTAATTTGATAAAAATAAAAATTAAACCTAAGAAAAGGCTTACACTTTAGGCCTAGCCATTTGATAGCTAAGAAAGTCTCCCAGGAGAATAATCAGATGTGCAAAGACCTATGTACACTGCAACAATCTTCTTAATAGGAAAAAATGGGGGGGATCTATTATTTCTTTCACAATAGAAAATATTAGGGATTTAGTTAATGAAATAAGAATGAAATACTATGTTGTTACTTAAATAATCAAGCTTTTGAAGAATAATAAAAACATAATAGAATGCGCCTTTAAAAATCAGGATTTAGAAACTATACAGAGTACAAGGATAGTTTCCATATGCATAGAAAAAAGAAAAAAGCAAGTATATGTTAACAGCTATGTGCTCTAGATAGTAAGATTACAGGTCATTTTTCTTTCTTATTTATACTTTTCCATATCTTCTAAAATTCCTACAGTGAATTTGTATCACTTGGTCAAACACTTTTACAGTGTTTTTAATTTATAAAGCAGGGAAAAAAAATAAAAACTGGAAAACAATTCTTGGTATTTTTCTAGAGAAAATGACCTCACTTGAAATACTTAATGGTTAAGAAAAAAATAAAAGGGTCATCAATGCACAAGGACAAAAAGAGAAAAATCAAAACCCACAAAATAAAGTACGTCTGGTGCCTGAAACACAATCACATTGGAATCGCCAAATAAAGGTCCTGTCTCTTCGATTACCTTCCATTGTTGAGCCTTAAACTGGTCTCATCTTTTAAAACACCCTGGATGTGACCTTTTGGCTTGAGGGTCAGTGAAATCCTATTGTCCCAGCTGTGGGCAACATCTCTGGATGTGAAGTTTAGATCCAAGCCAACCAGGATCTGAGTCCCAGCTCAGGCTTTCACCAATGTGGGCAGATTATACACTCTCTCCTACACTGCTATTCCTTGTCTATTAAATTGGGATAATTATTTTGCAGGTTTGCTCTGAGCAAAGAACTAGTAAAGTACTTTAAAATGATTATTTGTAGGGCTTCCCTGGTGGCGCAGCGGTTGAGAGTCCGCCAGTCGATGCAGGAGACGTGGGTTCGCGCCCCGGTCCGGGAAGATCCCACATGCCACAGAGTGGCTGGGCCCGTGAGCCATGGCAGCTGAGCCTGCGTGTCCGGAGTCTGTGCTCCGCAACAGGAGAGGCCACAACAGTGAGAGGTCCGCATACCGCAAAAAAAAAAAAAGATTATTTGTGTCTGGGACATAGTAATCCATCAATAAATGGTGGCTATTTTTTTTGTTCTATTTTATAAACACCTCACAAATTAAATCTGTTTAGCAGTAGTCACTGATAGAAAGTACACACTCATCCACTCACCGACTCCTTCTCCCAGACTTAACTATGGGCCATGTGTGCTCAGTTTGAGAACAGGCAAAGGGACAGACTGATTTCAAAGAGCTACACAGCAGTGACTAGCTCACCGTGTCAAATTTTTACAATTTCATCCTTTATTAAGAAAGTGGCTATCTCCAAGGGAACTTGATCAACTTGCAAAGGATTTGTGAGCTCTTTTTACAAATCACAGATGAAGGTTCAAGAGGTACAAGAGATGTGCAGTGTGAATAACAAAAAGCTATACCTTTGGAAATTAAATCAATCAGAGCATTATTAGTTAGACTGACCTTTACCAAGGTCAGGGTGTTACATCCACACAAGGCATACCTTGGTGATTATTTTCATCAGGGCTTTAAATATTTTTAATAGTGTTTTCAATGACTCTGCTTGTAGTTTCTAGCGCCGAAATCTGTAGGGTGTCAAAGTATAAGTATGATGTAGATTTGAAAGATGGGGAAAATTGGCACCATTATCAAGAAACTGTTGAGAAGACCAGGGATGAGCGAATGTTTCTCCTCCATTCAAATGTGGTAGACGAATAAGATTATAAAAAGTAAGAATAAGCTTCCTGTTCATTCCTGGCAAAATTCTAGAGAAGATTACTATACAGATAAGAGTAATTAGAATACCAACTAAACTATCATTATCCACAACTCTCTCCCTCCCCCTTTTTAAAGGGGTACCAGATCAGGAAAGGAGGGAAGGGTGAAATGTCCTCTGACATGACATCTTGACGTTAGTCTTTTAATGATAGCCTTGTGAATAAGATTGGAAAGTGACTAACTGGTTGTATTTGTACCTGGTCCAGCAATTACACCAGAGCGATATTGATCAATGGACCCACGTCAACCCAGAAGTTGCCTCTAGTGCAATCGCCATGCCTCTGCTCTTCAACTCACTGACTGAAAGCCAAAGTGGAAATACTGATGACCCACCTGGAAGAAAAAACTAATAATTCAGAAGACAACAAAAACTTTAAAGAGTCAAAAGGAGGGTAAGGTCCCTCTTTTCTTCCAAGCTCCAGACTACTCAGCTACTTTCTGGAGGAATGAACACAGCTGTGGCATCCCACCATAAGTGGAGAGTCTTGGCAAACTGGAGCATGCTCAGGAGGGCACTGGGGCAAGGGATGGAGACACCACACACCAGGAATGGACTGGTGACAGACCTGAGACGGTGAGGATGTACTGCCTGAAAAGGAACACTCTGCAAACACATGACACAAGTCTCCAAAGAACAGGAGTTGTTCTAGAAGGCGAAGCCAAGATCAGCAAGTGAAAATACCAAACTAAGCTGCCCCAAGCCCAGCTGGTTATCCTCTACGGTGGTTGAGCCCTACCAGGGCCAGAGCACATGGGGCGCCGGTGGTGCACTGCACTCCAGGGAGCACCATTCATTTAGAGCAATGGGCAGCAAGCTTTTTCTGTAAAGAGCTAGACAGTAAATATTCTCAGCTCTGTGGATCATATGGTCTCCACCACAACTTCTCAATTCTATATTTGTAGCACAAAAGCAGCCATATATGGAAATAATTGGATTCTAACACTTTATTTAAAAAACAGGGGCTTCCCTGGTGGCGCAGTGGTTGGGAGTCCGCCTGCCGATGCGGGGGACGCGGGTTCGTGCCCCGGTCTGGGAGGATCCCGCGTGCCGCGGAGCGGCTGGGCCCGTGGGCCATGGCCGCTGAGCCTGCGCGTCCGGAGCCTGTCCTCCGCAACGGGAGAGGCCACAGCAGTGAGAGGCCCGCGTAACGCATAAAAAAAAAAAAAAAAAAAAAAAAAACAGGTGGTTGGCCAGATGTGGCCAGTGGACCACAGTCTGCTAACCCCCTTATATAGACTATGAGGTCCATTGACATTGTGTCAGATCTAGGCTAGAAGATCATCCACCAAGGGTTTCAGAAGGTTGCAGTCCCTCAATTTGGGGGAAAGGTTAGGACATCCAGGTCTCTTCTACTTCTAAAAGTCCACGAAAATCTGGCTATGAAAGAAAAAACAGAAAAATCAGATGATCTCACAGTTAGTTCTGATAGCAGTAGGTCTAGAACCCAGACCTCCTGTATCCCTGGTCCTATACTCCTTCGCCGTGGCACACAGTTCCAAGCCTGGCATTCCTCAACTTGTGGCCAGCTTACACTCAGAAATCTTCTAAAGGCCAGCCAGTCACGTATTCTCAGAAACCTTCTTGCATTGATGCCCATGTCTTTGCATCCCTGATATCACACAGAGAGAACCCAGTGGCCAGGAGAATCCGTGCGATTCTCTCCTTCAGAGACCAAGGACAGAGTAGGCAGAGACTGAATGTCACCTGTAGAAGAGTTTCTTGTGGAGCCTGGGAAGCAGGGCCAGACTTTCACCTCATGACTCCGTGTGTCCAAGATTTCATCTTGAGTCAAGGGGAGCAGAGGAGATGACTGAACCAGTGAGAAAATCTGCATCTTGGACCCAGATAAACCCTGATGACTTCTAATCCAAGTACCGTCTTTCAGGAAGCATTAAGCTGAAAGCAAGAACCCAATGTAGGTCAAGGCACACAAATACCATATAGGACCAATGATGATTTCACTGTGGCCTTCTGAAGACTTGCTGTCACACACCCACATCCCCAAATCCGAAATGGTTTCTGAAAAACAAACACTACATTCTTCAACAATGGTTTTAAATCTGAAGAGAGACAGGCAAAAGCAGACAAGAAGTTGATCTCCACTTCCTGACCAAAAGCCCAACCCTACCCCAAATGTGTGACCCTTCTGCTAAAGACTTGATTATATCTAGCCTACTTGGCAAACGAATAGAATTTGCCCTCACTTTGGTGCCTTAAATACAAGTTTTAAAAAATTTATTTCATCAAAGTATAGCTCATTTACAATTTGTGTTAATTTCTACTGTACAGCAAAGTGATTCAGTTATACATGTATATACATCATTTTTCATATTCTTTTCCATTATGGTTTATCACAGGATATTGAATATAGTTCCCTGTGCTATACAGTAAGACCTTGTTGTTTACACATTCTATAAATAATAGTTTGCATCTGCTAATCCCAAACTCCCAATCCATCCCTCCCTGACCCTTTAATACAACTTTTGAAGCTTGTTAAATTTGGCTAAAACGTCTATGGAACAAAGTCACCTACCATTTGCCAAAACCACTTGTTGATCGTTATAATAATCACCAGTGTTTTCTGAGCACTTTGTTTCCCAGCCCTTCGTACACACTTTCTCACAGGTCCTCACAAGGTCCCCATGAACTGATTTCTGCAGTACAGATGAGGAAATTGAGACTTGATCTCTCTAAATGACTTAGCCAGAGCCACAGGTGGAAGTCAGATTTAAATGCCAGCAGCCTGAGCATGGAGCCTGTACTCTTGGCTGCTATACACACCTAGGATCATCACACACCGAACCACTGCATTAACACAATACTTGGCCATGGTTCCGATACCATCTCTCAAATACCCAGCCTGAGTCTAGCATCAATCACAAGTGATATAGTTTGGTAGTAAATGTTCTCTTTTGGGGTTCTAATAGACCATCTTCTGCAGCAAAAGATTAAAAGGGTGCAGTAGTGTTTCTTGAATACACCCAGGAAGAATGTGCAAGCGATCCGTGTGTGTGGACCAACCTTCCCCAGATGGCCTCATGGCTTCCTTCCTCACCCATCTGGGTCTCCATCTATGTCACTTCTTCAGAGAGGTTTGCCCTGCCAACCCACCCAAACCTGAAGCAGTCCCCGCTTCCCTGCTGTCTCCTCATTCTGCTTCGTAGTTTCCTATAGCATTTATCACCACTGGGTATAGTATATGCTTGGGTGTTTGTTGATTATCTGCTTTCACTGCTGGGCTGTAATCTCCAGGAAAGAAGACACTTGGTTTTGCTCACCCCTCTATCTCCAGCACCTAGAAAGTACCTGGCACAGAACACATGCTTCCAGTATCTGCTAGGAAAGCAGCAAATCAATCACTCTCTGGGTGACAGAATAACTGCTGCTTTGTACTTTCATCTTCGTGCTTAGCTGTAATTTCTAAATTTCTAGCAGGCAAATGTTATCCTTTTTTGTAATACAGAAGTGAAGTTCTATTTACAAAGCCCTTCCTTTAGAGAATACCACCTCTTATTACATAAACTCAAACATGGAGATCATGGCTGCTTTTGGTCACTGGTAGCCTGGAGGCATGAAAACCACGCTAAGCGAATCCCCTGGTGCCCTCAGATGACAGGTCAGCATGGCCAGCCACGGGCAGGCACTCATCACAGGCTTTGCTGGCCAACTCAGCTGCTGCTAATGGCCCTGTCTTCAGTGAACAGCGGTCCCCCCCTACCTGGCCCAGATATGTGTGCCAGAGCCTCTGCCTAGCCCTCCCAGCGTTCCTGGGAGTGCAGGGAAGGCAGTTAGGCAGTTTCTCCTCGTCACCACGTTACTCCGTCTCACGGGGGCCAGAAATGGAAGGAGAGAACGGAGGTCATAACAGTCCCCTGGAGGATACCCATGGGCGGCCCCAGACCTCAGCTCAGGAGCGCCACTGAAGAGAAACCACTGGAACCGCAGCCAAGTGGTCCACTGTATCTCCATCTCGGATACCATCAGATTCAGCTTTTACTCATCTTCTCTTTACCGCAAGCCAACTGCACCTTGAAATAAAGTCTTAAATATTTACTCCGCTCTTCAGCTCATCTCGCTATAATGTGTACTGCTCCTATTAACTTAATACTTAATGAGAGCAATTATTGAGAAAGTTCTATTAGCATAAAGTTTAGACAGGTTAATGACTGCCTTCCCTTGAGAGATGACCTCTACAGCATAGGAATTCCCCACCCTGCTTTGGAATGAGATGGTGTAGCGAGGGGTCAGGCACAGTTTCCAGAATGCTTGAGTTTGCTGTCACAAAGCCCATATGACAACCACCGTGGGACAGCTGACATTCCTTCTGTGCCAAATCCTGTAGGTTATTCCAAGCCCTATCCCCAGATGGCTACAGAGTTTGAAGGTCATTTCCCAGGCAGAGCCAACAGGTCCTCCCAGACTAGAGTGAAAGAAGCTCGCGGTTGAAGGTCAAGGAAGGTACTCTGAGCATTGCTGATCCTGGCTTCCTTCTCCTCCGCTACACGACGAGCCCTACGTTCCCAGCAGGAGCCCGAGCTTCTGACCCGGCTGCGTCCCCACTGCCTGATACAAGGCCTGGCACCATCCAGGCAGTGCTGGGTGTATAAAGGGCACATCAGTGCTTGCTGTATTATCTTCGGGCCCCTCCCTTCTAACAGGGTACTAACCACAAAGGGCGGGGTCTGCCGGTATGTGACAACAAGATGTGGTGCAGGCTCTCAGCACACCTTTATCTCATACATCCTCACCGCTCTTGGGTAGAACGTTGGTATCACTATCTCTCTTGCACAATGAAGCTGAGGCTTGCGATAGTGACAAAATGCCAACAGCGGGTAAGTAAGGGGGGCTGGGAGTTCTGCTTAAGATTATCTGATACCAATGGTCCAGCCTGTGAGTGCCGAGAGCTTCCAGGAGTCCCTTTCCCCAGGTCCAGTTTCCTCTAGGAAATACAGCATCAGAACTGGGTAGTTTACACACTCACAAGCACTGACCATCTGCTACACGCCTGGTCACAGGTCGAAGCCTGAGCTGCATCCTTAAGAAGTGCATGTCCCGGGCTTCCCTGGTGGCGCAGTGGTTGAGAGTCCACCTGCAGATGCAGGGGACATGGGTTCGTGCCCCGGTTCGGGAGGATCCCACATGCTGCGGAGCGGCTGGGCCCATGAGCCATGGCCACTGAGCCTGCGCGTCCGGAGCCTGTGCTCCGCAACGGGAGAGGCCACAACAGTGAGAGGCCCGCGTACCCCAAAAAAAAAAAAAAAAAAAAAAAAAGAAGTGCATGTCCCAGTGGCCAAAACTTACTGAGCTCTTATTTTTTGTTTTCCATGTATTAACTCACAGTCATCACCATAGCACCACAGCCCAGGTACTTTAATCCCAGTGTACTGATGAGGAAGCTGACTGGGATTCTCCAAGGACACATGGCTAGAAGGTGGCAGAGTGGGGATTTGAGCCCAGGCAGTCAGGGCTCAGAGTCTGAGCCAGAACCTATGGCTGCTGTTAGATCACACCCGCCGGACAGGGCAAGCATTAGCTCAAGCCCTTCACTTGATGTTCACCACGGTTCTTCCATTTCAAGAGCCCATCTCCAGCTGCATCCAAGTAGAGAGGAAGTCCCCACTGTAGATGTTGACTTGAAAAGTTCACCAACATGAAACATCAAGACAGCTTAAAAGCGGTTCAAGACTTGTGGTTGCCAAGGGGGAGGAAGGGAGAGGGAGGGAAGGTCTGGGAGTTTGGGATTAGCAGATACAAACTATTATATAGAGGATGGATAAACAACAAGGTCCTACTGTATAGCACAGGGAACTATATTCAATATTCTGTCACAAACCATAATGGAAAAGAACAAGAATGTACATATATGTCTAACAGAATCACTTCGCTGTACAGCAGAAATTAACACAACATTGCAAATCAACTATAACGACAATAAAATAAATTAAAAAAAAAAAAAAAAAGCAGTTCAGAGCGTAGCTGGTCACCTCTGACAAGGCACATCAAAATGCACCCTCTGTCGACCCCCGACGGGAGCCCCGAGGCTGGCCCTGCTGATGCTACAGGCCTTCAGTCTGACATAAATGGACTCGGGGGCTGTGATCATGCATGTGAGATGTGCCTGATGTCCAAAAGCAAAGGAGGGACAGGAAAAGGAGACCACAAGGAGATGATGTCTGCAGGCCGAACTGTGGGGCAGCTCAAACTCTCTTCCTCATGTTATCGAATTGAACACCTCTTTCCTTCATTTCTAAACTCAGCCAAGAACTTCAGACCACCTTTACCATATATGCTCCATCTCTTCTTTTTCTGAGATCCAGTGAGGATGGGAAAAACAAACTAGCAACTGATTTTCATTGAGGCCGCCTAATTTTAGAAGCTAGGGATATGCAAAGCCAAAAGCACAGCTTAAAAGAAAATTCCTCAAAACCCCAAAAGCCTCTGAACCTAAGATTCCTCTTCAACAACGTGGAGACACAGACAGTTCCCTGCTTCCATCTAAACAGCTTTCATTCTAAGATATTTCTGAATTTTTAAAATCTCAGGCTCTAGAACGCTTCTATTGAAAGAACGTGTCAATGCAAACAGGTAGAGGATGAAACGGCGAAGACAGAGGAATGTCTTCAGGAAAGCATATGCTGAGCTGTCACTGTGGAATGTCTTTTGAATCAATACCGTATGTAAGCTGATAGCACAACTGTATACACATACCTCATTAAAGCCAAATTAGAGCAAGTGGGATCTGTCGCCTTCTGATTAAAACAAACACGTCTAATTTCAGTATGTCCTATCTCCGATCCACAGAAGCACCCCGCGCGGTGGCATTTTCACAAATAACACTAACGCCCACACAAGTTCCCAAGGCCAACACCACCATGCACATTCCTAAAGGCTGTTCTTCCTGATGGCTCCCCTCACACAGCTGGGGAAGCACAGCGTCCCCTAGAGGGATACTCACTCTCACTTTTTCAAATGAAAACAGCCACGGATTCCTTGCAGGATCAGTAATGAGTCCAAAGGCATTGAGATTGGTGGGGCCCCTGCCTCTTTTCTGCAAGAACTCTTCATTCAGAGCAATCCCTAATAGAGTGTAGCTGGTGAGAATTTTTTTTTAATCCTACTTACATTTTTACAATTAGCCATGAAGAAATAACAAAGTAAATTATCTTATTATGGAAGCTTAGTTTTCAGAAGGCGTAGGAAAGCAAAAAAAAGGCATTTCCCTTTTGATCAACGTAGCAGTCAACTTCCTAGGTGCTTTCAGGAATTCTTAAAATATTTAGGAAACTACCAAAGCAGGCGAGCAGCAGACACTGCAATGCAGAACTGAGTGTGTGGCTTTCACGGTTGTGCTAGAAGTTTCAGGACAGTGGCTGCCCTGCTGTGTGGCCAGGAGAGGGAAGCATGCGTTCAGCTGGACAAACACTTATGGAGAACCTGCTATCTGCCAGGCTCCCAGCTAGGTATTGGGATGAAAAGAAAAATGTAGGGGACTTGGTCCATGCCTTTGAAGAGCTTAGAGCCTGGCTGTGAAAGGTCCAAAGATGCACACAGCAGTCATGGGAACATAAAGCAAGGGCACCGGAAACCTCTGGGGCACGAAGGACATCAAGGAAGGCTTCTTATTGGAGAGAGTGCTTCAGGTGAGTCTTGGAACAGATGATAAATAAGGGTAAGCCAGAAAAATGGAGGGCACTCCAGGCTGAGGACAAAAACATGGCAATGCATCAGGGCATACATGAACAGCATGCTGTGGGCTGGGCTAGTTCCTGGCAGGGCTGGGGCACACTCAGCCACAGCAGCATTTGAAATGGGGGCAGAGGGCTTCCGTGGTGGCGCAGTGGTCGAGAGACCGCCTGCCGGTGCAGGGGACACGGGTTCGTGCCCCAGTCTGGGAAGATCGCACATGCCGCAGAGCGGCTGGGCCCGTGAGCCATGGCCGCTGGGCCTGTGCGTCCGGAGCCTGTGCTCTGCAACGGGAGAGGCCACAGCAGTGAGAGGCCCGCGTACCGCAAATAAATAAATAAATAAATAAATAAAATGGGGGCAGAAATGTTAGCGTTCCAGAAGCTTTGCCCTCTGAACTCTCCTGGAAAGAAAAGTTGGAGTCAGGCTTAGGATGACTCTGGAAATCCAAACCATAATGTGATGAGGGTCTCTGATCACTTTATCTCTTTTATCTGCTTGCTTGGAATCTCTTTAGGGACCCTCCCCCATCATGAAATCTCGGGGTGACCTACGTGATACAGGCCTAGCCAATCAGGAGGTCACTGGGCACTGTCACTGGGTTATGGAGAGGCTCACACTGCAAGCCAAGCCAACAGAAAGCTCCCAAAGGGTGTTGCCAGAAACCCAGAGCCTCCTGCGGCTACTTCTGCCACCACCCTGGGAAGATGGCCTAAGAATGAAGCCAATGCCCACGGCAGTACCGCTGAGGTTCTTGGAGACGGTTCCTGTGTCTGTATCTAGCAACACATGCTCAGCCTCATCTTCTGAACTCTCCAATTACATGGGCCCCAAATTCCATTTCTGTTTGAGTATTTTTGCCTCTTGCAACCAAGAGATTACTGACAAATACGTGGAATTCCCGTTAAGCCTCTAATATTGATAATAAAGGTCTCCACGTACTGACAAAAAGGTCAATTTGGGAACTTCAAGTTTAAGGCACTCAAAAGAAGTAATATACATGTATGAAAATATTTTCTAATCCAGAAAACACTATAGAAATATTAGTTTCACCATGGTGATATCAATAACTAGTCAATATTATATTGCTTATAAATATTAATAATAATTAGTCAATCCAATTTTCATTCTTATATCAATATTCTAAATGTGTAGCCTTTAAACTGTAATTAACAAATGCTCATTTAGTGCTGACTTTGCACCAGGCACGTTTCTACGTAGTATACTGATCTCACTTAATCCTCATAAACAACCCCCATGAAATGGGCACTACTATTATCTCCCCCATTTTACAGAAGAGGCAATGCAGGCATTGAAAGGTTAAGCAACACACCCAAGGTCACACAGGTATGAAGTGGTGGAGCCTGGATTTGAACCTGGGCAGCGTAGCTCTACAAACAGTGCCTTTCACTGCCCCTCATCTCCTGAGAATCAATGTTCCAACTTCCTTTAAACTGATATTCCTAAACAAATGACTTGCGGCAAGGCAATTTACACTCCTTAAATCCACATTAACACATGACTACTGTCCTCCCCAACTCCTGCCTTTGCTGGCTTGCCTCCTCCATAAAAGCACCACCCCAGTCATCTTTCAAGCTCCATCCTTGGGAATCATATGACGGCCCCTCCCTCGCCCCCTCCCATGGTCCACCAGCATCTCCGGCACATGAGCTCCACCCACGTGGGTCTCAAATCCTCCCCTTCTCCCTGGCCTCACGCACATGGCTTTCAATCCTTCTACACGAGTCAACTAAACTCTCATCTGGCTCAGTGTGATCCCCTTCGCAAGCATCCTGCGTCCACATGGCCATTATTTTTCCTCTGAAAATACAGACCTCATCTAATCATCCTCGTGCTTCAAACCCTCATCAGCTGTCACTGCCTACAGAACAAAATAGAAACTCCTTAGTGTTACACTGAAAACTCTTCACAGATCCCCCAACCCACCTTTCCAGTCTCATCTCCTTTGATGTTCCTCCAGATAAGGTCTGGAGGGTATTTCACGCTGTGAAGTAGATCTTTGGGGACCTCTCATTTTCCTTAACTTATTTACTTGCTCATATCTCGATAATTAAATACTCTGCTTAAAAATTAATAAAACGGAATCTCTTCTAAAACATTCTGGTAATTTAAATCCACTCTCTCCAACTACTTTGCCATCCTTATTCTGAATTAGTGGCTCTTTCATGAAAAGAAATAATTACCTTCTACATAAGCCAGAGTAAAATGCAGATTGCCAAAATTTTACTGGTTTGTGTCCAGGAAAGAGGTTTCTTAAGGTCAGAACTCCAGAAGAGTGTTCTGGGAGTTTATAAAATCTCTTAAAGCTTTCAAAGACCAGTTGCAAAGCCAGAAGCGGTGATGACTGGGAGGTTTGCAAACAGCCTTGCTCGGAAAGGGGAAGGAGACCGAAGATCCCAGCTGGCTGATCAGGAAGCCTCAATGTCTCAAACATCATTCTGCATTGATCATAAGTGGGAAAACCAGTTTCCAACAATACGTTATAGATCAGGGCTTCTGAACCACTGCGCGCAACTGACATTTGGGGCTAGATAATTCTCTGCTGTGGGGCTGGCCTGTGCACCGCAAGCCGTTTAGCGGCATCCCTGGCCTCTACCTAGTAAATGTCACTAGCACCTCCTCCGTTGTCACAACCAAGAAATGTCTCCAGATATTGCCAAGCGTTGCCTGGCCGACAAAATTGCAGGCAGTTGAGATTCAATGCTATAAATACCCAGGCACACAGGTCAGCACCACTCCTCTGAACTGGATTTTCTTCCTCTTCCTCCTCCTTTGTGATAAAAATAAAAGTGCCCTTGACCACACAAAGTGAAAACCACACCAACAATGGCATACATTTTCTGTGAAGATACCAAAGGGACTGTTTCTCACAAGCAGCCAAATACTTATTGCTGCCTTTGCAAAGAATGAAACAGAAAGGGACACATAGATAGAAGGAACTCATTTGTTTCTTGCTCAGGTTAATAATAATAATTTTTAAAAAGCCCCCTGCAGTCTCACCTCTCTCCTGTCTCTCGGGCAGCATCTGGGGTGCCACTGACAGGCCAATACCTGATCCTGAGAAAGTCACCTGCTAAGCTCCTGTCTGGGTGGGGCTGGGACACTTCAGGTGCCACACCAACGCATCTGAAAACTTGAGGACACAAGCAAGGAGTCAGCACAGGTGCAACTTCATTTCAAGGTCCATTAGCAGCGCCAAAGGGGGGAAACTGCACTTCCAAATACAGGCCCTGGGACTCAGCAGGGACATTTTTCATTATCAATTTTCCAATGCTAAGAATAACAATTATGGTTCTTTTATTGAGAACAATACCCAAGTTCAAATACACTGCACTTCAACCCCAAATACGAGAATATGTTACACGCTGAAACTGACGTGTGGAAAATGCAGGGTTGCCTAATGTTCAGTTTGAACTCAATAACACAAAGCATCCTCTTGGGTTGTGCTCTGTTTCCCAATTCACCTTGCAATTGTAAGCAATCAAAACAGAAGGGGATGCTATCATGATGTTCAGCCTTGTAGTGAACCATCAATGTTGGCCAGTTATTCAGCTGCTGCTGAATGACAAGAAGTTCTTGAGAGTATAAATGAATAAATTTGCAAACACACATGTGCCCACGTTCCTCCCTCCCCTCCCCCACACCACAGAGAGCTGCACAATATCCCCATTCCCCTCAAATATTACAATCTACAGTTGGAACCATCACATTCTAGGAAGGCTCCACAGCACCAAATCACCCATGGGAAGCTCAGTCACGACCGACAAAAACTCCTATTTCTTAGGCAGTGTCTGCTGCTCAAGTCCGAGAAAGGACCACGAATGCCAAGTCCCAATTCCAAGCAAATCCTCATACATATAAATGGAAAAGAGGAGCAACAAGGAGAAACCCTTGCAGAAGTGAAACCAAATGCCACCCACCTCCAGCATAATCCAACCCATGTGGACAGTATTTATTAAACACCTTCAACAGCCATGCTTTGAACAACACAGTGGACAAAACGAGGATAAAAGCAGACACTGACTGTCCTCAGGAGGCCAGCACTGTCACATCACACACCTGTAGCTTTTTACCTTTCCCCCATGTCAGTACATGGCCAAGAAGTGCAGACCCCATCCTACTCACTCCACTTCATAATTTAATATCACAACTCTAGAGAACAGCAGAATCGGTCTTTCAAAAAAATCAAAGTATCATTCTGAAAATAAATAATTTTGAAAAAGGCACACTCAAGTCCCTTCAGGGATTAAGCCTGGAGAAATCATAATTGGTTAAAACGTGGTTTTTGTTCTTTTCAATCTATTTTTCTTTCATTTCTTTGATTCACTGTCCTCTTCCGTAAGATAAACAGAGCTCAGAAATGCAGTTCATTGGGTCACAAATCAAGCCTTGGTAAACTCTGAAAACTTGAAATCGTATCAAGTATCTTTTCCGAACACAACACTATGAGACTAGATATCAATTACAGGAAAAACACTCTAAGAACTGCAAACATACGGAGGCTAAACAATATGTCACTAAAGAACCAACAGATCACTGAAGAAATCAAAGAGGAAATCAAAAGATACCTAGAAACAAATGACAATGAACACATGATGACCCAAAACCTAAGGGATACAGCAGAAGTAGTTCAAAGAGAGTAGTTTATAGCAATACAATCCTATCTCAAGAAACATCTCAAATAAACAACCTAACCTTACGCCTAAAGCAATTAGAGAAAGAAGAACAAAAAACCCCCAAAGTTAGCAGAAGGAAGAAATCATAAAGCTCAGATCAGAAATAAATGAAAAAGAAATGAAGGAAAAAACAGCAAAGATCAATAAAACTAAAAGCTGGTTCTTTGAGAAGATAAACAAAACTGATAAACCATTAGCCAGACTCATCAAGAAAAAAAAGGGAGAAGACTCAAATCCACAGAATTAGAAATGAAAAGGAGAAGTAACAACTGACACTGCAGAAATACAAAGGATCATAAGAGATTACTACAAGCAAGTGTATGCCAATAAAATGGACAACCTGGAAGAATAGGACAAATTCTTAGAAACTGCACAACCTTCTGATACTGAATCAAGAAGAAATAGATAACATAAACAGACCAATCTCATGCACTGAAATTGAAACTGTGATTAAAACTCTTCCAACAAACAAAAGCCCAGGACCAGATGGCTTCACAGGAAAATTCTATCAAACATTTAGAGAAGAGCTAACACCTATCCTTCTCAAACTCTTCCAAATTATAGCAGAGGGAGGAACACTCCCAAACTCATTCTACGAGGCCACCATCACCCTGATACCAAAACCAAAGATGTCATACAAAAAGAAAGCGACAGGCCAATATCACTAATGAACATAGATGCAAAAATCCTCAATAAAACACTAGCAAACAGAATCCAACAGCACATTAAAAGGATCGTACACCATGATCAAGTGGGGTTTATCCCAGGAATGCAAGCGTTCTTCAATATACGCAAATCAGTGTGATACACCATATTAACAATCTGAAGGAGAATAAACATATGATAATCTCAATAGATGCAAAAAAGCTTTCAACAAAATTCAACACCCATTTATTATAAACACTCTCCATAAAGTAGGCATAGAAGGAACCTACCTCAAAATAATAAAGGCCATATATGACAAACCCACAGCCAATGTCATTCTCAATGGTGAAAAACTGAAACCATTTCCTCTAAGATCAAGAACAAGACAAGGTTGCCCACTCTCACTGCTATTATTCAACATAGTTTTGGAAGTTTTCGCCACAGCAATCAGAGAAGAAAAAGAAATAAAATTAATCCAAATTGGAAAAGAAGAAGTAAAACTGTCAGCTGTTTGCAGATGACATGATATTATACATAGAGAATCCTAAAGATGCTACCAGAAAACTACTAGAGCTCATTAATGAGTCTGGTAAAGTAGCAGGATACAAAATTAATGCACAGAAATCTCTTGCATTCCTATACACTAATGATGAAAAATCTGAAAGAGAAATTAAGGAAACACTCCCACTTACCACTGCAACAAAAAGAATAAAATACCTAGGAATAAACCTATCTAAGGAGACAAAAGACCTGTATGCAGAAAACTATAAGACATTAATGAAAGAAATTAAAGATGATACCAACAGATGGAGAGATATACCATGTTCTTGGATTGGAAGAATCAACATTGTGAAAATGACTATAGTACTCAAAGCAATCTACAGATTCAATGCAATCCCTATCAAACTACCAAAGAGAACCCTCTTGCACTGTTGGTGGGAATGTAAATTGATTACAGCCACTATGGAGAACAGTATGGAGGTTCCGTACGAAACTAAAACTAGAACTACTATATGACCCAGTAATCCCACTACTGGGCATATACCCTCAGAAAACCGTAATTCAAAAAAAGACATGTACCACAATGTTCATTGCAGCTCTATTTACAATAGCCAGGACATGGAAGCAACCTAAGTGTCCATCGACAGATGAATGGATAAAGAAGATGTGGCACATATATACAACGGAATATTACTCAGCCATAAAAAGAAAGGAAATAGAGTTATTTGTAGTGAGATGGATGGACCTAGAGTCTATCATACAGAGTGAAGTAAGTCAGAAAGAAAAAAATACCGTATGCTAATATGTATATAGAATCTAATAAATAAATAAATAAATAGTTCTGGAACCTAGGGGCAGGACAGGAATAAAGATGCAGATGTAGAGAATGGACCTGAGGACACGGGGAGGTGGAAGGGTAAGCTGGGACGAAGTGAGAGAGTGGCATGGACATACATACACTACCAAATGTAAAATAGACAGCTAGCGGGAAGCAGCCACGTAGCACAGGCAGATCAGCTCGGTGCTTTGTGACCACCTAGGGGGTTGGGATAGGGAGGGTGGGGGGGAGGGAGACGCTAGAGGGAGGAGATATGGGGTTAGATGTATACATATAGCTGATTCACTTTGTTATACAGCAGAAACTAACACAACGTTGTAAAGTAATTATACACTAAGAAAGATGTTTAAAAAAAACATGCAGTTCAATCTGATTCTTGATTTTCATAAAGTTCATTTCCACCTAAATTTATCTAGGAGAACATTCATTTTCACATAATAAAAAAGCCCAAGAGCAATAATAAATTTGGTAAGACAAGCCATTTTCAATAAAAGCCACATAGAACACAGCTAAAGAGAGAAAGAAAAAGGGGACACACACACACACACACACATCCCTAAAAAGAAAATAAATTTAGAGAATTCTTCTTCAACTGCTATGGTACCCAATTTAGATGCAGTTTATAGCCAACCAGAAGATCTATCAGTGAGCAGTAAGACACAACAGTAAGCAGTCAGAAACATCAGTTAGCAATAAGACACCAGAGTAAGCAGTAAAGTCACACCAGGGAGAACATTTCTGAGCAACTACCACATGTCTTAATGCAGAAAGGAAGAAAGAAAAACTTCACTCAACTAGTACTGGAACCCTATTAAAACGACCTCTCTCACAGCTCAAGAGCCACTCCTGCTATGACAGGAGGGTTGTGATGACTGCCAGTACAGCCATGGATCAGGAAAAGGACAAAAAAAAGCCATAAAGGGTTGACCATGAGCTCGGACTAGGAACTTAAGCGCTTGTCCTTCTTTTTGGCACCCTAAGCTATAGACCTGGCAAAAAAAAAAAAAAAAAAATATGTGGGTTATTTGACAAGATATAAAGGACCCTCCAACCTCTGGGGGAAATAAAGGAGGATGCCCGCGTTCTTCATTCCACATCTATAGCCACTGTGGCTAACGCAGTGTCTGGGCAGGGAATGCATATGCACCCACATGCACAGAGGAACAAGTTTTTTTGTTTTCTAACACACAGGTCAGCCAAAGAAACAGACCCTCAGTCATAAAGAACTTCCTTATTAGACAGGATATTAAGTACTCCAGGAAACTGTCAGCTCTTTAGGAACATCTAAGAAAATGGTTGCACATTTTTTTCTAGGCTCACCCATTTGGGATGATTTATAAGTGGAAGCAAGAAAGAAAGAGCAAACACAATGTCTTCTCTACTTGGCACGAGGAGGTCTTCAGCTGAGCTCAGCAACAAAGCCTCACCCCATCCCAAATGCTTAAAGTCACAAAACCTGTGTGAAACCACTTCTCTGAGATGCTAAGAAGAGTAAATAAAATCACGTTGCCTCCAAGGCTCCGGAACTGTACTGGTATTTACTGAATGGTTGCTAGCTGGAAGGAAGGAGAGGAAACTAACAACTTTCTACCTGTGTCACAATCCGTTTCTAGTCTGTGTCTCTTTCTCAATCGCCTCAATCCTACCCACCTTCAAAGTTTACCTTCTGACTATGTCAGAAGCCTTCCACAGTCACCCCTGCTTAGAACGACCATAATTTGTGTTATTCTAAGCATGTGTATTATTTTACTAATTGGCCAAGTAAAACTCCCGAAGGTATGGAGTGTGTCACACACACGAGAGATGCAAACGAGTAAGAATGAGGTTAATTATCAAAGGCATAACTTTAAATTTGCTCCCTTTTTCCCAAAAGGAAACAAAATAAAATACTCTGGTTCTATAAATATCAGTAAAAACACAGTACCGGTGGCACCTCTAAAGGAGCCCTAGTCAGAGCCAATGACTTTCAGAATGTGCTCAGAGATATGTGTTAGCCAAGTAAACTAGCTCCATACACAGGGCTGGGATCCCACTTGAAATAAGTAGCCACCACCTGCCTTCCATTTCATTCCACAGTTTTGTACCCTGAGACTTGGAGCTCAGGCACCAAGTCTCCCTGTGAGCCCGGCACACAAACCAGACAGTCAGAGGCAGCTAGATCCCTTATCAGGAAGAGAATGACAGCAGACATGTTGACACAGGCCCTACAGGACAGAGGCGCTGGGAGGCAGCAGTGTTAGAGGCAGAGCAATCTTCACCAAACGCCCCCCCCCCCCCCCCGATATAGGGTCCAGCAGAGCTGCCATGAAATCAGACAGGACCTTCTCAACAGCATCTCCTACTGGGAACAGGGGTGGAGGAGTGGAGGCTGGAGAGGCATGGGTTCCATTTATTAATCAGTAGCTCAGCACAGTGGGAGGTTTTCTTGTCTAATTACAGAAGCTGCTGGAAACTGCAAGGGAAGACAGGATTTATGGCCTAGATGACACTGCCTCTGTGTTGTAATTAAAAGTTATTTTTAATACCTGTTTGGTGGGATACTTTGGATTATTAAAAAGATATTTTGCAATTTAAAACTTGCTAAAGGGCAAAGAACACAGCAGAAACATAATACAACAAGCTTGCCTAATGTGAAACAATTAAACGTTTTGACACTGGGAGGTGGGAAAGGAAAAGAATCTCTCTCCTACTTAAGGCTGTGAATTTCCTATAAGAAAGAGGGAAAGAAAAGCCAAAAAGGGCACTCAAGGGCTTCCCTGGTGGCACAGTGGTTGAGTGTCCGCCTGCCGATGCAGGGGACACAGTGCCCCAGTCCGGGAGGATCCCACATGCCGCAGAGCGGCTGGGCCCGTGAGCCATGGCCGCTGAGCCTGCGTTCCACAGAGGAAGAGGCCACAACAGTGAGAGGCCCACGTACCGCAAAAAAAAAAAAAAAAAAAAAAAAAGTAATTCCAGGAGCGCATTATGGGAAATATGCCATGGAGACCACCAGATATTACACATCATGAAGAGACTATAAAAGCATTTGAATGTGTTATTCAAAAATAAATTAAAAATGAGCTTTACAGGGGCCATACCAAGTTTATGGGATTTATCTTATGCCAATAAGAACACCGTGCTCCTGTATTCTCTTCCGAGTTCGAAGCAGGCTTTGACTTCACGTCAGGGCATAGAATTGCAGTCCTTACCTGCCACATTAATTTTCTCAAGTGCTACCAAGCTGGGAACAGCTGTGGTGGAGTTGGTCAAGTTCGTCCCTGTGCCATTGATTACGAGGTTGTCCACCTTTGACTCTAACTTGCCAATGCGCTGCAAAATGTTATCCAACAACACAGCAAGAGTCTTCTTCAAATCTGTAAAAGAAAACGTACATAGTTTGAAAATCCTTTGGTCCCCGCACATTTGCCTGGTGCGCACACGCTCACCCTCCCTTTGTTTCTCTCTCTGACACGAAGAACAAAAGGCAGCAAATCAAAAAGTACCACTTGAAGACCTGTCCTAACAAACCACCTCTTTAAGATGACGGAGAGCCACATTCAAGTGGCCCAAAGAGTACAAAACAAATCAGTTCGCTTTGTAAGACAACTTTCGCGGTAAGTAACATTAAAATTATTCCTGGCTACTAGGTTGAGAGAGAAAACTCCGTTACTCAGCATCCTACCAGAACACTCTGTTAAATTCTTCCTCGTTCTAGCACGGTGGTTACTGACACACTGAATGACAAGCCCAAAGTGTAGCAAGGCCCTGAAGTAACTTCCGGATCAAGTTTATTGTTAGTTTTTTTAGTGCTGTAGACTCTCGAATGTCCAAATTTTTTGCAAAGTCTTTACTGCTGTTGGTTACACATGGTAATACTTAATAAAAGCTACAGTTCCAGACTCCAGACATGCTGGATAACCCAGAGTTAACTATAATGCAATTTAGGAAGACACTTAAAATAAAGACCAGATTCATTCGAGACGTATTTATTAAACAACTACTATGCGCCAGGCATTGTTCTAGACGCTGGGACGCTGTTCTTTTCTGGTGCTTACATTTAAGAGTTGATTCTCTTTCTTATGTATCTGGCTGTGGGTTATAGAGAAGTGTTCTTCCCTCTGGATAAATTACAGACACATTATCTTCATGCCTACGTAAGTATTTACTAAGTTTGTATACAAGGTATTCTACACACAGAGAGAGAGAAATTAAGTTAGCCCCCTCTCCTGTGGAAACTCATAATCAAAGAAAGATAGTCTGACTTGTACATGTGATAAAAGCAGGAGGACCACAGGATAGCCATCTAGGTGAAGAGAATTCAGACTCGCTTATGAATTGGGAGTGGGCCAGGGGAGTAGGACATAAGTGGAGGGAACAGGATGCAGAAAAGTCCTGAACTGAGACAAATGGGAAGTTGTCACCTTCTATTCTGCTGGGAACAGAGCACACTAGCGCCGAAGAGGTGCTCTGATCCGGCCAGGAAAGAAACACACACTGGATCAATCCACCAACCCCAGAGCACAGCCCATGACCCTCCACCAACAGGCATGCAGGCCTCCTACTTTGCCAGGCCAAGAGAGACTCTCATCTGAACAGAAACAAAGGTGTGTGTTGTAATTGACATGGAATTTTGCATCCTTGGTGGTTTACAGACAGCTTCACTGAAGCTGACTAAAAACTACGAACAGAAACAGAACCCACATCTTCATCCTGAAAGTCTGGTTCTATGTGCTAAATTAGCATAATGTCAATCGTTCCACCACACCCAACACCCAACACCAAACATCAGACTTCTTCACCACGTTAAGATCTATAGCAGATTGTTCATTCACTCACTCTAACAAACATCCGACCAGGTCTATTTTTGGCTCTTCAGTGTGTACCTTACCCACAGGTAGTAAGACAAGCTGGCCATAACATTAGAGCAATTGGCTAAAAATATGACTAAAACAAAGAAGGTTAGAAGGGAACTAAGAGTTCCTGAACGCCTATCACGTGCCATGCACACTTATAAGGAATTCCATGTATCTTCACATTCCCCATGAAGCAGGTATGACTTCATTTTACAGAAGAGAAAACTGAGGTTCACAGACAGAAAGTAATATGCTCATGGTTAAAGAGATACAAAAGTGCAACACAGACTCCACTCAGGTCTGCCTAATTCCCTGACATCTCAGTGTGACCAGCCAGAAGTCGAGAGCCTGGCTGAAAAAAGAAACCAAGCATGAAATTCAGTGACTTTCATCCACAGCATAACGATTAAGGGCTTATTAGACTCTAATCACTTCCTAGGTTTGAGTCGTCTCTCTCCATTTTTGCATCCTTATTTGTACGAGTTGAAAGAATAAGCCTACCTCTTCGGGGTTGTAATGAGGACTTAATGAGTTAATATGTTTTGAACACTGCCTGGCACACAATAAGCACTACATAACTGTCTGTTACATAGATAAATAAAAAATAGAACCTTTGGAAAATGCTCTCATCCTTCCTAGAGAAATCTCTCCCTGAGTGATGCAAAGCTTTACTGTTTTATCCAAAGGGTCATGAGATCATTCTCCTCCAGGGGCTGCAGTCCCACAGTCAGCATGACTCACAGCCTGTCCCTGACACATCATTGGCTGGCGTGGACAGCAGGAGTCAGCCACCGGCTCTGCTCTTACACTGAAGCTAAAGCACTGACCCCTTCTCCAGAGCTCTGAAGATTGCCAGAGGACAGTCACACAGACGGGGGCAATGGTGCCACTCGGGGGCTGTATTCACTGTAAAGAAACCACTCCTCAGATAAATGATATCAATCTCCCCCATCTCCAGCCTCTCTGCCCAGAGCCTGAATTATCAGCCAAGGAGTCCACGTGTAAAAATGGCATTTAACTCTTACCAGCAATTGTCATTAGCCAGACGCAGAGGCCCTGACCCTCCAGTTTGGGTTAACTCAGGGTTTCTCAACTTTGACACCACTGACACTTGGGACCAGATAATTCTTTGCCGGGGGTGGGGCAGGGGATGGAAGAGGCTATTCTATGCATTTAAGGTGTTTGGCAGCATCCCTGGACTCCAGCCACAAAATGACAGTAGCAATCCCCCCATGTGACAATCAGAAATGCCTCCAGACTGCACCCCATTTGAGAACCACTGAATTAAGCACACTCCCCCAACCTTTGTCTTCCCTGCTGCCCTTCTGTGTAGATGTCCAGAGAGAATCCGGGCAGAAGGGTTACGGGAGAGGGAATGAGGTGTGAGAACACAGTCACTAAACTGGCATTCTGTGTGACTTCCATGGTGGCACTGCTACAACTATGATGGAAACTACAATGAGGGAAGGTGGGAGCAGACAGCAGCCTAGCCCATGCTGCAGGTCTCTTAAGGGCTGGTAACCTTTTGCCCTTTTGTTAAAAGGTAACAGGACTACTGGACAGAGTCCCCAGCCCACAGTTTTTGGTGATAGTCACTGATGGCACACAGCTTAGGTAGAACACAAAGTTGTCACATCAGTGTTAAGAAGACATTCTTCCTTGATTCTTAAAATACAGTCCATCGGGCTTCCCTGGTGGCGCAGTGGTTGAGAGTCCGCCTGCCGATGCAGAGGACACAGGTTCGTGCCCCGGTCCGGGAAGATCCCACGTGCCGCGGAGCGGCTGGGCCCGTGAGCCATGGCCACTGAGCCTGCGCGTCCGCAGCCTGTGCTCCGCAACGGGAGAGGCCGCAACGGTGAGAGGCCCGGGTACCGCAAAAAAAAAAAAAAAAAAAATACAGTCCATCAATAAACGTGACCCCCTATCTCTTGTTGATCTCCCCTACATAGATGGACCTTTTGCGACTGCGACATGGTGCGAATAAAGGAATTCATGATGATGATAAGGCGTTGCTGGTCCCCATCACCACTACTGCCCCAGTACTACCACGGCTGCTACTATCGCTAAGGTTGCTACTACTGCCGCTACTACTATCGCTACTATTATTACTGCATTGTTGCCGCTGCTCCTCCAGCAGCACCACCAGCGTCACTATGTACTGAGCCCTATGCGTCAGCTGCTGTCCTAAGCACTTTCCACGGATTAACTCACCTGATCCTGCCAAGACAATATGAGACACGTGCTGTCGTTCCCACCTCCATTTCACAAATGAGTAAACCACAGTACACAGAGGTTAACTAGCTTGTCCCACGCGTCTGCAGATCCAGTGTCCAAACCCAGATAATCGGGTTCCAGACCCAACAGCTCTTACCCACTATGCTACAATGCCTCTTGAGGACCACTATGGACCTGCCGGCCAGCAAGCATCTCTGACCTGCTACTTCTGAACACACTTAGCAGGGATTAACTCCTGAGCTTCTGCCACGTGTTTCTGTTAAACCATATCCCAGCCACCCTCAAGACTCGTGACACCACTGTGCCGCGAGCAGCTCCAACACTACAACGTAATGAAGAACTTATCTTTCTATATCGTCTCCCTTAAAATGAAAATGGAATATAAGACTATCAAAACCTTAGACACTCTACCTGAGTTGGCATGGTTTCTCTCCCAATGTGGGGAAAAAAAAAAAAAGTTCATTTTCAACTCAAGCAGCTACTTGAGTCACAATTTCAAGGCAGTCCAACACAAGATAAAAGATACTGTGTCAATAAAACACACAAGGGCAAAGATGACCCCAAGCCCATCTTTGTATCCTTACCAACTGGCACAGTGCCTAACACAGTAATCAGTAAGTGTGTGTTACCTAAATGAATAACTGAGTGAATGAATGAACCAACAACTAAATGAACTACATTTAGTCTTCCCACAAAGAAGGCTAAATAAACTATACCTTTGTAAGTGATGAAATTGTTTCTCACCTTTGTATTTCACAGCTAAACCTGCAAAAATTGTTAAGAGCTTTACTGCAATTTTAAACTAATACCAGAGTATTTTTGTATATTTTCACCTTAATGTTAACCCATATATTTGATAAGACTGAACACCCAAGAATAATTTCTATACAGTTTAATAAAGAAATGAAGGTGAAAACATTCCTCCAAATTCTAGTATAATATTTTCATATTTATCATTGTGTTTTAAAGTTATTACAGCCATAAACTGTATCCTCTGCAGGATTACAATTCCCAATTACTAACGGGCTTTTAAAGTTTTGTTTGTGCTTCAAAGCCTCAGTAATAAAAATTTAATCCCAACATTACTACTGCAATTCTGCATTCCGCAAACTTACTGTCCGTGATAAAGATGAGATCAAAGTAGGTAAAAACATTTAAAATGTCCCTCTGGGGAAAGGAAGCTTTTCGTTTCTATCATGCCAGGAGTTCTCTGATAAAGGGTGAGATCAACAAAATCTCAGAACAGGTGCTCTGGCAGCTTCTGTAGATTTTCATTTCCTGAAAGCCATGACATTAAGGATAAGAGGGGCTGGAAGATGCTGCCGCATCCTTGAGCAGGACAGTCAAGGAGATATCACTGCCAGCTACACCTTCCCCCGTAGCTGGAGTCCAAGGAGATGAAATATCAGGAGAAAGGGGGGTCCTGCTGGTGGAAGAAGATCTGTCAGTTTATAAGTCTATCAGCGAAAACTGTGAGACTGGGTGGTAAACCCTGATTGCCCAGATCAGCAAGTCAACTGAGAAAGGTCAGTGCTTGAGGGCAGTGCCTCAAGGCTGGTCCCACCCCATTCCCCTGGGACACGCTTCCCAAAGCAGTGGTTCTCCAGCCTGCTGTCCATCAGGCTTGGCTGTGGAGTCAGAGGTACCAGGTCCCATCCTCAAGCTGCTCGGTCGGAACTTTCAGAACCTGCACGTCAAGGATTCTGGGCACACACAATCGAGAACTACATTGAAGATGCAGCCGCCACGATTCACTGGCACAGAAGCAGTAAGCAAGGACTTACAGCGGAACTGCCAGAGATCATTTACATCTGTGCTTGTTCCTAATGCAATTCCTTCTCTACCGTGGCCGTGTTTCCCCGCCCCCCAGTCCAGAGCAGAGCTGGAACAGCAGGACCACAGAGCAGATTCACTTGCTGCTCCAGAGAAGCCAGCAAAAGACAGGGCGCTAATGAGAAAGGAAGGTGCTAATGAGAAAGGAAGGTGCTAATGAAAAAAGAATTAACCCCAACCTCTCATTCCCACCGACTGCCAGGAATGTCAAGTTTCATCAGTTACATGTTTGAAAATTAATTTTAAAGTGACCTTTCCACAGAAAGATAATACGGTTAGAGTAATGACCAAAATACAGTCCATTCATTATGTACAAGGACATTCGAGACAGTGTTAGTTATAAAAGAGAACAGTGCTGTTTATTATAGATAAGCAGTGGACACTACCCAAATACCCAACAAAAAGGTTACATCGTATGGTGTCCATCTATTCCTAAAAGGGAATAAATCGCTAGACTGGAGGCCAGAGAGCAGGTCTGTTCTGTCATCTCTGTTTACTGCCACAAGCTATTGACCTCAGGAGCTCAATAAATGTTTATTGAATGGTTGGATGAAAAAGGAAAAGTGTATGGCCATTAAAAAAATATAATGGACGGGGAAATAAAATAAAGATGAGTTCAAAAAGCTCTATGTAAAATATTCCAGTTTTTTAAAATGAGCATACACACACATATATATCTGCATTTAAATAAAGGATGGAGAAAAATCAAATTTACCTGGTTTGGGGGTAAAGAGTGTTTTATCTCTTTATTTGTAAGAATGCAAAGCTGGGCTTGGGATCATCTCTGCCCTTGCGCGTTTTACGGACAATATCTTTTATCGTGTGTTGAACAGCTTTGAAACAGTGACTCAAACAGCTGCTGGAATTGAAAATGATTTTTTTTTCCCTTTCACATGGGGAGAAAAAAGAAGTCAGCCCAGGAAAGGTGCCTGGAGGGTCCCAGGTTTCGACAGCCTCATATTCCAAAAGCTCTGAATTTTCTATAAACTTTCACATCATTCTGACAATCACAAAGGCACGAAATGCTACCTGAAAATGCAATCAGTACTGTGTATTCTACCCTCGGAACTCAAGGATACTGGCCACAGGTACCCTGATGTCCCCTCCCCTCTCCCAAGAAGCATCTCAGTCACTGACCCTCACTGTCTCATCTCAGCTGGGTTCTTCAAGCCCCCCCAGTGGACAACTCACCAGCCCCTAAACTCACAAATATGCCCTTCCCCCTGCAGCTGTCACAGGCCGTCCAGGTCACAAAGGGAACAATCATCACCCAGTGAAAGAGCAGCTCAGAGGCACTGACTGCCGTGCTCTTCTGGGTTAGCTGTACGGAATTAAGCTTTGACTTGAATTTGCACCTGCAAGTAAATGCTATTCCTGTGCTGGGGGAAGGCTCGCTAGTATTTCAAGGAACTTCTAGGCAGCAGAATCTGAGAAAGAATCCTATCTAGGCCTGTGCAGGATAGTGAACTGCTTTACGGAATCTGTAAACATCCAGACAGAGTTCTTGGGCTGCTCTCTCCATCTTCCTAACACTTCGCCAGCTGCATGGAACAGGACTCAAGCCGACTTAGCCCTCTGTGTAGAAAAGGACTCAGGCTCTGAACGGTCAAGTCCACTGACACCGGTAGTCCCCACTGACTCCAGGGCATCTTCCCTGTCGGGAAAGGGCAGCCATAGCACAGCCCTCCCTGCTCACTACCCACACCAGAAACTGTGCCCCAATGGTGCCCACTTCAGAGACGAAGTGAGCTCGGCCACGCCCCACTTATCCCACACCACAAAGGACAAGCTTTATCTTTTGAACGGGAGGAGAATGACAATCACATGTCCCGTTTCTATGATGCCAAGGTCACTCTGGAGCTAACACACCTTCGGAAAGGGATCCAGGGAAGAGCCGAACAGCACCTCCCTGGAGTTCTGAGCAGCAGGTCTCAAGCCTGGCTGGGGTGGAGCCCAGCATCGGTGCTGTCACAGCAGCCCAGGGGATTCTGGTGCACAAGCCTTGGGCATCTTGTTTCATTAGCAGTGGGTGGCGAGCCTGCCCTCCTCCAGTCCACAGCTTATTTCTTCTCCTGTCTGGTCGGGCCCCGTCCCCTGTAAACCCTAAAAGCAGCTATATAAACAGGTTCCTGAAGCCCTGTGTTCAAATGAATAAACAATGTCAGCTCTACATGGACAATTCTGGTTGGGTAGTAACTACTGCGGGTCCGTGTAGACCAGGGTTAGCGATAACTCATAATAACGAACGCATGTTACTAAGCTAAGTGCTTTGATAAGCTCGGTCACGTGCAATCCTATGAGGTCAACAAGCCTATGAGGTCAGTGATATTATAGCCTCTATTGGACAAAAGAGGAGGCAGTCTTTTAAAACATCAGTGACTTGCCCAAGGTCACACATCTAGTAAGGAGACCTTCCACAAGCCACAACTAAACACGCTCCAGCTGCTTTCCAGAAGAAACAACGGTTCCCACGTCAGGATCGTGCATAATAGCTACTTCGAGCCACCTGGACACCAAGTCCATGGGGAATCTCTTCTTGTTTCCTGTCTCACTAAAAACATTACTGTGTTACTGTGATTTTCTTTTTGTTTTTTTTAGCCACACCCCTCGGCTTGCAGGATCTTAGTTCCCCGACCAGGGAATCGAACCTGAGCCCCTTGCAGTGGAAGTGCAGAGCCCTAACCACTGGACCGCCAGGGAGTTTCCACTGTGATTTTCAAACTAACCTCAGCTATAACTGTAGTAGACAGAGTCAGGGTGGAGGGAACACTGCTGCTATTCACTCATGGTTCCTACTATGTGCCAGGTACGTGCTAAGGCCCTGGGGCACAGCAGGGAACAGGAGAGACAGGACTCCCTGCTCTCTGGAAGCTTCCATTCTAATGGGGGAGAGAGATGATAAAGACAGCGACATGATAGGTAGTTTAAGTGTCATGAAGAATGAGACTGAATTAGGGGTGCGGCCCTACTTCTGATAGGGACCCGAAGGAGGGGAGGGAGAGATCTCTCTGGAGGAAGGGCATGCAGGTGGAGGGAACAGCAAATGCAGAGCTCAGAGGCAGGAAGATGCCCAGCCATTGTCCAAAAGCTGGTGGCAGAAAACAGCTGCACTGCCAGGCAGGATGAGAAGGGTGGACAGCTCTTCAGGGTGGCCGTGAGCTCTGCCCAAGCAGTTCTGGCAGAAAGAGCACCAGGACACCGCTGGGAAGGGGAGGCGCTGCAGGGAAGATGAGGGACCTACTTCAGGGCAAGACTCTGAGGCAAACCCCTTTACACCTGTATCCCCTCCTCCCACCAGGACCGGAAGCAGTGGTGTGGTGTGCAAGGAAAGGGCTTGAGAACACAGAGAGTACAAGCAAGAGCCTCCAGTTCCTCCCGGAGACCCAGATTCCGACTGCACTCCTGTCTCAAACACACCCGAGGTCCTCCTCAGACATCCAAACTGGGCTGAGTGTGCCCGTGAACTTGGCCTGGCTCTGACAGGGATGCTGGGTGGGGGTCTTCTACCACAGGATCACTGGAAAAGCCCCAAGCCCCAAAGAGGCCCATTTGTAGGTCCAAGCTTTTGAAAGCAGAGAGCCCTTTCCAGAATCACACCAGTCACGTCACTGTAGGGTAACCAAGTAACCTCCTGAGACACACCAAAGAAAGGGGCCAGCTCTTTTTTCCCCCCGTTTCGCTCCAAGAACAGTGTTTTTCCCTCAAGGGTTCTGCTTAGGTGATGGTGGTTTTCCACATCACGCAGCCCTCCAAAAAACAGTCCCTTGATCAGATTTGGAGGAACAGAGGCAAAAAGAAAAAATTTAAACAATAAACCTTCACAGGCTTATCCAGTGTAAGTGTTTTCTTCTTTTTCATAGGAGAGGTGGAACGAAACACACAGACAAGCTCTTGTCCGACTCTCAGATCGTTACCTAGGTCTGCAACGCAGGATGGGGGCTACATTTTTGGAGCAGCCTCAGGCAGCCACACCAGCATCACAGTGAGGGCCCCCCACTGACTTTTGAACCAACCCTAAGCGGTATTTATGTCTTGGCAATGGACATCGCCAGGCCGACAAGGGCCACAGAAGCCCAAAGCTGCTACCCCCTCGCCAGCAACTAAAAACTCTCCTCTGGTTCTCCACCCCTATGTCCTTAAGGAAACAGAAAGAACTTCCTTCCTCTTGAGCTCCCTGTGGAGGTGACAGTGGACAACAGGTCAGGGTCACGGCCGGCGCCAGGTAGGGGCAAGCCAGGTCAGGCTCCCTTGCAAGAGTATCTGTCTTCCTCATCTCCTCTGCTGCTTCCATCACACTGAGACCACAGCCTTCAGGGCCTCGGTACCCATGCCTTCTTCCTGATTCTCCCACATCAGCACCGGCCACACTGCCCTGTGCTCACCTTGTTCTAGCCGCAGCAGCCTCTGCTCTGCTCTTGGAGTGTGCGTGAGGCCTTAGGACCTGGCACACACCCTGCTTCACCTCAACCTCCCGCCTCCCACCCCACCCGCCAGCTCCTGAGCATCATTTGGGCTAAAACACACCTCCTGGGCTTCCCTGATGGCGCAGTGGTGAAGAATCCACCTGCCGATGCAGGGGACACGGGTTCGAGCCCCGGTCCGGGAAGATCTCACGTGCCGCGGAGCGGCTAAACCCGTGCGCCACACGCCTAGAGCCCATGCTCCGCAACAAGAGAAGCCACCGCAATGAGAAGCCCGCGCACCGCAACGAAGAGTAGACCCCGCTCGCCACAACTAGAGAAAAGCCCGTGCGCAGCAATGAAGACCCGACGCAGCCAAAAACAAATAAAATAAAATAAATAAAAAATAAAAGACACCTCCTGGGAGAGGCCTTCTTTGACCTTCTCCTCCAAAGTAGCACCTCAAGTACTTTTTTAAAAATCCCATCTCCCTGTGTCGTTTTTCTTCCTGGAATTTACTGCTATCTGTCATTCTCTTGTTTATTATTTCTCCCCCCAAATGAGTGCAGCCTCTGTGAGAGCAGGGACCCTGTCAGTCTTTTCCCAGCTGTACACACAAAGCATCGACTGCACTGACAGACACGAGCCCACGGCGCAGACATTGCCCAAAGTGCCAGGCTGGAAGGATAAGAGCCAATCCCGGGGACAGTCTAGGCCCAAGGAGTTCAGGGAACCAGGAGACAGGAGGTAAGGCAGAGCAGGTGTACAGACCTGGAGGACAAGGGGGAACCAGGCAGCAGGGAAACAGAATATTGGTGGGGGGCTGGCAGAGAAGCTGAGGGCTCATAGCTGCTTCAGCCTGAGCTGGTGACCAGCCCAGGGCAGAGCGTCCCAGCGCCCAGAGAATCAAGTAGGTGAGAAAAGTCAAGGTTAATAAGGTGCGGATGTACCCCTGGGGGGGGGAGGGGTGTCTCTCATCACCCTAGATTTCTATTCCTGCTACTTTGAGAACACAAGTGGACCAGGCCTGGCCTGTTAGATAAGAGGTGATCACTGGGCATCAGAATTTGGGTCAGGCCATTGGAGACAGAGACCAATTCACCTCAGAAACAAGCACAGCATTGACTGGGCAAGTGACACCATTCGGGACGCAACTCCCGAGAAATCACAGACAGGCATGGCCCTGCCACGCGGGCCTGGGAGATGCAGCGGAGGCTGAGCTACAGACGGCTCTGGCCCCACATGCTCCTCCCCGCAGTGATAGAGAAGCACCCAGAAACGCTCTCCACACCCCAGGAATGAATGCTGCGACTGTTTCACACAGGCTGCCCCGGATATCTTCCAGGCACTACTTCTGAAGACCATATCCCAAAAGAAAGTCAGAAGTCTCTCTTCAAATCACCAGAACGAGGATGGAGGAGCGGGGGGGACACCATTTGAAAGTTCTTCTGCTGTTGTTTAAGAACCAGTCAAACGAACAACCAACTGCATGTCAGAGACTGACAAACATTTTTGGCAAAGGAGCAGACAGTAAACATCTTAGGCTTTGCCCTCTCTGCAGCAACTACTCAGCTCTGGGATTGCAGCACAAAGGCAGCCACAGGCAACACATAAACCACGGGGTGCTGGGTTCCAAACCCATATGAAAACAGGAGGATCCGGCCCAAGGCCATGGGAGTCCTGGGAAATTGTTGAGTCAAGGAGGGACACGATCGCACGAGTGTTTTAGAATGAACTATGGGGACTACTGAAAGATGGAGTCATCACACCTTAGATGTTATGTGAAATAAATACTGGTACTGCCACGTTGCTCTGTTATTACAGTTGTTATAAACAAATGGCAGTGTTTGTGTTTTAATGAAACTCTATTTACACAGACAGGCAGAGCTCCAAATATGACCCACAGGTCATGGTTTGCTGAACACTTCTGCCCTAGCATCTCAAGTCAGGAATTTTAATCTAAAATCAGCTACTACGATTCTTCAAACACCTGCCACAGCTACTTAAGACAAATTTGTAGCACATTAAGAGCCTCTGATTATACCAGTATGGGTTGGGAGAAGGAAGAGGTTTTTTTTTTTTTTTTGGGTCTATTAACTGGATTCATTCAAACCAGACACAGGTCCCAGCCACAGAGGGTTAGCTGTTCACTGGTCCAGAGCAGACATCCAGGCAGTGCTCTGTACATGGACTGCATCTATGGCAGAAAAAGAGACTGCAAACCAATGGCTCATGCATCCTCATCCCCACTCCACCAGCCCAGCTAAACCACTGTACATCTGGCAGTCTCCATACTTCCATCTGACACGTAACATCACCCACCAGGGCTGCCTGGCAATTGACATGCCCACAACTGCTAGTGATGGATTCCAGGGGAAGCACACATCATCAGAATGGCTCTCCAGCTTTCCAGGACTGGCTCTGGACTATACCATCTGCCTCAATCCCAGTTGCTGATACCAAGAGCTGAGAACCAGGGAGAACTAGCCTGGCAAATTTTAAACGATAAAATCCAGTTATCTGCTAAAGGACTTCCATAAGAAGATGCTGTTAGATGGGGTCTGCTGTTTCCAGTCCTCGTGCAAATAGTTCTCCAAGGTGCGGAGGAGGGAAATTTTGCCCCCCAAGCCCGGAGACATTTTTGATGCTACTGGCATATAGTGGGTAGAGGCACCAGAGATGCTGCTAAACATCCTTCAAGGTACAAACAGTCCCCCACTCAGAACTATCTGGCTCCAAACATCAATAGTGCTGAGATGAAAACCTATGTCTGGGTAAGATTTCATCACATGACGATCCCCAAACCTCAAGCACTAATGCACAGTCCAATTAAATTCCCGAAACTCAGCTCCAAAGACCACTTTCATTGGCATGTCGAGTTGATGAGATGAAAGAGAAAAATACGTTAGAGATGCCGATGGGGCCGTTTGGTTGTTTCTTTGTTGTTTTTGAGGAGAATTATTATTTTGCTAAGGTTCGTCTGTAAACGGAGGAAGTTGAAATAAATTTCTGTAGTTTCTTTGAGCTCCAAAGTCCTTTGATTACAAGCATATACAGTGGTTCATATTCTAACAGACTACTCTGGGGTTTTTGATATCTTTCTAAAAAACATACTGTCTCGGTCAGGCTGAAAAGCTAACACCAGATCATTGCTCTTTAAGAGTGTGGAAGAAACCTACCCTATGAGATGCTTAGCAGTACACAAGAAATAAAACTGGTCGAAACAACTAGAAAAAATAAAGTCTATAAATTTACCATTCATGTGGCTTCTTACTTCCCACGTTAAAGGTTTGAGAGAGACTGAGATAAACAGAAGGAGGAAGTTACTACAGGACTAGACCTCTTTCCCTCCAAATGTTAACGTGGAATGCACTGAACCAGAAACTGAAACACAGCATCAGTTTCACTTGTGACATTTACTTGTAACCCACTGGTAACACCAACAATGATAGTTTGCTTTGTCTTTTTCTGACGGTTTACCTATAACATTTGGGAATTATTACAGAAGATCGAAGTCAATGAGTAATTTAAAACGCACCCTCTGAAAAACTACCTAGCTGTTTTTCAAGGTCAGCTCTCAAAGAAGGCTCATTTTTTGATCCATTAGATTGAAAAAGGTGACATTTTATTTAGACGTATTAAAAACCAGTGCCTACAAATCTTGAAGGAATAGATTAAAAGCAGACTGTGTGATCATTCAAATAGTAGGCACTGAAAAAGAATGTCCACATTGTATGTTAAAAGTAACCATTTTCTCCTTACCAGAAAAAAAATATATATGTATATAATTTTTATATCTATATATTTATAAAATTAAATTAATTATATACATATATATAATTTAAAAATAACCGAGTTTCCTGGATCCTTCAGAAAAGAAAACATGTATATGTAACATTGAGCATGATTTCCTATGTTTAAACTCAAGCTTCAACCTGTGGCTACACATTTTCAGGAATCATCATTTGACCTCTACATACTTCAAAGACCTTGAATGGGTCACAAAGTAGAACATCGAACTTTCCCACCCTGCCCAACCCCACTCTTCTATCTGATTTATAGTATACCTCAGATCTCAAACCGTGAGGCCACTGAAGTCTCCCTGCAATGACCAGAACTGTCACTGCACAGTAACCAAGGTCATCTTCTGTGGATTAAGTCCACTCCAATACTCGGTGACCACAGGAGGGCTGGGACTTGGATTCTCCAAAATACAGTCTGATCTAAATTTCATTTGCAACTTTCGTTTTGTATTTGTGTGTGTATGTTTTTGTAAATATTTTATTTACACAAACATATATATACATATGTTTATGTGTATATATATATATAGTGTGTATACACATATTTCAGAAAGATATACACTGAAATGTTAATTGTGATTACTTTCTACAGTAGATTTATATGTGATTTTCCTTTTTCTTCTTGATTTTTTTTTTGCTTGTCTACAGCTTCCAACTTTTCTATATTAAGCCTAACTTTTGCTGAAAGCAAAATAAGTAATACTCCGTATGTGTATTTTTTTTCACTCAACCTCATTTCAAAACGGATTTCAAGCACCTGACAAAAAAAGCAACGAGTACAGAAAGATTTCTTTCAAAGCGAGGGCAACCAGAGACCAGAGCAAGACACAACAGCGGTAAACTCTAAGGAAGCCAAAGGTTAAAACTATCAGTCAGCACGTAAGCCCTGATGTCCCTGCATACTGGCCAGAGGGAGGCACACGTTCGGCTCTGAGTTTCTTGGCGTCCGTAGGACATTCTTCCCCACCCTCCTTACCTCACGCCCACCAGTCCTAATTAAGGTTTGTTTAGGGAACGATAATGAGAAGATTTTTCTACATTCCCTGATCATCCCCCCAGATGAGATCATGCAGTCCAGCAATGTGTCCAGGGACGAGGAGGCAGCTGCAAATACAACCGACAGAGCACCAACTAGTAAGCCCCACTGCTCCTGGCGCTAAGTGTCAGCGTGCACAAGAGGTCAGAATCTCCCAAAGGGCGTAGCTTTAACTTTCTAAAAGTGTCCCTCTGTGGGCAGTTTATCGCCATGAAGGTAGCGGCGAGGGATATACTCAATCCATGACCAAGTCTGAGAGCCTCTGGGTCCCTTGGAGGCAAAGCCACACTCGACGGAGGAGCCCCGGCAGTGTGGTGCTTACCGTAAGCTGTCATGACCCCCGCGTAGGGCCCATCCACCACATTTCTGTTTTCTTCTGCCAGCGCCTTGATGTACCTCTTGCTGAGGTCCAGGATCTGTTCCCGAAGCATGGAGCTGCTCTCGGGCTGAGTTCTCTGCTGGATGGTAAAATGCAAGAGCATCATACCCCAAATAAAGCCAAAAGTCACGAGGAAAAAGCCCAGCTTCTGAGAGGACAGCTTCCACGGAGTAAAGAGAGCCATTGCTCTCTGGCAACTTCACCTGCCCTGGGCTCTTACAGTGTGGAAAGGAGACACAAGTTCATGGTGTAGGCTGGGCTTGTGGGTTTCTCCGTCTCACTCGGGCTCCTGCGTCAGCCGATTTCCTTTCCTCGTTTCCATCCTGCTGTGAAGAAGGGGGAAAGTTAGCAAAACACGGTGAAATAAACCAGACCCTTGTTTTCACCCAAATAGCTCTAAAATGTGAACTTCCTTTTTTCTTAATCTGCCAGTTCCCTATCCTATGTTATGATTCGAGATCTGTAAATGGAGAGGGGAAATCTGGCTGGGTGATGAAAAGCTGTACAAATACGGAGGAGGGAAATGTGTGTCTGCACGTGTTCACAGGTGTAGCAGGGCTGTTCCAGTCTGGACCAAGTTCAAAACAGGAAGCTTGTTCTGCAAGGTGGAGGAGATGGAAGGATATTTCACTGAATGTCAGCAAAAACCCAAGTGGAGGGTGGAGTCTCATCACCACCCAGCACTTCTGTGCCTCTGAAACTTGAACTTACAAAGTCATCATTATGTGCTCTAGCAAGGAAAAGAGCCCGCAGCTGGAGAGGTGAGCCAGAAAGTGGACGCCCCTGGCGGGTAATCAGACAAGGAAAGGGGAGACAGCCCCCCGTATTACTTAAGCACGGGCAGCTTTCAGTAGCAGTGTCCACAGCTGAGCTGAATGCCTCGGGGCCACCAGGTGGCCTCGCCCTAGGCACCAGCACAGAGAGGTTGTGCCAGGGGTACCCAGCCGTCTTTCCATGCTAGCTACCACGAGTGAAAGCTGCACCACACTCCTCACTTGCTCACTTGAGCACAGGAAATGCGGGGCACACGATGGCCTGCTTTTTTGTGGTTCTCGTTTTCACTCACACCGTGGGACAAAATGCGAGGTTAAAAGCCATCGTTTCAATACGAATGCAGCCGGATCCTACCTGGTACCAGCACAGGCTGGACAACAAATGGCACCGTTTTTTAAGCAAAGGCTGAGCATGACCTCCTACGAGGGACTAACCCAGGATGTGTTCAGAGCGCGCCTATGTTTCAGATCAAAGGATTCTTCTTCCTAAGCAGCCTAAGAAGAAATGACAACGGGATCCTGGGACAATTAGCTTTCAGCAGCTGCGATGCAGCGGATCTGTCTTGGTCTTCCTCTCTCACTCTTTTCCTCGCCTATCAACAGAGTCATCAGTACCTGGTAGTACCTCTACTGATAGTAAATGATAAATAAATTCTAGTTATGTCCCAGGCACTGTGATAGATGCTGTTTGTGCCTTAGTTCATTGAATTCTTGAAAGAGTCCTATACGGTAAGAACTATTAAAGTTATCATGTCTGTTTTATAGATGAAAGAACAGGGACACAGGGAGATTAACTTGGCAAAGGTCATCCAGCTATGTGGCAGAGGAGGGATAATCTAGGGATAAGCCAGCCCAGGAGTCAGTAAACCACACCCTGCCTTCCAAGGCCATCCTTCCTCCCCAGTTTCTTTATGACCAAGAATGGTCTGTACATGCTTAAAGGGCTATGAAAAGCAACAAAGACTATGTGACTGAAATGTTATGTAGCTCAAAAGCCTAGAACATTCACTCTTGGCCCTTAACAGAAAAAGTTTACCAACTGCTGAATTCTAGGCCAGTGGTTCTCAAAGTGTGGTCCCTAACTCAGCAACAGCAGGAACATCAGTGAGAGATGCCAATCCTCAGGCCCCACCGCAGACCAACTGAATCAGCAACGCTGTCAGGGAGGGGTGTCCAGCATCCTGTGTTTCAGTCAGCCATCCAGGCGATTTTTTGTTGTTGTTTTTTTGGCTGCGTTGGGTCTTCGTTGCTGCGCGCGGGCTTTCTCTAGTTGCGGCGAGTGGGGGCTGCTCTTCGTTGTGGTGCGTGGGCTTCTCATTGCGGCGGTGGCTTCTCTTGTTGCGGAGCACGGGCTCTAGGTGCAACGGGCTTCAGTAGTTGGGGCTCTCGGGCTCAGTAGTTGGGGCTCGCGGGCTCTAGGGCACAGGCTCAGTAGTTGTGGCTCACGGGCTTAGTTGCTCCACAGCATGTGGGATCTTCCCGAACCGGGGCTCGAACCCATGTTCCCTGCACTGGCAGGCGGATTCTTAACCACTGCACCACCAGGGAAGCCCGTCCAGGTGATTTTGATGACCACTCCAGTTTGAGAGGCCTGCATGCAGGCAGACGGATGCTGTCACGAGGCCACACCACCGCACTGGCAATCAATGCGGCGGGAGCTCCCTCTGGGCCCCCCTTTATCACATAAGTTCCTCTGGTCCACCGCTCTCCACTGTGATGCTCCTCCCCAGTCTGAAGTTGTAAAACACTTGTCTACCTTGCTTTTTTTTTTTTTACCAGTTTCTGTGTAGGATCCATGACATCCTTTAAGAGACTCCCCCGCTTATGTTCTCAGAGACAGAGAGTGACCCAAGGGGCACAAATAAAATACCTGTTGACTGAATGAGCTTGTCACCCAGGCACTGTGGCACTTCATTCAGCCCCTCTAACGTGGGCCAGATGAAAGGCACCTGCCATCCACTCCTTCTACAAGGATACACTGAGCAAGGACCCACTTGTTGTCATCAGGCCCCGGGGACTGAACTGGGAACGAGACAGGGCTCCCAACCTCAAGGGGCTGACGCTTTAGAAGCCACCCTTCTAACCGGTGCTGCCCTTAGTTCCCCAGGAAATGTCTGCACTTCCTTTTCGATAACCCACGCCAGTTACCCGATGTTACCCCAGGGCTGAAGGGATTTTCCCAGAGCAAGTAAACGAGGTGCTGTACCAAGAAAGACAGTCTTTGGTAATTTTCTTTTGCTATTTTAGGAGACAGCCGCACGTGCAGACAGGAATTACCTGTCAGCTTTCAGATAGGAAGCCCTGCTCCGCTTCCTCGATGAACGCCCCCTGAAGAAGCTGCTCAAGGCTGCAAAGTTTAATCAAAGGAAAGACCAGGCTCAAGAACTGAGCAAGGGGCTTCCCTGGTGGCGCAGTGGTTGGGAGTCCGCCTGCCGATGCAGGGGACACGGGTTCGTGCCCTGGTCCGGGAGGATCCCACATGCCGCGGAGCGGCTGGGCCCGTGAGCCATGGCCGCTGAGGCTGCGCGTCCGGAGCCTGTGCTCTGCAACGGGAGAGGCCACAACAGTGAGAGGCCCACGTACCAAAAAAAAAAAAAAAAAAAAAAGAACTAAGCAAGGACCCAGTACAAGGTGGCGTGCTTCTCTGCCTTGACCTTGGGGACAGTCAGGACCACCCAGGTGATGCATTTGAGGGGCAAAAGGATGGTCAAGAAACCCAGTCGTGGTTAAATTTTTCCAGCTCAGAGACATAAAAATTTGGAGTGAAAATCTCTAAGTTCAGAGCACAGTTCTGACTATTGAGGGCCCAGATTTTAAGTGACTACAGAACTGCCAGAAATATTCCTTTCTCCGATGAAATCCAGAGTTTGAAATAACAGCATCTATATCAGCACACACACACACAGAATTAAATTGGAATCCATCTCTACAATTCCTACCAGAAAGAAAGAATTTAAAAAGACTCTTCAAAATCATCATTAGGGAGACATCCCTAACTGCAACAGTAACAGGACAATAATAGGACAGCAATCCATACCAGAGGGCGTTGGTGCCATGAAAGGACTTCATGATAATTATCAGTCATGGCTATGATATTAATCAAGAGGCCACAGAACAACAGCCATCAAAATGTTGTCAGTCGGGCTAAAAATCTACCTGCCTCCTGATCTCCTAACGAACAGCTGGATCCTCTCCCAAACTGGATTCAGTAAGGCACAAAAAGGGCTACACAGTATATCTCAAAAGGTCTTGTTGCCAACCAGAGTAGTGACAGCCCAGGGCCATGGCTTCATCTATCCTCCTCCAGAAAGAAGTTTGTACCAAGTCTGTTCCTAATATGTTACACTTCTAGATTCATCACGGACACTAATCACCCTAATGTGCATCTCCTCTAGTACTTGTGAGCAGCGTGCACTTCCTCCCTTCCCATTCACTCCTCAATGAAATGTGTGATCAAAGATCTGTGGCAAGGACGATGCAGGGGACGCGCGTTCGTGCCCCGGTCTGGGAAGATCCCACATGCCGAGGAGTGGCTGGGCCCGTGAGCCATGGCCACTGAGCCTGCGCTCCGCAACGGGAGAGGCCACAACGGTGAGAGGCCCGCGTACAGCAAACAAAAAAAAAAAAAAAAAAAGATCTGTGGCAAGGAAATGCATCTTAATTTCAAAAATAAAAGTATATGAAAAGACACTCAACATCATTAGCCATTAGGGAAACCCAAATCAGAAGCACAATGAAATACCAATTCCCATGTATTAGGATGACTATAGTCAAACAAGACAGAGAAGAGCAAGTGTTGGTGCGGATGCAGAGAAATGAGAACCCTATATATCCTGTGGGTGGGACTGTACAATGGTGCAGCTGGTGTGGACAACCGTCTGGCACTTCCTCAAATGATTAAACAGACAGTTATCATAAGACCCAGCTAACTCCACTCCTAGGAATTCTCCCGAAGGAAATAAAAGCATGTGCCCACACAAAAACGTATACATGAACGTTCACGGCAACATTATTCATAATAGACAAAAAATGAAACAACCCAAATGGTCATCAACTGACAAGTGGATGACCAAAATGGGGCAAACCCATACAACGGAGTTCTATTCGTCAATAAAAAGAAATGAAGCACTGATACATGTTACAACATGGACGATCCCTGAAAACACCATGCTAAGTGAAAAAAGGCAGTCACAAAACACAACATATTGTATGACTGCATTTATATGAAATGTCTCGAATAGGCACATCTCTAGAAGTAGAACTTACAAGAGTAGTTTCTTAGGGCTTGAGAGGATGGGGGATCTGGGAGGTGACAACTAAGGCCTGCCAGGTTTATTCTGGGTGGTAATGAAAATGTTCTAAAATGGACTGTGGTGATGGACGCACAATTCTGTGGATATTCTTAAAAAAAAAAAAAACCAACACTGAATTATATACTTTAAATGGGAGAATTGGATGATATGTGAAACATATCTCAATAAAGCTGTTATGAAAACAAAAGCAAGCAAGCAAGCCCACCTCCAAAGTTGGGGTAGAAGCTGAATTTGAAGACAGGCAGATAAGCCTCGGGGGCGCACTGTGGCCCCAGCAAGGAGCCACCCTTCCCCCACTGCCCACAGCACAGCCAAGGTAAGGCTGTGCCCTTACTAAGGGCTGACCACAGGCCCAGCACCAGAAGGAAAGTACAGAGAAATGTGCCACCCCGTTTACAAGACACAGCTGTCCTTCCCAGCTCTGGATCAACCTCCCGGGCCACCCTCTGAGGCAAGACCTGCTTTGCCTGCCGGATGCCAATTTCTCAAACCACTTGAGGGCGCTCTCAAAAACAGCCCCATGCCAATGGGGTCAAAGCCAGACTGATGAAGCAGTGAAGTTCCTTCAGAGGCCCATCCACCATCCTTGGAGGACCACTTCTTACATCAGGACACGTGTCGTCGGAGGGTGGATGAGGCTGGAAATGCCCGACCCTTCAGGAGCGATGTCAGCCCCAACCAGAGAGATGTGATCTTTTCCTCACTGCCCACAGGACAATCTCGACACAACTTGCCGGTCCCACATTCCTATGGGTGGCACTGCTTGAACTGTCATTCACACACCTCTGCTGTCCTACTACGGACCACCCCATCTTCCCACCTGTCTTTAGATGGTGGCTGTCAGGGCCTACCTCTCGCCTCACCCTCGGCAACATTCAAGAAATCCTAATTGTGTTCGCAGCTGCCGCCGTGCGGTGGTCGCTCTCCAACGCCAGCGCCGCCTGGTCTAGCTCGCCGAGCTCCAGCCGAAGGGGAACAGGGTAAGGGAGGAGGTCTCTATACACCATGGCTCGTACAGAGCCGACTGCCCGCAAATCCACCGGTGGTAAAACACCGAGGAAGCAACTGGGTACGAAAGCTGCTCGCAAGAGTGCGCCCTCTACTGGAGGGGTGAAGAAACCTCACCATTACAGGCCCTGCTGATTGGCAAACTCCCCTTCCAGCCTCTGGCGCGGGAAGCTGCTCAGGATTTCAAAGCAGATCTGCGCTTCCAGAGTACAGCTCTTGGTGCTTTGCAGGAGGCAGGCGAGGCCTCTCTGGCTAGCCTTTTTGAAGACACCAACCTAGGAGCTATCCATGCCAAATGTGCAACAATTATGCCAAAAGACATCCAGCTAGCGCGCCGCATACATGGACAACGTGCTTAAGAATCCACTCTGACGGGAAACATTTCATTCTTTAAAAAAATATATTCTCTTCTTCCTGCTATTGGTAGTTCTGAACGTTAGATATTTTTTTCCCATGGGGTCAAAAGGTACCTAAGTATATGACTGTAAGTGGAAAAACGGGGGGCGACAGCAATCAGGTATTGGCAGTTTTTCCATTTTCATGTGTGTGTGAATTTTTAATATCAATGCGGGGACATGAAGCATTAATGCAAGTCAAAATGTTTCCGCGAACAAGTTTCAGCAGTTCAACCTTGTAACAATTAAAAATAAACCTGTTAAATTTTTCTGGACAGTGCCAGCATTTGGATTTTTTTTAAAACAGGTAAATTTCTCGTTGACTGAAACTAAATGGTGTTTGTAGCGTTTTTATCACACAGTGGATTCCATCCGTTCACTATACTTTTCTAACTGAGGTGTCCTACATGCAGGTACATATTTTTAATGCTGTCTGTCTTCCGTGCTGTTCCTGTAAGTTTGCTATTAATATACGTTAAACTATAAAAAAGAAAGAAATTCTGAGTCTGCTGTGTTCATCCACGTTGCCCTGGAAACCCCGCCCCTGTCTCACAACTGAACCCCACATCCTGCCTAAAACCTCCCCTGGCTCCCTGGACTGAGGAGGGCGCATCCTACTTGGAGCACTCCCAGCAGTACGTGCTCTTTCTAAAGAGCTTACCTACTGCTCTGTCAGATGATCTTTTCTTTCATTTCTCCGTAAGTTCTCTAAAGACAGGAAGTGCCAGGAATGGGACTGCCTTGCACACGGGGGATGGTCATTATGTGTTTGCCAGATGAAAAAACAGGATGATGGGGATGAGATGATGAAACACAAATGAGCAGTGACCTCCAGGGCCACCTCCTGGTGTGAAGCACAAAGAAGCCAGGCACTCTGAGACTGTAAGTTGACCTCACCTTTTGGGAGTTTTTAACCCGAAGATCTGTCACATAGCAGTGAAGGATCATTATGCCCTTGACTAGATGGGGTTAAACTAAAGGGGATATGGTGGTAAATGGGTACTAGTAAGGGGGGAAGGAAAGGAAAAACAGCTTCAGAAGATCATTCTAGAAGGGGCAGTGACTGTGGGACCAAAATGATGTCCAAGACAAGGGATGAGAGGGGAAACAAGTTGAGGGGAACTCTGGGGGAGGCTGTTGGTTTCGTCACTGGGTATCCGAGATGGTGACAGGAAAAGATCAGAAGGGTGATGAGGGGTAACTGAATGAACTCCCCATTGTTTAAAGTATCTTCTCTTAGAACAACTGGTTAGAAAAAGTCTTATACTATAGAGATTTTCAACAAAACTTCCACATACCTCTGTATGTGGAGTTTGAACTTTGAAATCCTACGTTAATTTGCTCAGGAAAATTAACGCTTGGCAGTGGTCTTGTTTGCTAATTTTTTAATAAAATTCAGGTCCACATATCTACTCATGTAAAACTGCACAACAGCAAAACACTATGAGACCCCGATTAAATGCTAGACGAGGGTCAGTCCTAAACTGTAAGTTTCAAAGACATGTGTCTGATCACTCCTAATTATAAGTTGCAATAAAAGTCTTTAGAGAATGCTAATGACTCAACTCTGAAACAATTTCCTACTACTTCTCTTTCCAGCCTCAGTACAAATTTACATTAAGAGCAACTTAGAGTGCTTGGAAAACTGTGTTAAAACAAAAACACTAGCCATTAACATCTGCTATCAGGGTGAACCTGGACTTCCACTATTTTGCAACCAAAATGCGGCACAGAAATCAACTGTGTGCTAACCCTGACATGAGTGCACACCACTCCCAACTCTGCTTACCAGAGCAGCTCACTGGCCTAGTCATCGACTTTAAAAGGAAGTAGGATAAATTTAAATGTATAAAGTACCTTCATGCAGACTGGGACACTACATGAGACCTTGCTTAGGAACATAATAACCAAGCACAAACTCTTGATTCACAGAGAAGGACACTGAGGTCCCGAAAACGTTATGTTTCCAACTGGAGTCAGAATCAGACCATAACTCAAGTTCTGCTTCCTGATCCAATTTGGTCTCCACCACACCAAGCTGCGTCTCTCAGCTGCCTGCAGAAACTCAAAATGGAAGAGACGTATCAATATGAAACACCAACCAGAAACCACAGTCTGGTGACAATAAGGTACTGTGAGTCTACTGCGATGTCCCCTCAACCTCGAGGAGCTAGCTGGGAGAATCAGCAGATGAAAGGAAGAAAAACATACATTCACGGAATTACTGGTGCAAGGCAGGCAGATGGCCTAGGCTGGGGTGGGAGTCTAGCTCTAAATATGGTGTGTTCTGTTGTTAAAAGGAGAAACTGAGCAGGAGGGAAGGACAAGCAAAGCAGCCTTTTCTTCCAAAATAAGGCCAAATTCCTGGGAAGATGCTCCGAGGCTAGATGCTCACTCCCTGGACGGCTCGGTGCCACCAAACTGAAGCCAGCCCCCAATATAAGGTGTGAGTCCTTGACAGCTGTGCTAGCCACGAGCTCTCCTCCCAATCTGTGGAGCAAAGGAGCCCAGGAACCATCGGTGGTGGGGATACTGCTGGAACACGTATGGACGGGCCCTTTCTCTTCCACTTTCCTGACTCGGTTCTCTGACAAATTCTGGGCCTTTATAAACAGGAAAAACACATTTGAAGTGAAAACAGCGTGTTCTTTTTAGAACCGGCTAAACAAGTCTTATCTTGAGTCACTAACCAAAAGACACCCGCTAAAGCAACACACCTTTGCTATTCTCGAAACGGGGGGAGGGGGTGGCTACTTTCTGATGCCTGGGTCTTAACACGGCCCGTCCCTTTTACTTCATTTTTTTTTATTTTTTGAATTCTGTTTTATTTATTTTTTTATACAGCAGGTTCTTATTAGTCAACCATTTTATACACATCAGTGTATACATGTCAATCCCAATCTCCCAATTCATCCCACCACCATCCCACCCCCTGCCACTTTCCCCCCTTGGTGTCCATACGTTTGTTCTCTGCATCTGTGTCTCAATTTCTGCCCTGCAAACCGATTCATCTGTACCATTTTTGTAGATTCCACATACATGCGTTAATATACGATATTCATTTCTCCCTTTCTGACTTACTTCACTCTGTATGACAGTCTCTAGATCCATCCACGTCTCTACAAATGACCCAATTTCGTTCCTTTTTATGGCTGAGTAATATTCCATTGTACATATGTGCCACATCTTCTTTATCCATTCGTCTGTCGATGGGCATTTAGGTTGCTTCCATGTCCTGGCTATTGTAAATAATGCTGCAATGAACATTGGGGTGCATGTGTCTTTTTGAATTATGGTTTTCTCTGGGTATATGCCCAGTAGTGGGATTGCTGGGTCGTCGGCTCATCCATTTTACCTTTGAAGGGATCAAACCAAGACAGTCCTGTGCCCAGTGTGCATTTATTAGGCTGCACTTGCATTCTTGGTGTGGGTGGGGAAGGGAAACAGCCAGCCCTGCCCACCTGAAGCAGGATCGGCCTTGCAGCTACACTGCTTGCTAAGTGTAGTTCAGGGCTCCATAACTGGCATCAACAGCTAAGTAAATTTTCAAACACTGTAATAAGGCTAATGACTCTGTATCCAGAACAGGCCTTCCTTCCCGCCCCCTCTGTTCCATCCCACCCTCCACTCCCAACTGTCCTCTGGCCACTGTGCATGTGGTCATGTCCACTAGGGGGAGCAGAGGGGCAGGGAAAACAGTTGGAAGCACACATGGATGAATTGTATTCTCACTCTGCCTCTCAGGCAGGAGGTGTGCACATTATTGGCAGGTGGACAAAGGAGTGAGAAGGAAGCTGTCACTTCTGGATAAGAATCTTCCCATGTTCTCTAAGTTTCATTTACCAGGCTCACAGGTTGTTCACAGTTGACAGCATTTCCCATCAACAAAAAAAAAATGAAACCACAGCAATGCTAAGAATTCTGAAAACATCTACTAAACCAAAACAAAAAGCACGGGTTGGGCTTCCCTGGTGGCGCACTGGTTGAGATGCAGGGGACACGGGTTCGTGCCCCGGTCCGGGAAGATCCCACGTGCCGCGGCGCGGCTGGGCCCGTGAGCCATGGTCTCTGAGCCTGTGCTCCGCAACGGGAGAGGTCACAACAGTGAGAGGCCCGCGTACTGCCAAAAAAAAAAAAAAAGCACGGGTCCCTGAAAAATAAAATAAATCCATTTAATCCAGGGTGTCTCGATTCTTGGCACAATTGACGTTTGAGGCCAGAGCATTCTTTGTCACAGGGGGCTGTCCTGCGTGTTGTAGGATGTTAGGCAGCATCCCTGTCCTCTAGCTACTACACACCGTTAGAGATAGATGCCATTAGAACCCGCCACCACCAACTGTGACAACATAAATGTCTCCTGACATTGTCAAATGTTCCCTAAAGGATAAAAGCACCCAGGTTGATAACCAGTGCTTTAGCCCAACAGCAGGACCTTACCCGCCCCATAGGATGAGGCTCAGGGAAGGGCAGCCCATAGGACTAGATCGCAGGGCAAGGAGAAGCAAACCAAGTAAACTCAGGAGCCAGTCACCAGCCCTGAAGATGCACAGGCTCAGAGCCCTGAACTAAGACTGGAGGCCACAGAGAGAGGAGAGGAGGGCGGATTCCTGACGCTGTCCCAAGGTGACTGACCATGAGTCTCATTTTCTTCCACATCCCTCGGTGCCAACACTATCCTGGCACCCGCCACGGAGTTCCTGCCTGGGCTGGCTATGCCCCCATGTACTAATTAGTATATGTCATTGACGCTCCACTCCACAAAGATCCTAGTCTACAAATCAAGGTACGGGGAAGAAGGCTTTGAGAAGACAAAAGCTGGATGATGCTACATCAGACAGTCTTAAATAGAAAAGGACTGTCATCTGGCTTCCAGCCCAGGAAACCATGAACACACATTGTGACAGGTCGATGATGACTCTCTAGGAAGAAAAAAGGAATGGTCTGTGTAAAGATCACATGGTGTGTATATTCGTTAGGTAGGTCTCCTTGATGTTGGATGAGAAACTCAAAGATTCGCTTCCACTCAGAGCCAAAGGACAGTAAAGCCACAAAGGAATTTTATGGTAAGAGTACAAAATGCACTTTTTTCCTCTGAGGATCAGACTTCCTGCAACTCCTTATACGTAGAAAAAAACACCCACGAATGACAACAGGCCCCAGATGGCCCCGGTAATCAAGAAAACCAGAGTCACAAAAATCAGCAAAATTACTTCCAAAAACTAGGACAATGCCCTGAAGATAAAGCTCATTATTCAACAAGTGCTCCCCGAACCCTACAAGTCAATCACCCCAGGACCCCACTCCTCCACCTGGAGAGCAGCACACGCTGGGGCTGGCTCAAGAGTGCGCACTGTCTGCAGGAACGGGACAGCCTTTCAAGCACGGGATCTGATAAAGACCAGCAGGTTAAAAGATTTTAAAAACTAGCTGGCAGGGACTTCCCTGGTGGTGCAGTGGTTGGGAATGCGCCTGCCAATGCAGGGGACACGGGTTCGAGCCCTGGTCTGGGAAGATCCCAGAGGCCACGGAGCAACTAAGCCCATGCGCCACAACTACTGAGCCTGCGCTCTAGAGCCCATGAGCCACAACTACTGATCCTGCGAGCCACAACTACTGAAGCCCGCGGGCCTAGAGCCCGTGCTCCGCAAGAGAAGCCACCGCAATGAGAAGCCCACCCACCACAATGAAGAGTAGCCCCCGCTTGCCCCAACTAGAGAACGCCTGCACACAGCAACGAAGCCAATAAATAAATCAATAAAAACTAGCTGATGAGTGAGAAGATGAGTGCACACACGCGAACATGCACACATCATCAGCGAAAGTGGCCACTCAGAGGCTTATCAAACGTAAATGGTTTAATGAATTTCCCATCACTTCTAAAACGGGGTTATAGCAAATCCCCATGGAACGCAAAGCCCAGGCTCTGGCAGAACCTGGGTCACAAATGCCCCCAGTCTGAATTTTCTTAGGGAAGAACTCAACCACCAGATGCCTACTTGTCCCTGAATTTATAAATGAAGGTCAAAGCTAAAACGGAGCACCTCAGGAGAGTTCCCTGCCCTCAGAGTTAAGGATTGCCGAAATCCAGGCCTCCCAACCGTGATATACTTAAGAATCACCGGGGCTCCTTTTTTTTAAAAAAAAAAAAAAAAGGGCTTCCCTGGTGGCGCACTGGTTGAGAGTCCGCCTGCCGATGCAGGGGACATGGGTTGGTGCCCCGGTCCGGGAAGATCCCACATGCCGTGGGAGCGGCTGGGCCTGTGAGCCATGAGCCGTTGAGCCTGCGCGTCCGGAGACTGTGCTCCGCAACGGGAGAGGCCACAACAGTGAGAGGCCCGCGTACCACAAAAAAAAAAAAAAAAAAAAAAAAAAAGACAGCTGCCAGGTCTCACACCTCAAGATTCTGATTAACTTGGTCTGAGGTGCGGCCCAAGCTGGGCTATTTTTATTTAATACATAGGCAAACATGATAACTATTACATTCTTGGAAAGATGTCTTTTCTATCATGTCTATGGATCCTACCTAGTGGGATCCAGAACATGGTCTAGCCCAGTATTTAAAATGATAAACTCTCTACTCTGGACAGATGCAGTCGAACTGGCTTATTAGACAATCTACATGCAAGGCACTCTGGTTTTCTCCTTAAAGAATCACGCGCTGCTCTTCTCAGACCAATGCCCAAGAAGCCCTGCCCAAGGAGGCAGTCTTTCAGGAAGAGCTAGTCCACTATAGAGCCCTGTTAGACCTCTACACCATGGAAGGACTTGTTGGACTGTTAGGGTTTTTATTAACCTCTCCTTGGCATTTGGCTCCAAAGATGAGAGATTATCTGAGGCTTAGCTAATGGCCTCAATGTGTACCAATGCATCTAGTAACCAGCACCTCTATAACCTTGCTACTCAAAACCTGGCCTGCGAGGGGCTTCCCTGGTGACGCTGTGGTTGAGAGTCCGCCTGCCGATGCAGGGAACGCGGGTTTTTCCCCCGGTCTGCGAAGATCCCACATGCCGCGGAGCGGCTGTGCCCGAGAGCCATGGCCGCTGAGCCTGCGCTCCGCAACGGGAGAGGCCACAGCAGTGAGAGGCCCGCATACCACATAAAAAACAAAACAAAACAAAAAAAACCTGGCCTGCAGACCAGCAGTACTGAGATAAGCTGGTAGACTGTTAGAAATCTAAGGCCCAATCCCAGACCAACCGAATCAGAACTGGTATTTAGAACGCGATCCTCAGGTATTTGTTTGCACATTAAAGTTTAGAGACGCATTGGTTTTTTTTTTTTTTTTTTTTTGGTTTTTGCAGTACGCGGGCCTCTCACTGTTGTGGCCTCTCCTGTCACGGAGCACAGCCTCCAGACGCGCAGGCTCAGCGGCCATGGCTCACGGGCCCAGCCGCTCCGCGGCACGTGGGATCTTCCCGGACCCGGGCATGAACCCGTGTCCCCTGCATCGGCAGGCGGACTCTCAACCACTGCGCCACCAGGGAAGCCCAGACGCATTGTTTTTTATCTCATCCAGGATACTAAGAATGAGGGCCAATCGGACACTACTTTCCGGGGGGGGGGGGGGGGGGGGGGGGTGATGGAGAATGCGGCACAATTCTTCTCCTTTTCATAATGTGCAAAGAACTTAATGATTTGGTATTACTTCTGAATAAACTGGAGCCATGTCAGGAAGACCGGCTGTCTTATAGACACTCTTTGAGTTACTGTAAGATGCATCCCGCTGAGATGAGAAAGACATCTGCAGAGAGCAGGGTTTTATCCTTGTGAATTAGGAGTGCTTATACTACCCATCGTATACTCCGTGCTGCTCAAAGTCAGGTATCAGCAGGGGGTTACTGGGCTTTTGTTGTCTTTTAATTGCTCAAGTGCACAGTTTAGAAAACCTGCTTAAGGAACCTGACTATTGTCCTACATGACTTCAAAGTGAAACAGCCTTCAACTCAGGTAAGCATCCTTTATCAGGGCCTTAATTTTGCCTAAGATGATGTGAACCAATATTTAAGTTTCTAGAAATGCGTCTAATTCTGATATCTTCCAGGGCATATAACTAGCTGACTTTATGGCCACTGAAAGCCTTTCAAAGCTTTGCTGAAAGAAACTATTTTTGAAAGATGACTTAAGTTCTTTCTGAAAGAAACTATTTGAAGGATGACTTAATCCATCTAATGTTCTAGATCGACTTTGCCCAACCTTTTGTAACAAACAAGCTCCTTTAACAGTCTTTCTCTCACACACATACGCATAGGCACACCTACCATAGGAACTTTCTAATCCTTTCTTAACTCCTATTTCATTTTTGAAACGAGATGTTAGTTTTATGAAGTTCATTCATTTTTATAACATCTTTGTTCATGTGCAAAATGATTAATGACAAATTACCTTTTACTCATTTAGCGTGTAACACACAGCATCTAATTATGTAAGAAAAAAGTATGACTGGTCAACAAAATCAATTTCACAATTACAGTCTTATTAGTATACATTTTGCGTGGGGACCCAACGTCTATTCAAAACCAGAGAGCAATCTAATTACCGGCCCCAGCATCAAAACTAGACAGGAAACAGCCCAATGTTTGGATTTCTTGTATCTGAATTTGAAAACAAATCAAATGGTTTATAAAGGGAGGACTCTTTACTTCCTCTGGACACATTTTCATGCAGAACGTGTGCTCCATTTCGCAGAAAGAACCACAGAGGAGACTATTACTGCTCTTTCATCAGTGTTCACAGGTCTTCTTGGGGAGGAAGGACAGCATCTCAGCCGAGGCGCGGGAAGCGAGGCATGACTGCTGGGCTTCCTGCCCTCAGGAGGTGCACTTCCCCTTTGCCTGCCCGCAGGAGTTAAAGAGGCGGGGCTTCCCTACCCAGCTGAGTCCACCCAAGGCTTCCTGGCAATCACCAGGGGAGCTGTGTAGATTTCTATCTAGGATGGATCAGAAGTCTTGCACCCAAGACCCATCTTCCAACTCAGCTTCGCTCTAATAAAGCTGGTTCTGTAATCTTCATCTGGCTTCTACTATTCTCTCTACTTCAGAACCCAGAAGGGAGGAAGGGTGTGATTAACTGGCATCTCCAATCCCCCGTAAGTTTATTTTCTAAGTTTTCCATGTTTTGTTTCTAAGTATCAGGATAAGACAGGTGGTTTCCGGCAGCTATTTGAAAGCATTTCTCCACAAATAACAAATTCCAGGTGTATGAGTCTTTAATTCTAATAAATTAAAAGACAAAATGACTATCACGGTCAAAATATTTTCTCTAAATATTGATTTTTTTAAAAATACTGTAAGATATGCCAAAACATTTCTGATCAGATGAATCCAACTTGTGGCTAGAAGGGAAGATAATCTGGAGGAAAATCGGCAGAATTATCAGTAAAATGCTCAATAATTTATACTTTGCCCTGAGTGTTCCTAATGCCTCGTGCCTGTAACCAACAGTCCACTGGGAATATACATATTTTTATAACATAGCATTTCCAAAAACTTCCTGGGTTGCTGGTACAGAACTACTAACCACAATGCAAGCTCTTGATAAATGCTGGCAGGCTTTCAAACTCTTCCATCTTAAAGTGGGATCGGAGATCATGTATGTAAATATCTCTTTTATTTAATGACTTTGAAAAATAGAAATGGTGAAAAGGACATCACCAGCATTCAGAATGAAAGCCCAGGACACCTCAAGAACCCCCAGGGCATGAGAACCATCACATGGCAACTGCTGCTCTAGACATTTCCAATCTCTGGATTTGGCCTGACCCCAGTGGACAGACATGTCTTGGAAGAAATCTTCAAAGCAATGTATGTATTTGACCTAAAATAGAAGGCAGTTAAAAAGGAAAGGGCCAGGGCTTCCCTGGTGGTGCAGTGGTTGAGAGTCTGCCTGCCGATGCAGGGGACAAGGGTTCGTGCCCCGGTCCGGGAACATCCCACATGCTGCGGAGCGACTGGGCCCATGAGCCATGGCCGCTGAGCCTGCGCGTCCGGAGCCTGTGCTCCGCAATGGGAGAGGCCACAACAGTGAGAGGCCCGCGTACCGCACACAAAAAAAAGAAAAGTAAAAAAGGAAATGGCCAGATAAAACATATCTCTGGGTTTACTGTAAACCTGACATAAGGTTTTTCTCATTATTCTTCTTGTATTCAGAAGGACCTAGAGAAGAAAGTTCTCTTTCATCTTAGTATCATCTGGGCATCTAAACAACTGGTTGGATCTTACTCAATGACACGGTAAAATATAACTGACATTGCTTCCCCCTTCAAGAGAGTGGCTAGCTAGGAAAAGCTCAAAGCCAAATCACAGTCCACTTCCAGGAAGTAAATTGGTGTCTATTTTGTGTTTAAACCTCATTCCTGACTCTAAATGTCCTCTTATTTTCTCCCTGCCTAACCTGTTTCCCCTTAATTTTTTTTTTTTTGGGCCGTACGCAGGCCTCTCACTGTCGTGGCCTCTCCCGTTGCGGAGCACAGGCTCCGGATGCACAGGCTCAGTAGTTGTGGCTCACGGGCCCAGCCGCTCTGCAGCATGTGGGATCTTCCCGGACCGGGGCACGAACCCGTGTCCCCTGCATCGGCAGGTGGACTCTCAACCACTGCGCCACCAGGGAAGCCCTCCCCTTAATTTTAAATGTATTTTTATCTTCCTGTATTACATATTTTAATCCTTTTTGAAACATATTGTAAGTAATTAGTTAAACAAAAAGGAACAAAACTATAGCACATAGAATAATGGTCCTCCAAATATGTCCACATTCTCATCCCCAGAACCTGTTACATTACATGGCAAAGGGGGATTATGGTATCGATAGAATTAAGGTTGCTAATCAGATGACCTTAAAATAGGGAGATGATCCTGGCTTATCCCGGTGGGCTCACTGTAATCAAAGGATCCTTAAAAGTAGAAAAGGGAGACAGAGGGTAGGTCAGAAGGATACAACAGTCTCTCCTCAAGAACTCTCAGACTGTGTCCTAAGTTGTTTGCACAAAGCCAAGCATATTGATGTAACAAGTCTAGTCATTTGGTTTCTCCTGGTGACCTTTGGTTCTACTCTAGTGGTGAGAGATTAGGAATTTTAGAAGTCAGGAGGGCGTGAATGAAGATGACAGCACAGAAACTAACTGCAGAAAAGGACCACAGTTTAGGGCCATTTGGTAGAAGTGCCAGCAGCCTCTCAGGAGGGCCTGGGAGCATCACTCTATGATTCTGACCAGAACTGATCTTCACGATAATGACACTGCACCACTTCACTCATTAACAAGATGTAATACAGAATTCGGGGATATTTCTCTATAAATTCATATAGCTGAGCTCCTCATTTATAGATAAATGAGGCATGGATGGGGGGTGCAGAGGGAGGGAAGACTGTATGGTGAGATGTGAAAAGCACAGACGGGGTCAAATGTCACCATGTGCTGACCACGGTGCTTCCCTGCTGGACCCTGGTTGCTACCCAACTATCCACTCTCTGAAAGCAGGGCTGTCCTCATCCTCACTGCAGTAAGAGCTGGCCGGTATCACTGTTAACACACATCCTCTCAGCTGATGAGGTCCCCATTTAGAGCGGGGAAACTGAGGCATGAACGACCAAGCAGTCAAGGCCACACAGCTACCAGGTGGCAGAGCTGTTGAAGACCCCCGGCCGTCAGGCTTAACCATGGTTCTCGGATGCCTCAGCATCTAACAGAGAGCCCCACACCTCGAAGGTATCTCACTGATGAATAAATGGAGTGAGTCTGCAAAAAACCAAAGGGATTCAATCACTTGCTCGGCCCACGACAATAAGCACTTAATCAATTATCAGCTGCTTTCCACCGAGCGTTAGGTTTTTCCCCCAATTTCAAGGAAACCCTGTAAGGCAGCTCTTTTCAAATGAGGAGCTGGGGAGATATATAATAATCATCTGGAAAATTTTCAAAACATTTAGCCCTGAGCAGAGCCCTCCCTCATCCTCCTCCCCTAAGTTTGCTTTAGTCATCCTAGTTGGGCTTCAATTTGGGGATTAGAAAAGAAAACAACTTCCCGGGTGATCCTGCAAACACTCACTCCTATCCCCACCCCACTCCCACCCAGCAAAGCATCTCTGCTACGAGGTGTCTTGGCTCTCACGACAGGGAGGGAACCCAGAATGGGCTGAGTGTGGAGCCTCGCGGTGGAGACTTCATTTCAAAGGTTATGAGGAGGCACAACTAAAATTTATGTGATCAGCAAAATAATTCCAAATATTAGAGCTGGGCATCCAGGTATATAGCAAGGGCGTAAAAACACGCGCATACCTTACACTGCAGAGGCTATCCGGAGGAAAATGGCAGATTACTAACACCTCCGTCAGACAGACATGCATAGAAGGAGCACGCGGTGTGCCCTCTGTGGTTCCACACGTTGTGGAGAAGACACCGAAGGTTCAAGAGATGGTCCCTGCCCTTAGAGACAAGTGCCTTCTCCACCAACCCTCCCACAGAGCCGTGCAGAACACGCGAACTCAGGGCTCTCTCCAGGGCACCACACCAGGGGGTCCCAGGGGCTCAGGAGATGGAGAGAAAGAAGCCCCCCAGAGGTTTCAGAGACCCTGTGATGTAAACTGGGTCTCTTCCCTTCATTTCCCCTCATTTCTTAAGCTCCAACTAATGCCAGGCTCCAGGCTAGGCATCGGGGGATAAAGGATGAATAGAAGTTCTGGAAGCTGCTGACTGCAAGCTGCAAGCTTGAGGAAGGGTACACAGCAAGAGAGATACCCAGTTTCTCGGCAGTCCTGGGGACCTGGGGAGAGTAGCTGTAAACCAGAGGGAGGGGACCCTGAGGCACAGAGTTCCAGGACTCGGGACAGTTTTGAATGAGTCACTTAACATCTCAGTTTGTTTCTGTCTGCCCCTAAAAAGGAAGCCACAGAAACAGGGGGTAATCTAAGTCCCTTCCATTTTAAGATTCAAATGAGAACAGACTTCTATTGACCAGCTACTCAAATGTTTTGATAATTCAGGATGAACGATCTCATAGCCTAGAATGCGATCCTGGCAGGAGAGGGAGGGGCAGGTTGGCATCAGATGACAGGGACTGATTTACAGTAAGGGAATTATACATGAATGAAGCCATTATGCAGAACGGAAAACCACCGAAGTTCATTTTAACTGTGCCCCCTCCATTTTATCCCTTGCCTCGAATGAATACAGTAAATTTATGTCACTTGCCTCTCACGAGCGCTAGATTTATAAGCTCATTAAAAAATACTTTTATAATCACTGTGCAAAATACTATGATCATTATTATAATGATTTAAACGCCTGCAGCAGTGCAGCAGGACCCGGGGAGAGTTTATTAATACCTTGGCAAAATGTGCCGTGAACACGCCATCGGGATGTTTGCTCTGTAAAATGTTCCCTGATTTTTTTCCAGTGAGCTCAGTTCACGTTGCGCTCACACTGTGACAGCCCCAACCAATGGGGCAGCTGAACTGTTTCCTCATTTCCTCTGCCCCGTGGTGCTTCTCCCCACCAAAACCTACCCCAGGATCAAGGTTCTCAACCCTGAGGCACTGGTTCTCAACCCTCACCGTGCATCAGAATCACCAGGGGAGACTTTTTAAACACAAATGCCAGCCCATCACCCTCCCCAAGATGATGACTCAGTTGGCCTGGGTAAGGCGAGGAAACCAACACAACGTTAAGCGTGCCCTCAAATTCTAAGCGCTACTGAGCTAAATTGTCCACCTTATCAGACAGATAATTGAAGTGCGCAGAGAGAAAAATGGGGGAAAAGCAAGTCTGAGGGGTGAGGGAAAAGGGGGGCCGTGATAAACCAGAGACCCATCTAGAGGCAGCAGCCACTCTGCAGCTCCAGACACGGGACAGCTTGAGGGTAGACAGTCTGGGGTTGGCCGAATCTTTCAGTCTTTCCAGAGAACCAGAAAGCCCAGAGTCTTGGGACAAATCTCTGTATTTATCAATGTCTGCACTAATTTCGTTTTGTTGTTGTTGTTGTTCTAAGTTCCAGGTGGGCCCAAGTTCAAAGGAGTTTACAGTCTTGCACACCTGCTCAGCCCACCTCATTACAGGTATCTGTTACTTTATCCTAACCGCCTAACCATACTTAACTTTCTGAACAGTAGCCGGTATTGTTCTCAACCAGATACTAATTTCTTATCATCACTCTCAAAGGCTTCAGAGCTCTAGCTTCTAGCCCACATGCTCTCCCCAACACAGGCTTGTGAATTAGTCATACCTAACTGCCAATCCTAAGAAACAGGAAAGGCATTTAAAAGCCATCTAGAAAGAGAGATGCAGACCCCAGGATCCAGAAAGTCTGTGACCCGCCCGGGACCACAAAGACTGTTGAAGGTGGGGTGACCAACTCCACCCTGGTATTAGCACTGGAAGTCCCCTGTCCTGGGAAACCCAGGCAAAGCGGGATTGTGGATCATCCTGGATGAAGGACAGAGCCACACGGCTGTTCCTTTGGAAGGCACCCCCATCATCTGGAACTCTTGATACGTATACACATTCTAGCGTCAAGGTTTGCTCCCTGTTAAGATTCAAACTCCCTGCAGGAAGGAATTCAGATCCTACAAGTTAAGTGCTTGATACTTGTTGGAAAAAGTCCTTATGACTCCTTGGTCAAGAAAGATGCCTGCTGGTCTTATCCTTGGAAAATACAGGCATCACTGCTCTGGGAATCTCTCTGAAGAACCCAAGGTCTTGACCATTCACTGGAGCTTCCTTCTCAGCCCGCAATGACCACTTCACCACTTCACTGACAGCAAGCATGAGAAACATGAAGAAATGAACAAGATGAGTAACTTTCAGCTGGCTGCTCCTTTCTCTCCTCCTACCACAAAGTCTCCTTCCTACCCTGATGAGGTTATTACCCATCATCAAGGATGTGGCATCTAGTATGTTCTGAATTCTCCACTCAGAAGGCAGCCTCTCAGCCGTGAAAGGAGTCCGCCTCTGCAATCCTCTCTCAGAAGCCTGCTTGGGAATTACTCAAGAGGGTCAGAGCTGAACGCCGAGTGTCTTGCATGGATGGAGGGGCCGTCTGGTGCGGCAGCAAGAACCAGATTCCAATCTCAGCACTGACGTGAGCCCCCTCCCTTCGGGAAATTACAGAAATGGAGACGCAGCTTCCTCGTCTATAAAATGTCTACCTTGCAGGGTTTTCATTTGCAAAGGGCCTAGTCCAGTGCCTGGTCCTGTAAGGCACCCCAGAGGCCTTTGCTAGTCAGGTGGGAGATCTCCCCCTACTGCCTGATTTTAAAACACACAACCGGCCTCCGCTAACCTAGTTTCATTCCGAATCAGACAGTGGTTTTCTTACTGCCCCTCAGCTGCCTTTCTCAAAAGATGCAAGCAAATCTGTGCGAGACACAGAAAGCAGAGGCAAGTGTTAGCAAATGTCACCACAACTGACACAAAGGATTTTTCTAGCTCGCCCGTCCGTGTTGATGGGGAAGACCGCAGAGCTCTGTCACCAAGCCCAATTCCCGATGTTGGTAAAGATCACTGCTTCAAAGAATTTCCTAGGTCAGCCCTTAAAGTCTGAAATCCGTTCCCCGAATTCATTATAACCCGTAGTAATTCATTATAACTCCATCTCTCAGAGCAAAACTCCACTTTCTGATTCACAGTCTAGAGCCATTCCCTTGTAGATGCTGTAGTTTAGAATTCCGACCAAATCAAGACCGAACAAGCCCTGTGCCCTTACGTTTTACCATCTAAACAAGATAAAACAAAGCAAGATGTACACATGCTTGGGAAACAATTCACATGGACATCATTTTAAGCAAACTGTATCTTTCTCCTAGCATAAAACCTGTTGTGGCAGTTCTGCCTTTTTACATAACAAAGTTATGACCTTAGGTCACCAGATAGAATTACACTGCTCAAATTTATTCTTGGCAAGCTCTTTGGAGATATAATCCACTTTGCGAGGATAAACAAGTGGCAGCTATCAAACACTTACAGACACTCACATACAACAAACACCATCGCCATGACCCTCAACTCTCACAGACTCAAGACTGTCCATGCCAATCCTAAATTAAAATGTATCCAAGAGTCCGTGTAACAGGAAGTGTGTCATTCTAACCTGCCAAGAGAAATGGGCATTAAAAAGCATTACTTAAGGTCTGTAGTCAATGTCCTGGTACTAGAGCATACAAAATGACACCACTGGGGGAAGCTGGGTTCCTGAAACTCTCTGTACTCCTTTTGCAACTTCCTGCGAAATAATTATTTCAGAACAAAAAAGTTGCCTTTTAAAGCATTACTTATTGGGTTTCTTCCTGCTTGGGGAGATTTTTCATAATACAGAAGCCCAAACCCCATTCTGAATGCCCCCTTTCTACTTATGGGTCCAGGATAGGACCTACACCTAAATACTTTGGAAAAGGTCTGCAGATGTTTCCGGAAAACCTCCCCTGTTCAATGAGAACCCCAAACGACATAAATCACTGGAGACTTTAAGAGTGGAGAGGCCGCCGTATTTGATCTTGGCTGCTGTGTGGAGGATGTGAAGAGGACACGGCCAGAGTCCAGGAACCCAGGGAGAGGCTCCTGCAGCTCTGGGTGAGGACTGGGTCGGATAAAGGCCTCCACAGGGTAGCGGCAGTCTTGGATGGTAGAAACATTTAAGAGGTCAAATAAGCAGGACAGTGAACAATGACTAAGTGGCGGGGATGGAGGGAGGAGTCTCAGATGACCACTAGACTTTCATCTTGGGCAGCTGAGGCAACGTGGTATGTCGTCCACCAAGACAGGAGAACGGAGGAGCCGGTGTGTAAGACAGGATCAGGAAGGCTGCCTGAAGGTTCTACAGGGCAACAGTATTATGTACCTTCTTCCTCTAGTGGAGGAATCCCCTCTCCCTCGTCTGACGGAGCATAGAGAACTGGGGATGGACAACTTGGCACAGGGGGTGAGAAGACCGGCCGTTGTTCAGACACATCAGCCACTTGACCCTGGTCAGGTCATTCTCACAGCCAACTACACACACAGGCATTTAAACTTAGGTACCTCCATTTGGAAAAGAGCTACCCAACCAAGCTGTCACGCCCCACAGGATCTAGAGGCGCTTGGATTCTAACATTTCTATGAAAAGAACTAAATGCCACAGGAAATCTGACTTAAAACTTTTTTTTTCCAAAATTGAATATCCTATAACAAATGTTTTCACATTTTTTTCTTACTTGTAGGAGTACAGGTTATTGGGAATAGGAAGTAGGTCCCTGGACAAACATTTCCCCGGGTAGGCTGCCACCGCCCCCCAAAGTTTCACTTAGAAATGCTTTGGGGTGGAGAATTTAAAATCCAGGAACCCCCTTCAACAAAAGGAATGTTCCTAGAATAAACTACCAAGGATCATAAAAAGTAGAAGAGACCTCAAAAATAGTTACCTCTGCTGTACACCTGAAACTGACACATCATTGTAAATCAACTATACTTCAATTAAATAAATAAATAAAAATAGTTACCTCCGATTACCTTCTCTATACCTAAAGGAATCCTTTCAGTATCACTGATGATCAGAAATTAGTCTCTTCACCATATCCCCCATCCTCCACCCCAGTCTTTATCTACTGAAAGGCCATTTTCAGATGAAACATTGCCTTGTCAGGCCCTAAGCATACAGGATCCCTCCCTTCTGTTTCCCTCTTATAACTTTTATGAAATATCTGTGCATGGCATGGTTACTTTTGTATTTGAATTATTCCTGATTATATTACTATGCTATATAATAAGTACTATTTCTTGAGTGCTTGCTATGAACCAACTAGGAACTTTATGTAAACCTTAATTCTCATAGCCAGTATAATATCTATTTTACAGAAGAAGAACCCAAGACTGAGAGGTTCAAGTACAGAAATGCTCTTATTACTTCTCTGTCCTAACCCAGGCTGCCCTTCCTGTAGATCCTAGTTCCTTCCACATTATACATGTGATGTGAGGGTTTTATCTCCAGCGCATCTAACAGTTTTCCCACAGAAGATACTCAATGATTATTTGCTAAACTGCAGTGACATCTCCCAGGCCCTCCCCCCAGCAGGGCCACCCTCTACCTGCACTCCCTGTAAGTCGATGATTGTGTTAACCAGATCCCAATGTTTCCAGTGGGATCTGGTTCTTGCCACATACTGGTACCATCTCTTCCTTAACCTAGAATCCCCATTTCTGGAACCATCATCTGTGTCACCATCATATAGTACCTACTAGGTGCCAGGCACAGCTTTAAGGCTTCACAAACATTAACCTGGCTGATCTTCACAACAATCCTGTGAGGTCTATACTACTATCCCCATTGTACAGATGAGGAAACTGAGACTTGGTGAGGTTACGCAGCCTGCCCTGGGCCATTCAGTCATTAAGTGATGACCTGGGGTCTGACCAAAACTTCAGGTTAGCTTTCTGGAAGCCACAGCAATCTCTGCTTCTTATTTAACCTTCCTCCCCACCATAACCCAATTGAAACCACCATGGTTTTATTTCTAATTGGAATGACCATTAAGCAAGGTCTTCTCCACTCTGGGTTGGTGTAATCGATTGTTTTGCACCTACGTGCAAGACTTCCTATTTACAGTGCCCCCCCTTATCCTTGAGGGATACGTTCCAAGACCCCCAGGGGATGCCTGAAACCGTGGATAGCACCAAACCCTATATATGTTATGTTTTTCTTATACATACCTACCCGTGATAAAGTTTAATTTATAAATTAGGCACAGAAAGAGATTAACAATAACTAATAATAAAATACAACAATTCTAACAGTATACTGTAATAAAAGTTATGTGAATGTGGTCTCTCCACATTGCCCCGGACCCCCGACATAGGAACCAAGCTCCACAGTAAATTGAAGAAATTTACTGTCTTTTCCTTGTTAACTAAACACCATGCACTGTGGCTGTAAGTTCTGCAATCTGAGGGGCAACAGCAAAACTAGCACAAATTTCTTTTTTCTTCTTCACAGTTTCACAGAAGATTCGTTTTTACTGTATATCTTAGCAACCTCATTAAGTTGTGAGCTTTCACCTTTTCATTTAAAGAAATCACTTTAGGGCTTCCCTGGCAGCTCAGTGGTTGAGAATCCACCTGCCAATGCAGGGGACATGGGTTCGGGCCCTGGTCCGGGAAGATCCCACATGCCGCGGAGCAACTAAGCCCGTGAGCCACAACTACTGAGCCTGTGCTCTAGAGCCCGTGAGCCACAACTACTGAGCCCATGTGCTGCAACCACTGAAGCTGGCGCGCCTAGAGCCCATGCTCTACAAGAGAGGCCACCGCAATGAGAAGCCTGCGCACCGCAATTTAGAGTAGCCCCCACTCGCCGCAACTAGAGAAAGCCCGCGTGCAGCAACGAAGACCCAACACGGCCAAAAATAAATAAATTAAATAAATAAATTTATATTTTAAAAAATCACTTTACAGCTTCTCTTTGGTATATGTGAATTGCCAGCATCACCACTCCTGTGCTTTGGGGCCATTATTAAGTAAAATAAGGGTGACTTGAACACAAGCCCTGCAATATCACAGCTGTTGATCTGAAAACTGAGATGGCTACTATGTGACTAACGGGCAGATACACTGGACAAAGGGCTGATTCACATCTGAGCAGGATGGAGTGGGATGGTGCAAGATTTCATGGCTGCTATTCAGAGTGGCGCACAATTTAAAACTTGTGAATTGTTATTTCTGGAATTTTCCATTTAACATTTTCATACTGTGGTTGACCGAAGGTAAGTGAAACTGCAGAGGGCAAAACCGCAGATAAGGGGAGACTGTATACCCAAGGCATTTTATATTGTTACTTTTGGTCCATTGTTCTATCCCAATGGTTTTTCTTTGAAGTGTTTCTGTCAATCAAATCTCTAGGTATCATTTTGGCTTTGTATCATTTGTAAATTAAATAATTTACAAATTTACAGACTCCTTCAGCAGACACTATCACAAGACCTTGACAGGAAAAGATACAAAATAAGACTTTAAACACTTAAGTAGTGATAGAAAACCAGGAGAAGTAAAGGTTCCAATAAAGCATCAGTTCTCCAAACTGCTTCCAAAGCTGGGGGATGGGGAGGGGAGGGACCTCCTGTTAAGAAATCATGCAGCTATTCAGTTCATTTTGCAATAATCTTCCTTAAAGAAATGGTGCTCCAGGGCTTCCCTAGTGGTGCAGTGGTTGAGAGTCCGCCTGCCGATGCAGGGGACACGGGTTCGTGCCCCGGTCCGGGAAGATCTCATATGCCGCGGAGCGGCTGGGCCCGTGAGCCGTGGCCGCTGAGCCTGCGCTCCGCAACGGGAGAGGCCACAACAGTGAGAGGCCTGCGTACCGCAAAAAAAAAAAAAAAAAAAAAAAAAGAAAAGAAATGGTGCTCCTAATTAAAAAGGAAAGTTCTATGTGAGAGGACATACAAAGAGAAAGCACATGAAGATCTTCTGACCTGCGGACAGTGGATCTGTATGTTCACGCACAGGCAGCATTCACCACCCACCACTGAGGAATTCGGTTTATCTGATGATCATTTGTCTAGGTTACCTTTTATTTGGTAACAGCTTTATTGAGCTGTAATTCATATACCATACAATTCATTCTTTCAAAGTGTGCAATTCAAAGGTTTTTAGAATGTCCACAGAGTTGTGCAACTATCACAACAATCAATTTTAGAACATGTCCATCATCCTGAAAAGAAAACCCTTTACTTGTCACCTCATAGTACTCCATCCTCCCCCACCTCCCGCCCCCAGGAAATCAGTAATCCACTTTCTGTCTCCATAGATGTGCCTACTGTGGATGGCTCATATAAGCAGAATCCTATACTATGTGGTCTCCTGCGACGTCATCTTTCACTTAGCACAATGCTTTCAAGGCTCATCCTTGTTATAACATGTATCAGTACTTCATTCTGTTAGTGGCTTAATATTCCACTGTATGGAGAGATCAGATTTCATCTATTCACCAACTGATGGCTATTGTGAATAAAGCTGCTCTATAAACATTCGTGTCCAACTTTTTTTGTTGTTTCTTAGGGTTTTTTTTTTTTTTTTTTTTGCGGTACGCGGGCCTCTTACTGTTGTGGCCTCTCCCGTTGCGGAGCACAGGCTACGGACATGCAGACTCAGCGGCCATGGCTCACGGGCCCAGCCGTTCCGCGGCATGTGGGATCTTCCCGGCCCAGGGCACAAACCCGTGTCCCCTGCATCGGCAGGCGGACTCTCAACCACTGCGCCACCAGGGAAGCCCCATGTCCAACTTTCTGTATGGACACGTTTTCGTTTCTCTTGTGTTTATATCTAGGTGTAGAATTGCTGGGTCATATGGTAACTCTATGCTTAACATTTTGAAGAACTGTTAAAATGCTGTCCACAGTGGCTGTGCCATTTTACATTCCCAACAGTAGTGTATGAAGCTTCTCATTTCTTCATATCTTCACCAACACTTGTTATCATCTGTCTTTTTTTATTATTATTATTGTCGTCATCCTAGTAGGTGTAAAGTGGTATCTCACTATGGCTCTGATTTGCATTTCCCTGATGACTAATGATGGTGAGAACCTTTTCATGTACTTATTGGCTATCTATTTCTTTGGGGGAAGTTATCTATTCAGATTCTTAGCTCATTTTTTAATTGGGCTGTCTTTTTATTAGAGTTGGAAAGAGGTTTTAACATATTCTAAATATAAGTCCCTTATCAAATAATATGGTTTGCAAATTTTTTTCCCATGCTGTGGCTATGTTATGAATCCTTTTTTTCCCCCCAAATTCACTGGTTTTATTTAATTCAACAAACATCTATTGAGCGCCTTCCCAGTGCAGGACATTGTCCCCAGCAAGCCGAGGTTAGAGCCGTGAGTGAGCTCAGGACCCAGGTGAGGGCTGGGGCTGACCACTCCCTGATCATAAAACAGAATGGGGTCAGTACAGAAGGGACAGAGAGTGTTGGGGGCCGGGTGCATGTGTGAAGAACAATCCCAGATGAGTCACTGGGGGCCTTCATACAGGCAGTCATCTGTGAAAGGTGTCTCTGAAGTGGTGTGAATGGTGGCCTATTGCCAGATCTCTCATTTTCAAGAGACGTCAGAGATCCCTGGTGGTGGTACACATGGGAGTGGACACTGGGCACCAAGGTCCCCTTGGGTGTACACCCATGGCCTCCTCTGGTTCCTCTGGTTACAGCCCCCATGGAAGCAGACCTGTGGCCACTCCGGGACCCCCGTGGGAGTCTCTTCTGGTTCCCCTGGAGGGGACTCGAGGACCCCCTGGCGCTGGTCCCATGGGAGGGGCCCCGGACCCCCGACATAGGAACCGGCGAGCACGGGCGCAGCCTGGGGAGTGGCAGGCGGACTGACGTACCCTGGCTGCCCGCCACCCTGGTCTGCTATGTTATGAATCTTTATCTTCTATGTCAAAACATAATTGTAATACTTATTTGTTCTTTCAAATAGATGTTACTCCTCTATTTGTCCAGTTATAAAATATTAAAAATGTTTCTAAGTCAATCAATTCATATCACCATTTTCTATATTTTTTAATATAAGTGGGCATATCTCATGAGCTCCTTTAAGTATTATATTGTTATGATTTTTCTACAGATCAAACCATGACTCTTACAAATATAAAATGAACAGATATCAAAGATTTTACTTAGCTCATTAATTAAAGAGGGAACCAGAAGGATATTACAACAAATTCAAAAGAGATTACAGAGAACACACACAGAACACATCAGGAGTGTTGAAATAAATTCGTTGATATATATAAAACTGGTTTCTTGAGAGCAATCAATAGTACCTCCACTGGACAAAATTAATTTGTATTTCTATAAATAAGAATCACTTCCACTGCTATCATTTTTCTGTAATTTGCCACATTAGTACAATAGTTCAAAGAAAATGAAAGGCACAGATGACCCAGAAGGGTGCACTGGACACTAAATAATCTTTTTTGCCTATTTCAGAGTCAATTTTCTTGACAGTACTTTACAAGATGTCTAGTATCAGTCAATCCAATCAGGAGATGGAAATCACACAGTAACATTAACAGGAAAAGCTTAATATAAACAATAGTTAACTACAACCAGGGTTAGGGTAACAAGAGATTAACTAGTAAGCAGTAATACAAGGGATGCTAAAGCATACAGGAAGACCAGCTGTAAGGAACAGCCACTACCCTTGGGACTGAGACAGATAACTCAAGGAAGAGGCAGCACCCACCCCAGGGTGGAGACCCTAATTGTTGGAGAGGGCACAGCTTTGACTCCCTAGATGGCACAGAAGCCACTGTGGTGCCAGATGGCCAAATTTTCTAGAAATGCATCCTCTACAGTGCCAAGGAAAGCTGTTCACAGGGAGGTATCTCACTGCAGGCAATCTGCTATGTATCACCAAGAGGGTGCTCGGGAAGCTGCTGGCCACCGTGCTACATGACACAGGAGCCAACACTGGAGAAGACACACACCCTGGAGGAGCCCCCCAGAAGGCACAAAGAATCAGGAGCGAAACCCTTTCCTCCTACAAAGTCTCCCCAATGCCCTCTACTGGCAAAGCTTAACGTTGTGCCATCTGCAAAGGAAAAACATGAAGGGGCCCAGATTCAGTTTTAGGGAGCAGGCAAAAGGGACAAATTTGAAGTTGAGAGGCCATAAGCCAACAATGGCACAAGTGGTACAGTCAAATACATTTGAGAAATGCCAGATATAAACCCAGAGAAAGACCTTTGTGTTGTACCCTCTGGCTGGACAACTTGAGGCAACTTTCACCAAAACTGAAAACGAGGATTCTAATTGGGGCTTTTCTTACCCTATAATTTGTCAAAGGCCGACCCTGAGCGTTTATAAATTTATAGTACTAAGAATCCTCCTCAACTTTCCTATGAATCCTCACCTTCCCCTTCAAAGGAATACCCTTACCTTCCACGTCACTCCTCTTTTCCTACCCTCCTAAACACACACACACACTCTCACAAACACAATGTTGTAACAACAGGTGTCACAGTCATCTGTGACTCACCCCACACCAATTCGGTACCGTTCTGACTGATTACATTCTGACTGAAACAGCGACTAAGAATATGCCAGTCCTTTCCTCTCTTAACATTACTTCCTCCATAAACCCTTCCAATTTTGTGCTAATGTTCTTGCTTAGACATCACCAACCTGAGCCTCGTATTTTCTGGATCCAATTCTTCCCTGCCTGAGCTTTTAAGCCAGCCTGTGTTTTGTCTAATGGCTGGCAGGTGAGTGAAAAGCTCCACAACTGGGCCCTAGTCTAGGTAAAAGAAACATGGCTCATCCTCACCTGTCACACTCCACAGCCACAGGCAACACAACCGTTAGCACCAGACCTGCCACTCCAAAGCCCATGGAACTGACCGAAGAAAACAACACCTCCCACCCCTGATGAACCAGGACAGTCTGAGGCTGTATGAAAGGCTGAAGAAGATCGCAGTTAAAGAGGGTTCTAGACTAAGACAAGGGCCTTCTCAAGGACACCATCTCTGCCAAGCCCACCCCAGGAACCACACGATGTAATTCAAAGTAAGTAGGTATGGGTGAGAGTACAGCTCTTCCAGAATCCAGCCTATAAAACAGCCAAACTAACAAAGAGGTTGGTACCATTGTTTTCTGAGAGGTACTATTTTATTGTCTGTTTGGGGCAACATGTGTAGCTCAGAACTTGAGTGCTCGTAAATGCTGAACCCTGCAGAGAATGAATATAAAGGTCCTGCCAAGAAGAGCTCCTCTCTCAAACTTACTACTTCAGGTTTTCATTTTGGGGT